>NC_056747.1:1148734261-1148854261 GCF_019279795.1 Protopterus annectens | reverse complement strand
GTGTCAATGGAAGATGCTATAGAACCTTCTGTAGAATGCTCGTAGGAACTGGAAAACAAGGGATGTGCCCTCAGTTTGGAAGAAAATGAGCTAAAAGAAGAATTGCTTGATTTAATAGACATGGACAGACATATCCAGATCAATGAAAGAAACAGACTGCAGAAGGTTAATAAAACCCAAAAAGTCAGAAGTCTGATAAAACAAATGAACACAGTAATTAGGACTGTTCATAGAGATCCATGCGATATAACAGAGGTGAACAGGATATATTACTGTGCAGCTAAATTAATAACTGATAAACTTCTACCACAAGAACACAAGGTAGTGAGGGAAAAAAAGGGGAGAAATTGAATACCATCATAGAAATATCGAATAGAGAAAATTATAAAGCAATTAAGACAAGAAATGTCACTGTTAAAAGACTATAGAAGAGGGAATAGATCAACAAGAATACTAAGAATGATAGATGTGATAAAAGCAATGCACAGTATTAGAACAGAGTAGGATCTATCATGCACTATTGCAAATAACAAACTGAAAATTTCGGCGGAAAAACTTAGAAGACACACAGATAAATATAAAGGAAAAGTGCAAAATGAGAAATTTACTGATGACCCAAAAAGGTTTTATAGAGAACTGGGAAGTAAGGTAAAAGGAATTGAAAGGCCGCCAAAAAAAGAAGAAATAGATACATTTTGGAGAAGTATCTATGAAGATCCTGTGGAACATAACAAAGATGCTAAATGGATAGAAGAAGTAAAGAAAGAATAAGAAGTTTAAAGATACAGGATATGAAATGAGATGAAGTAACAGCTAGAGACATTAAAACAAAGATAAGAAAAGCCTCAAATTGGTAAATCCCAAGCCCAGATGCATTACTTAACTTCTGGTTAAAAGTATTAACATCTTTGCACAAAGATTTAGCCATGAGTAAGAACTATTTATATGCACACACAGAACAGACACCAACCTGGCTAACAACAGGAAAAACAATACTCCTACTTAAGAGTGAACCTGCAAGCTACCCTAAAAACTATAGACCAATAACTTGTCTTCCGATGACATATAAACTATAAGCGGGAATTGATGCCGACAGAGTTTATAGTCATTTAGAAGAAAACTCAATTATGGCAGTAGAACAAAGGGGCAATAAAAGAAAGTCATATGGAACAAGGGATCATTTTCTGTTAAAGTCATAATGGAGAACTGTAAAAAGGGGAAGAATCTAAGTATGGCATGGATTGACTGCAAAAAAGCATTTGATAGTATCCCTCATTCATGGATAAAAGAGTGCTTAAAAATGTATAAGATACAATCCACACTGATCGACTACATTACAGTGACCATGGTAGACCACTTTGCAATTAATCTATGTCAAAGGACAAATTGTTATTGCCAGGGATAAAAATTCAAAGAGGGATATTCCAGGGTGACTCTCTGTCACCATTACTATTCTGCCTTGCCCTTAATCCATTAAGCTGTTTACTCAACAGCTTAGTCCATGGCTATAATCTGGCTCCTAGAAAACAACAAAATGTAAAGACCTCTCACCTTCTCTTCGTCGATGATTTAAAACTGTAAAAATTCATCAGATGAGGAACTGAAAGCACAACTGCAAGTTGTCAAAACTTTTTTAGACGATATAGGAATGTCATTTGGTCTTGATAAATGTGCAAAAGCAACCTTTAAAGCAGGAAAACTGCAATGCCAGGAAAACATCAGTTTGGGACAAGAATGTGATATAAAAGAACTTGACCAAGAAGGAGTGTATAAATATTTGGGAATTGATGAAGGATCAGCAATAAAACACGAACAAATGTGAATGAAACTTAGTAAGGAATACTTCAGAAGGCTTAAATTAATCCTGAAAATGGCACGGACATCTAGGAACAAAATCCAAGCTATAAACCAATTTCCCTTCCTGTCCCGACTTACAGTTTTGGAGTGACTGACTGGCCCCAAAATGTGTTGGATAGATTAGACAGGAAAACAAGAAGGATGCTTCATGCTCACCAAATGATTTATAAAAATCAGTGCATACCAAGATTATATACTCCTTGTTCCAAAGGAGGGATGGGCCTCTTTGAAATTGATTATATGTATAGATCTGCAATCGTGGGACTGCATACTTATCAACTGACCTCACAAGACCCAAACGCAGTGAAAGTTTTGAAACATGAGGAAAATAAATCTAAGATGACTTCTCTGCTTAATCTAGCAGAAGCTTATCGGAGTCAAGCAGGAATGGAAATCAAACCAGAAGTAGATAAAAATCAGGCAGCAATTGAATGTGCCAAAAAAAACAAAAGAAAGACTATAAGGTGAAGGATCAGATTAAGTCTGTGATATTATCCAAGACAATATACTACATGGCTGGAAATATTTTTTAGAAAGCTTGTGAGGACTATATATATTTAGAAAGGTTGTGAGGAAGCTATTATTTTTGTTTTACTTGAATCGCTTGTCTGTGTACTTAATAAAGGATTTTCGACTGGAAACAGACTGCCTGCCATGCTTGGATTACTTTCGAATACTTAGAAATTCTGTACAACCTTTCAAATTATATATTTTTTATTATTTTTTTGACTTAAGATGAGTTTAAGTTCGCTACTTCTACTACTATTGTTAGATCTGATTAATATACAGTGATTAACTAGAGATATATGGACTGAAAATCTTCCACACAGAGAAGTTTCCTATACTGTTTTGTTTTAGGACCCACTATGCTTGCTTAGTGGGTTGTTTGAGACTTTGGGGATACCATGGAGATTGCCTGATAAAAAATAATTTACAATCGTACTTAGATATGTTACCAATCCATGTAACTCCATACGAACTGCAGGAGTCATTACTGGACACATTGTGGGTGCTGTGAAGCGCACTTTTGGCTGACATCAAAGATTGAAACAATACTAATTTCATGGGTCTATATTAGATCAGCGAACGCTTAAAAAAGCGAACGCTGATTGATCGAACTTATGTAAGCAAAAGCTTAAAATATCGAAGCAACAGAAACCCGAATTTTTTCCTAGGGAAAGAAATGGGCTGTCCGTTTCTGTTGCTTCAGTATTTTCAGTGCTGTGGTGGAAAGTTACGGGTCGGGTTCAGGTAAGTGTGCGATTGTGTGGATGTGAGTGTTAGGGCGGGTTAGGGGAGTTAGGGTTAGGGTGCAGGTTAGGTACGTGTGCGATTGTGTGGACGTGAGGGTTAGGGTGGGTTAGGTGAGTTAGGGTTAGGGAGCGGGAGAGGTGAGTGTGCCATAGTGACAGACCTTACGGTTAGGGTTTGGGTTAGGGTAAGTGGATAGTTAGTGGTGTGTGTGTATAGTTTAGTGTAGGGTTAGGTGTCAGATTTTAGGTGTATGTGTGTGGATTGCTGTTTGTTTGGTGTGTTTGTGTGTATGTGTTTTGGATCAGCGATTTTTTTCTCTAGGAAAAAAAATCGCTGTTCTGAATGTTCAAGATTGTAAGCTTTCGCTTACATAAGTTCGATCAATCAGCGTTCGCTTTTTTAAGCATTCGCTGATCTAATATAGACCCTAATTTCCTGAACTTTAATTGTACTTTGACTTAGGAATGGGGTCCATTTCCATCATGGTATTAGAAACCCAAAAGATTTGGAGAAATTAAAAAAGCATGAACATCATGATTAAATGAAAGTTATGTACTTAGTGTCTTCTTCTTCTTTCAGCTTTTCCCAGTTAGGGGTCGCCACAGAGGATCACATGTCCGCTCAAGATTGGCAGTGGAGTTTTACAGTGTCGAGTTGCCAGCCCGGCGCCCAACCTTCCATAGAAGGCACACACATGCACACACTCATGCCTAGGGCCAATTTAGAGTCTCCAATACACCTACAGCATGTCTTTGGGATGTGGGAGGAAACCCAAGCAACCACAGGGAGGACATGCAGACTCCGCACAGAAGGCACCCCAGCCGAGGATCGAACCGGAGAACCTCTTGCTGTGAGGCGACAATGCTAACCACTGCATCACCACATAGTGTAATGGTAGATATTCATAACTTACAGCCATACACTGGTCACTGTATGAGATACTGATTTGGCACCATAGGGTTTTTCATAGCTTGAGCTCCTGCATTAACTCCAACAACATTCTTCTTTGTTTGGTTTGTCTGCTAAAAGTAAAGGATGATAAAAGTTCTTAACATAAGTATTAAAGGAGAAAATATGTCTTCCTCTGATGCAAAGCCTCAGGAAGGTCAGCTAGGCCAAACAGGAGCAGGACAATAGAGGTCTGTAGGGTGAAGGAGGGTTAGTATGTTGAAGTGTACAGAGATGGGTCATGAAGATCAATCATTATGGTAAGCATGTAAATGTCACATCTTATATGGTCTATTCCCTACATTTCAACATGCAGACCCTCCAGCTGTATGTAGACTCATGATAGAATACCTTGAAGTATGCAAGCCCAAGAGGTCCTGACTCACTCCTCTGCTTCAGCAGCACAAATGTCATCAACAGATAGATTTCTGAAGAAGGCTAACAAAACAGCCATAACTAAACCAAATGAACGTCCATTTTTCCAGAAACTGACTTACTGCTAGAAATGCAAACATCTTTAATACAGTCCAAGAACTACCTGAGCAATACACTTTTAGAAAGTTTTATGCCTAATCTGTTGGGAAAGGAGAAAATGAAAATTAAGTAATCTTTCCTGAATCTCTTGGCCCTATCTAAATAAAATCGGAGTAGCCTATAAACATCCAGGCAAAGGAACTTGTATTCACCTCTGCTGGAATACTGCAGGAAGAACACTGGCAGGCCAAGTCGGTTAAGGCTCATTTCTGATGCTACTTCAGGCATGAAGGCTGGATTTGTGAATAATGATGCTCTGTGTTTATGATAATGAGATATCAGGTATGACAGATGAGAGCAAAGAGCTTGTAATTCTGAAACCCTTCTGGCCAAAATGATAGCAACTAGAAACTATTTTTCCAGGACAGATGTTTCATAACTGCTCTCAGTGCTGGTTCAAATGGCAAATAAGTCAGCTTTTCTAAAATAAAATTAGGGTCACACAGAACAAAAACGTCAAAGGGAGGTTTTAGCATGAAAGACCCCCCCCCGGAGAAAGTATTTCACAGTGTCTGTTTTACTAGACAAGAAGAGTTGAAAGCTTAATTAAAGTTTGGAAATGTCTACTAGATTTCCACTTATGGCAGAAAATCTAAAGTCTTTATAAAAAGGACTGCTAGAAACTGAAACATTAACTCAACATGAGCTGTAAAGGGATTTACTTCCTTGTTTAATAGCCCATACAGAGAATTTAAGTAATTTATCTTTGTATATTTTGCTAGTGGTGGGTTTCTGAAATACTTTTAAGATTTGGATCACCCCAGGAGGGTAGGAAGGGTCTCTGGCCATTTCTGGAATTGGAGAAACCATACAGTAAATATCTGTCTATCCTTCATACCTTCCACCCCTTCTTTTATCTGTTCCCTTTTTCTTCCCTTTTTGTTTTTTTATTCATCTTTTTTCATGCTACATTCCTCTACTTGCCTACTTCACCTCCACCTTGCTTACAATGCTATCTCTCTAGAACTCCATCTATCACTGGAACACCTTGAGAATAAAAACACCTACCCAAGGGTACTATTCATTGACTTCAGCTCTGCTTTTAATACAGTCCTCCCTCTTCATTTGGTAATGAAGCTATTCCAACTAGGCATCAACACTCCACTTTGTAACTGTATTCTTGACTTGCTCACAGACAGACCTCAGAAAGTGTGCACAGAAAATAACTCCTCAGATAGCATTACTCTTAACACTGGAGTCCCACAAGGATGCGTACTAAGTCCCTTGCTATTCACCCTGTTAACACATGATTGTACAGCCAGGTACAATACAAACCACATCAACAAGTTTGCTGATGACACAACAGTGGTGGGCCTCATCAGTAATGATGATGAAACAGCGTATAGAGATGAGGTGGAATATCTAATTACTTGGTGTAGAAATAACAATTTAGCACTAAACGTGAACAAGACAAAAGAGATAATTGTGAACTACAGAAAAAATCGCAAGGAACATTCTCCCCTTAAAATCAAGGGGAAAACAGTGGAAAGAGTGAGAAGCATGAAGTTTTTGGGGTGCCCATCGATGAGGACAAATGCCATAGTCAAGAAAGCGCACCACAGCTCACACTTTTTGAGAAGGTTGAAGACAGCGAATCTCCTATCGACAGTTCTCACTACCTTTTACAGAGGTACTATAGAAAGCGTCCTGATGAACAACCTTGTAGTATGGTATAGAAGGTGCTCTACCTTTAAGTGCAAATCCCTCCAGACAGTGGTGAAGACAGCCAAGAGGATCATCAAGACCACCTTACCACCTATCCATGCCTTGTACTTATCCAGATGTCTGGGCAGGGCCAGAGGAATAATTAAAGACTGCACTGACCCTGCTTACAGACAGTTCCTGTACCTATCATCCAGAAAGTGCTGCCAATGCATACATTGCAGAACTATGAGATTCAGGAACAGCTTCTTCCCTAATGTCATCAGGCTACTGAACTCTAGTAACAGATATGCTCCATGATGGCCATCTGGGTCAGCAGAAACTGTAGAAGCTTGTCTCAAATTGTGCATTAACCTGGTTACCAGTCTCATCTAATACTTAGTGCAACATTCACCATGACTGTTAACTTATAGGCCATCTAGGGAAGTAGCAATGCAGTAAAATCTCTTCTTTCAGTGCAATACATACAAATTCGTAAATTAACCATAGTGCAATACTTTAAGGTCCATAGTGCAATATTCTAATGTTCACAGTGCAATACTCAAATGTGCCTTTCTGTGCAAGGATCAGTGCAATGTCTTACCAAGTACCTGTGCAATATTAAAGTCTCATGCAAGTAAGTGTTCACTATGAAAAGTGTTAAAATGTGTTTCTAATTATGTGCAGTATTACCTGCATGTCCATGATGTAATAGCTAGGTGTTACATGTAAATGTCTGTGAAAATAGTCTATATGTTGTCTGCACACTGAGTCATGGAATTTCATTCAGTTTTTGCACTTGTGTGATTTCTGAATGACAGTAAAGTTTACTTTTAACTTTGACTTGAATACTAACAATGTTAATAACTCTTGTAAATATCTGTAAATATTTTATTCTACATACATTGCTATTTATCACCAGCTATCTTGAATAGTATTAGCCTACTTGTAACGTGACCCAGCATGTCTAATAAACAATATGATTGTATTATTGTCTTCATTTACTAGTTAACATGAGATATACATTTTCTAGGGGCTAGTCATTTTTTTTTTACCTTTCCGGGCTGAATATGCAAATAGGTTCATAGGTTCATACTAGGCTATCTGCCCTAGGGCATTTATAAGCCTAGCCAGTGTGTGTGTGGCTTCTGCCACCCCTTGGAATGATAATACTGTGCCCATTTAGGGTTTAGTTTACTGTGCCTCTGTCTAGTAGTGACACAGAGATGACCCCCCCCGGGGTAAACCTACAATCTCCCATCCACTCGTCAAGATTTCTCTTGAAGAGAGTCAGTGAGGGGCTCTGCCTAACATGGACTGGGATTCTGTTCCAGAGTGTAGGGAGCCTCTGGGCTATGAATCTGTCCCTCCAGCATGTCCTATTTATTTCTGTGCTGAGGTTCAAGTCTCTCGCTCTCGTGGTTCTGGTGGAATTGGATTTTTTCAGGTGGAGCATGTCCATTAATTCCGGATTGGACATGGCCTTGTACATCAGGCATAGATCTCCTCTGAGTAGGCGGTATGCGACTGAATAGAGCTGGAGTTTCTTCAGTCTGGCAGCATATGACATATGTTTGAGACCCTTGATCCTCTTGGTGAGGTACTTCTGGGGTCTTTCTAACTGCTGCAGGTGCCGGGTAAGGTACATACCAAATGGGGCATTGTACTCAATCATGGGCCTGATAAGGGAAGAGTATAGGGGCACAATGACCTCTCTTGATCTAGATGTGAATCCTTTAATGATAAGGTGGGCAATATAGAAGGTCTTCCTAACCACCTTGGCAATGGGGGTGTCAAATGAGAGGTCACTGTCAACTTGGGTCCCTAGGTCCCTGATTACTTCTTCTGTAATTAATGGATTACCACCTATGTGGTAATTTGTGGGTACTTTGTTTTTCCCAAAGGGTATGACTATACATTTTTTGGCATTCAGTTTAAGACCATGGCTCTGGCATCAGTTATCTGTTTCTGTGAGGCCTTTCTGAAGGATGCTAGTGTTTGCTGGAGTATCAGTTATGGCGCCCAGCTTGCAGTCATCTGCGAACTTTGTCAGCCACAATCCTCCTATGTTTGCTTGTACTTCTGAAAAATAAATGCCGAACAAGAGGGGTCCCAGGACCGAGCCCTGTGGGACACCACTTGTGACTGGCTTAGAGTCTGACATGGCTCCAGCAATTCTGACCTTGTGGGTTCTGTTCTTTAGCCAGTTTGCAGCCCATCTTATGACATATGGGTTTATATTTAAGTTGGTGAGCTTGTCTATGATGCCCGAGTGGGGTATTGTGTCGAAGGCTTTTGCAAGGTCAAGGTATCCATTAAGTTCAGAGCTGTGCTCTGGTTAACAAAGTTCAGAGCTCTGCTCTGGTCAACAAATTCAAATAGAATAAATATTCATCCATGTAGCAGACATTAGAACATTGATTCATATTTGTCTTGGTTGCTAAACACAGCATTTGATTATCTTTCCCTTTCACATTCCTGATCACTGGGTAAATATCTACCATTAGAATAGTTCATCAATTCTGTTTCAACGAGGTTCATATCCAGGCTTTTCTCTATGACACCACTGTTCTGCAGCTTTCAAGATCCATTCAACCCTTATGGGACAAGCAAAAGATCCTAACCATTACAATAAAAACATAATATAACTCAGCAGTAACTTGCAAGACATGCACATCAGGGAAAATGCTATTAACTAAAATAAAACAAAAGTATGGCAGTGAAAAATGCTTTGTGATAGAAGTACATCAAGGAAAAAGTAAAAACACTTGCTTGGTTCTCAAAGTAAAGGATTTAAACCCACCTCTATGAAGGTACTGTTCCACAACCGAGCATGGACTGTTACTTTTGCTTCACGAGTCATGTTGTGGAGTGGACAGGTAAAGTTCCGACAATTGGCTGTGCCATCTTGGCAATTCTAGTTAAAAATGTGAAATAGGAAACAAGAACATAATCAAGCAGGTCACTGTTTTGACTTCCATTTAAAAGTGTTCTTGTACAAGGTAGCTTTGTTAACAAATTTGTTGCCTTAAACCTCTGGTTCAGAGTTACACAGGCATTTATGCATCCTATAGAACTATCACCAGCAAACTCTCTATACTGTAAGGGCAATATTTTGACTTTCACAGATAATAGATGCAATTCTGCTATCAGTGGGTACATAAGATCTGTATATGACTTGGAAAATGTACAGTCCCATGAAGTGTGGTACACAGTTCTATCACTCAAATGACTTTTACCTCATGGGCACTGCCTTGCAGTTCCCCTTCGTACTACCCTTTCATTGTGTTAAGTAAAAAGCTGACAGGTACCATCAAGATTGATTGTTACAAGGCTGATGCCACCTCTGCTGCGCATTTTAACAATGTGCCTGCATAAGACATTACTTATTCTGTACATTTGCCCTTGCTTTTACTAAACATTGCCCTCTAAATGGCCAGCCTAGATACAAGATAAGCTTTGGCGAGGCAGCATTGTAGCAGACTTTTTCATAATCTGTTCATGACCCTTTATTAATGGAACATTACTACTTTGGATTCGGCCAACTTACTGTACTACTACAAATGTTCTCCACAATGTAAGCCTGTACAGTTGTGAGAGGATTTCACCATAACAGTATATCTGTGAGGGTGTAACTTTTTCAGTTGCACAAATACCTTTCCATGATTCCTCTTTGAAGAAGGATACTCTTCTTTATCCTCTGTAGCTGCAAACTGTCTACTACTACAGTGCATTTAGATGTAAACAATAAATATACAGGTAGCCATCTTGGTCAAATTATTATTTTGCTAGAAAGAAGCAAATTTCAAATTTAAGACTTTTTGTGGGAACAAAGCTGCACACATCTTAAGCAAGATGCTTTGCCCCTTCTTCTTTTACACAGTCAAAATCCAGGGCTGCAGATCCTTGGGGACGGGGGAATTTTTCTTCTCACAGATAAGTTATGTTTTGAACAACCTAGCCCAGTTACATCCATTGAATATATAGAAGCATACACCACCACACTATACCAGCATGTAAACAGCTGCATAGATGCAGCTGTAGCCCATAGGAACAAGTACACAGCACACCCCAGAAATAAGTCCCACATTGTAGAACTATAATATCAACAAGCTTTACAATAAAAAGAAGAGAATTTGGACTAAAAGTAAGAAGTGTAATTCCCAGAATGATAAAGCCTTTGGCATTGAAATAAACAAACTTAGGAGTCAATAAAATCTACCAAAGCCAAGTTTGATCTAAAATAGCAAAAAAAAGCAAAGATAACCAAAAGGCTTTTTTAGTTAAGACCTTATGCAGCAATGCACTGAGCTTTTTGTGAATGATATTAACTACACTGAGGGTGAAGGTAAAACTAAACTACTGGCAAATAAATTAAGTTCAAACTTTACCCATTTCTCCCCGTCCATCTATCCTGCCCAATATGCATGAAACCAACTTGCCTCTAGCTGTCACACAAGACCAAAATCCTGAAAGCACTATTAAAAGCTTAAAATACTGCATTGATGGGTCCTAATATTATCCCTAGTGGCATCTTACATAGCATGTAGCACAATTTAGCTACCCTCCTAACAGCATTGTTTAACCTCAGCCTCCATTCAGGTTTTGTACAAAACAAATGGAGGACAGCTGCAGTCACTCCCCTACATAATTGAGGACCTTCTACAGACCCAGGCAATTGTAGATCCATAAGTCTGACTAGCCTTATATGCAAGGCCATGGAAAGACTTATCATAGAACTAATCAATAAGGACATGAGGAACCTCCATTCATCCGAGTCCTCTCAGTTTGGATTCATCAACTGCAGGTCATGCTTACTCAGTGGGGTGGACTTTTTTTGAAAAGGTCACCAAACCAATGGATGAAGATAAAACAGTACATACCACATACCTCGAACTAAGGCTTTTGAAACATTCCTCACTCAGGCATAGTCAAAAAGCTAAATAAACTGGAAATAAACCCCTATGTCACCCGCTGGATTTCCAGCTAGCTCACAGATATGCTGCAGGAGACCAAAAAGGGGGATGTTACCTTCACAAAGAAACCAGTCAGACGTGGAGTCCCCCAGGGTTCTCTGCTGGGACTTCTGGTATTTGGCATCTACTTTTCTGAAGTAAAAGCCAACAGCAAAGGGCTCTGGCTGATTAAGTTTGTAGAGGACTGAAAGCTAAGAGTATTTGTTGAATCCACAAATGAATTGTACCACAAATAACTGCTGCCAGAATCATGAACTAAAAGTAAATGCCGAAATATGCATTATTGTATCCTTTGGGAAGTCATCCATTCCAGGGAACTGTCACACTGACAATATGCCCCTGAGAGCTGACCTATTTTTTCTAGATTTGGGAATTTATGTGGACAGTGACCTAACTTTCAACCGTGTCCACTGTTGTTAAGAAAGTCCATCTGTATTGTGCAGCTTATAAATAAAGGGATTGCGACTAGAGCTACAGAGGCCATTGTCCCCACTTTACTCAGCTGACATTACGCCAGTCATTGAGCATAATACCTCCTTTGACAAGTATCTGTCCAGACACATGCAAAAACTGGAACACTCACACAGATACCTTACTAACAGGATACAAGGCCTAAACAATATGTCAAACATGGACCACCACAAAGCCCTGTCAGTATACTGAGTACAGACTGCTAAGAGGTGACTTGTGTCTGGCATATAAGGCATCCTTCAGCCCAATACTGATAGACCCACAATGCATCAGCAAGTCAAATGGCATCAGACATACTTGGTCCAGGAATCTAAACCCTTTCAGTGGCATCAACAGGATTGTTTGGAGGAAGAGGTACATCTTGGAAAGGATACCATTGGTACAGACTCCACGTCCATGTAAAACAAAACTCATCCTTGTCCATATTCAAGTGGAACTTGGATCTATGGATGGATAATATAATATTCTTTACCCCAGGACTGCCCCCTGTACTACTAATGGGCAGAGACAGCTCATAAGTACTTTAACCCCAAGCATAGGTCCCTTCAAATTATCTATGGTACAATTCCATTTATTGTCACTAGAGGTAATATATGGTTCTCGACCATGGTATGGGCAAGGCCTATCTAACACCAAATGGGATAAGTTAAGTCAAAAACAAAAAGTGAAACTGGGTCAGCTTAAAAAAGGCTAGTAAGAGCAGCTAGCCTAGTACTTATCATATGAATCTATGCGCTGTGATCGCAATATGGGCACCTGAATTGCTTGTGTGCTTATACAGCTACAGTTATCAATCAATGTATGCAGGAACTTTTAGTTACAAGTTTCTTAACAAAAGAAGTGAAGGTGGTGTGGTGACTGACACCAAAGAGCATGCTGAAGCAGACACCACCCTCTCCTGAAGGCCTTTCACTGCTGGAAAAAAGCATGCTGAGTGACAAAAGTTGACTAGAAGACTGCATGTGGACGGCACAGTGGTGCAGCAGTAGCACTGAGGCCTCACAGCAAGAGGTTCTCTGGTCCGATTGTTGGCTGGGGTGCCTTCTGTGTGGAGTCTGCATGTCCTCCCTGCTCTGGTTTCCTCCCATGTTACAAAGACATGCATCTGGAGTGCTTCATCCTGGGACTCTGCTGAAAATTGCCTTTGTTCCAAGTCAGACTTTCCCATTAAACAAATGTTAAATAAATAGATATATAGACATAGATAAATGCACTGAGGGAGAACTGACAGGGGAAGGGGTAGAAAATAGACTCAGAGTTATGCGTGAAAAAGTACAGGTACTTAAAGTGGCTCAGTCCACTTATGAAGCATCTGGCAAGGTTACATAGCCTTTGCTTAGACTACAGAATTCCAACAGCAGTCTGAGAGGCGGGGCTACAGAAGCATGATTCTAGACAAATCTGTAGCAGCTTTATCACCATTTTACAGCACAACATTGTCCAAATGGAGAGATGGCATCAACAAGAGAAAGAGGGCATTATTGTTGGAAATTAATTTATTCTCAAGACTTGGTTATTACCTTCATGTGCTGGACTCTGATTTTACAAAATCTCACAAAATGACAATAATATTTAGATCACACTTTATATAGCATGGGAAAAGATGGGACAAAAATAAAAAATGAAGACTTTACAGGGTGCACATATAGACAAGTACGTTTACTGCTGAGGATAAGAAACAATTCTATATCGCTAATATTATAAAACAAACCCAGAATTTTTTCAAAGGGGATATGCAGCAAGAGTAAGAAAGGGATTAGGGGAAAGAAAAATAATCAACAAGAAAACTGTTACAGCTGCAAATAAGAACTCAAGGTCCTGAATGCAACAGATCAGAGTAAAACATTACAGTAAACTCTCAGTTAACTGGAACTCAAGCAACCGGCAAAAAATAAAAAATAAAAAAATCGAAGAAATGCAGCACAATTTTCATGTGTTGCACTTTCTGTTTCCCCCTAAACATACCTTAAGTTTCTAGAGTTTTAGAGTTTTAAAAAGGAAGACTGGAATAAATTCCCTCTCCACAAACAGAGAACAAGTCAAACCAAACAAATAGTATAGGTTACAGTATTAGTCAAGACTGTTTTTAATAGTAACTCTGAAGCAACCAGAAACTACAGTTATCCGTCATCTACCAATCCCCATGGGTGCTGGTTAACTGAGAGTTTACTGTACCTAGATAGAGAAACAGTAGGATGCAAGGTTTCAGGAAACGAACAAAAAACAGGTCTTATCAACAGTGTTAAAAATTGGGCAATGTATGTGAGAAATAAAGAGAAATATGATGTAAAAAAAAAAAAAAAAAAATATATATATATATATATATATATATATATATATATATATATATATATATATATATATATATATGCACATACATTTATATATACATAGGTGGATTGGCCACTCAGAATTGGCCTTAGGAGTGAGTGTGCATGTGATTGAGTGGTGTTGAAGAACTACTGTGGCAGGGCTAGCCACCTGGCTTGTCAATGTTGAAGTGACACCTGACCCCATGTGAAAAAATGGGAAAAGGGGTTGTGGATGGATGGATATACATTTATACATATGTATAAGTATATATATATATATATATATATATATATATATATATATATATATATATATATATACATATATATATCTATATATATATATATATATATATACCCACACACACAAACATTTTGTGTGTGTGTGTGTGTGTTGTGTGTCAGAGAAAAAGGTGACATTAATCAATATGAAACATGGAGATCCAAAGGTAGTAGAAAAGAAATAAAGACATGCAGATATGGTAAATTTCAAAATAAACAATAAGATTAAAATTGGAAAGTTAAGTGATGGAATGAATATGGAAACAGAGAGACGTACTAAAACAGATCCAAGAAAGGCATTACAGAAAGTGAATAAGACAAAAATGTTAGAATACTGGAAAAACAGATGAACACAGTAATTGTGACTACTAAGTGAAACTCGTGTGATATAAAGAAATAGAATACATTACTATGAAGCTAAGCTAATAGGTAAAGTGTTACCACAAAGGAAAGGAAGGGAACAAATACGTAGAATGCCGCTGTTATAAGAATCAACTAGAGAAAATGATAAATCAAGACGAGAATATCACCATTACAATGGCAAAGAAAAGGGAGCAGATCACTAACAATTCTAAGACAGATGTAATGCAGACAATATTAAAGCAGACCAACCTTTATCATACACTGTATCTAATAATAAACTAAAAATATCACCACAAGCAGAAATCCTTAGAGGGCATACTACAAACACATAGCAAAAGTACAAAACAAGGAATTCACTGATGACCCAGAATTGTTTCAGAAAGAAACGGGAAGCAAAGCAAAACTAATAGTAACAGCACATAAAATAGGAAATCAGGTCCGTTCTGGAGAACTATTTATGAAAACCCAGTTGAACATAACAAAAAAAACATAAGAAGCTCCAGGATAGAGGATATTCAATGGGATGAAGTAGAACAGAGACTGTGACAAAATTAAGGAAGGCTGTTAGCTGAAACCCTCCAGGTACAGATGCAGTACTTAACATCTAGCTAAAAGTATTAACATTTGTACACAAAAATTTAGTTTTGAAAAATTATTTATATACACATTCTGAACAGATACCAGTCTGGTTAATAACATAAAAAAATATATCTTCCTTTACAGTGAATCTGCAAACCATGCTAAGAACTATAGATGAATAACTTGATTTCCAGCAATATGTAAATTACATACTAGAGTTAATACTGAGAGCTTCTGGTCACTTAGATAGAACAAAAAGGTCAACAAAAGAAAGTCATACGGAACATATCGTTAAACAAAACTATAACAGAGCACTGTTGAAAGGCAAGATCTAAGAACGGCATGTACAGATTATAATAAAGGGTTCAACAGCATCTCACATTGATCTACTTAGGAATGCTTACAGATGTAAAATATACACCCTATACTGGTCAATAACACAGCTGTGGTTATGAAACAGTGGCAAACCACTATACAGTGAGTCATGATAAATGACAAATTATTTTTTCATTTTATTTTTTGCCACAGCTGACCATTAACTGCCACCAGCTCCTTTACTTATTCACCGGGTCTACAGGACTTGCCTTAGCCTCGCCTGTGCTCAATCTAACCCATATTCAGGGCTGGTAAGGGGATCAAGGACATTGAAGAGTGTCCTACTGTTGCTAGGGAGTGTGTCCTAACTCCTGTCCTGCCTTGTGAGCTTTGCAATTACAGCCATTGGAAGATGCATGCAGATCATGCATGTGCAACCTCATGAGTATGCAGCTAACTGCTTATGCAGTGCAGAGCTCACCAGGCTCATACACTGCTTATTGCAGTAAGCCTAGGTTGCCTTCACGACTACACAACTAACTGCTTATGCAGTGCAGAGATCACCAGGGTCATACACTGCTTATTGCGGTAAGCCTTGGTTACCTTCATGACTACGCAGCTAACTGCTTATGCAGTGCAGAGGTCACCAGGCTCATACACTGCTTATTGCAGTAAGCCTAGGTTACCTTCACAACTACGCAGCTAACTGATTATGCAGTGCAGAGCTCACCAGGCTCATACACTGCTTATTGCAGTAAGCCTAGGTTATCTTTATTGCAGTAAGCCTAGGTTACCTTCACGACTACGCAGCTAACTGCTTATGCAGTGCAGAGCTCACCAGGGTCATACAATGCTTATTGCAGTAAGCCTAGGTTACCATCACGACTAGGCAGCTAACTGCTTATGCAGTGCAGAGCTCACCAGGGTCATACACTTCTTATTGCAGTAATCCTAGGTTACCTTCACAACTACACAGCTAACTGCTTATGCAGTGCAGAGCTCATCAGGGTCATACACTGCTTATTGCAGTAAGCCTAGGTTATCTTCACAACTACGCAGCTAACTGCTTATGCAGTGCAGAGCTCACCAGGGTCATACACTGCTTATTGCAGTAAGCCTAGGTTACCTTCACAACTACGCAGCTAACTGCTTATGCAGTGCAGAGCTCACCAGGGTCATATACTGCTTATTGCAGTAAGCCTAGGTTACCTTCACAACTATGCAGCTAACTGCTTATGCAGTGCAGAGCTCACCAGGGTCATACACTGCTTATTGCAGTAAGCCTAGGTTACCTTCACGACTACGCAGCTAACTGCTTATGCAGTGCAGAGCTCACCAGGGTCATACACTGCTTATTGCAGTAGGCCTAGGTTACCTTCCTCTCCCCAGGACTGGAAAGTCGATATTGATTGTTCATGGTCTTCCTCTCCTGGCGACCCCCCAAGTCCAGTGCCTCTAATCAAACACAGGTCTGGAGCACAGTAAGGGCTAGATCCCTTTGTGACATAGATCTGCCTGCTAAAAAATGCAAAAGGGGATTATTCAAAGGTAATTTCTTGCCATCACTGTTATTTTGCCTTAACTTGAACCCCATAAGCAGTGTGCATTACTTGACAGTGGCAAAGTCACATTATGTTGTCGTACATTATATATAGCATCTGGCAGAAAAAAAGATGATTAGTTTATTTTGTTCACTTGAAAGATGCAGCTATCAATGGCTGCTGTCTGCTGCCAAGGAGTCCTTGTGCAACTGTGTTAGTTTCTGCAACTTATTACAGTAACTGACTGCGCCTGTCAGACACACTCTGTATGAAAAGCCCTTCACGCATCAACAGTACTAATCAGAAATCCCTTTATCTACTGGTTGTGTCCCCTCCTTTATTCCTTTCTCAATATTCCCATTACGTGTTCACCTCTCATTTGTGTAAGTCTTCAGAATTACACACAATACTTCAACTGTGTTATAATCAACGACTAATAAAGGACCATAATCACCTTTCTGTCTCTGGAATTAATCCCATGTATATACATACCAGCATTTGTTTGGCTTCTGCTGTCATCATTTTAAATTAAATCTGATAGTTTAGGTTTTCCATTACATTAGCTCCCAGATATTTTTCTTGTTCAGGATTTTTCACCCTGACAACTACTTTGCCCCGGGTTATCACATCGTACACCTAGATGATCTGAAATAAAGCTGCCATATTTCATGCTATATTCACAGTCTCTTTAGGTCCCCCCTTCAAGGCTTACCATCATATGCTGCAACCCCCCCCAAGCTTGATATTTACCACAAGGCATACCGACATATGACACAATCCCTAAGCTTGATATTTACCACAAGGCGTACCATCATTTGCCATAAACCCCAAGCTTGATATTTACCACAAAGCTTACCATCATATGCCACAACCCCAAAGCCTGGTATTTACCACAAGGCTTACAATCCTATGCTACAACCTTCAAGCCTGATATTTACCACAAGGCTTACCATCATATGCTACAACCCCCAAGCTTGATATTTACCACAAGGCGTAACATTATATGCCCCAACCATCAAGCAGGATATTTACCAAAAGGATTACCATCATATGCCACAACCCTGAAGCTTGATATTTACCACATGGTACTTACTATCATATGCCACAACTCCCCAGATTGATACTGACCACAAGGCTTACCACCATATGCCACAACCCCCAAGCTTGATATTTACCATAAGGACACTGATCTAATTTTCAGCACTTTGTGTGAAATGAGAGATGAACACATTTAAGTAGAACTGGGACCAGAAATGAGTCCTGCAGTGTATTATTTGTTACCTTCATACTCTATCCAGCTCATTGTCTGTTAACATCTTATTCTTTCCAGCTCTGCCCTATTACCCATTGTTCCATGCTATCTAACCATCATTTCACCTATCCACAAAGTTTCATATTCGCAGCGTTCCTCTCAACTTTGCCAGGAGCCTACACTGTGAGACTAGAATAAAGATATTTCTGAAATCCAGTCAGACCGCATCGACAGGTTTACACTGGTCCATTTTGTTATTAAGCCAGCCATAGAACAAATGGATAAGGTTAATCCTACAAGAACCACATACTGTTAATCCATTATGGAATTTGTTAAGCAGTCCATTTTTCATCAAGAGCACTGTCTGCCTTGATTTCTGGCTTCCTCCATCATTCTGTCTGTGATCACCCTGCACTGGCCCAGTAATCAAGGAGCCTCAATCATCACATCTGGCAACAGCTAGGGGAAGTACACACTGGGAGGATGACAAGTACACACACAGTAAAGTGCAATTTCCCTTAACAGCAAGCAGAGATAACAGTCAGTCTGGGGCTGGTTTCTCCCTCTTTCTCCAGATCCCCAATAAGACTCCTCACTGGCACAGCTATAGGGATAAGACCTCAGCTGAGGGGCCAAGCCAAGATCTCCAGCACCCTCTCTGTTCAACCAGTGCTTCATGTCCCTGCCCAAGTAGCTGACACCCACACACTTTGAGATTTGATTTATACACACACACACACACACACACACACACACACACACACACACACACACACACACACACACACACACACACCTGGGGAAGGCTGGCACAGGTTTACTAGCTATGCTCCCTTCTGCCCAGACTATAAGGTAGCTTCCACTCCACCAACCCCTACTTATCAGCTTATAAGGCCTTTACAAGGGGTGTCCAATCCTACTGTGTAATGTTATCATTATCCAAATGGTAGTCAATCAAGACTTGCAAAGCTAATAGGCAGTGGCGTGTACAGTGTCACCAAATATATATGCAAGTACCCTAAGAGCTTAAAATGTCTCACAAATATCAGCCACAAAGATAGGTTTAAATATATTTAATAATAAATAATAAAAGAACAAGATAATAGTCAATCAACAAGTAACTTCAGAGTTCAAAATCACAGGAAATATTTTAAAACAACATTGCAGGACAGTCTGAAATGAATACATAAAACATCTAAACTAATCTTTACTACATTCCTATCTATATTTAAAAGAGATACTATGCCCTAAATCTTACTTATAGCAAGGCAAGTGCAGATGGTGATGACGATGAGTGGATGTTTCCAGATCAAAGACAAAATACAAAATGCACAGTCTCTCTCTGAGAGAGTTCTTAAATTAATATCAAATATTACTGCTGGGTTAACTTGGATGACATCACTTTTTGTCACCTGACTTCAGTTCCTAGGCTAAAACAGAAACTAACAGAATTTAACATTTCTGTGTTAAAAATACATATCTCTCAGATGTTTGCTCAGAACTGGATGTCATAAAACTCTTTTACATTTTAAACCTAGTAATTACTTCTCTCCAAGACAATACAAAAAAATTCTAGCTCTAGACATTGTGTCTGCTAAACTGATACTGAGAGATAACTTCTCTTGTTTATGGCCCAGCTATAAAGTAACTTAACCTCAACTATTCTTAAGTTTTGCAAGTTAACCCTTTTATGTTCTAGTTTCTACTATCAAACATACATTTGCACAGGTATACAGTTTATATGCATTTCTGTTCTAAGCCAGCAGGGCACGCTGTGGTTACATTTTAGCTCAGTATATAACATACAGTTCTGTATAAATCATATCAATATTCACAAATGACATAGAATTATTTACAAAATTTCAGATAGCTGAGCTGGCAATATTTAACTATATCACCCCCCCCCCCCGAAAAAAAAAAAAAAAAAAAAACTCAAGCTAGTTTTTCAAGTGACCCTCGAGAAACGTTGCTTGAGAGGGTTGAGCCTATCTGGGAATACCTTACCCCATTCCCTGTCTTGAGAGCCCATGTGCATTGGCATTGTTAACTTCATTGCAGTGCTGCACTGTCATATCATACGCTTGCAACCCTAGGCTCCACCTTGGTAACCTGGCATTTTGCTGGCTGGCTCTATGTAGCCATGTTAGGGGATTGTGGTCTGTAACTACAGTGAGTTATCTTCCATACAGATAAGGCTGAGGTTTCTGCAGTGCCCACACTATGGCTACACATTCCTTTTCTACAGCTGCATAGCATTCCTCCCTGTGTTGGAGCCTACGACTGAGATAAACCACTGGGTGCTCCTCTTCCTCTGAAGAAATCTGGCTAAGTACAGCATCCACCCCATGGTTTGAAGCATCCACCTGAACAACAAATTCTTTGCTGTAATCTGGACTGGCTAACACAGGGGGTCCTTCCAAAGCTCTTTTAAGTTTCTAGAATGCCTACTCACATGCTGCGGTCCACACTACCTTATCTGGCCTGTTTTTCCTTATCAGGTCTGTGAGGGAAGCAGCTATGGTACTGTAATTGGGGACAAACTTTCTGTAGTATCCAGCTGTCCCTAAAAATGTCCTCACCTGCTTTTTTGTAACAGGGGCAGGCCATGCTTGAATAGCTTCCACTTTGGCAGGTTCTGGCCTGATCTTACCATTCCCCACTCTATGTTCCAGGTAAGAGACCTCTGCCATACCCACCTGACATTTGCTGGGCTTAATGGTTAACCCTGCCATCTGTAGTCTGCCCAGCACCTCCCTGACATGCTGAAGGTGCTCTTGCCAGGAATAGCTGTACATAGCAATATCATCTAGGTAAGCAAGGGAAAAATCTCCTGCTGCTGGTAGAATACAATCTACCAGCCTCTGAAAAGTTGCTTGGGCAGTTTTCATCCCGAAAGGCATCCTCATGAACTCATACAAGCCAAAGGAGTCACAGAGGCTGACCTCTCTCTGGCCGACCTCTCTCAAGCACTGGGAGTCAAGGGCACCTGCCAGTAACCCTTGGCAAGATCAACAGTGGTAAGATACGTAGCCCCTCCCAGCTGCTCTAGGGCTTCATCTGTCCTAGGCATGGGGTAAGCATCTGACTCTGTGTGACTATTTAATTTCCTGTAGTCCACAGAGAACCTGGTGCTGTCATCCTTCTTTGGTACCAGCACCACTGGGGAGGCTCAGGGACTGCTGGACTCCTGAATTACCCCTAGTTCCAACATTTCCTGTATTTCTTCCCTCAGGAGCCTGCTTAAAAGGCCTTTGGGGTCCTGTATCCACATGGTGCTGCACCAGGTGGGTGCACCCTGGTTTCCCAGTGCACATGCCCCCAAATTCCTGTAACACTGCTCAGATTTCTCAAACCTAGGTAGGGGATAGATGCTGCCACCCCTTCCACTGAGGTGTCAGTCTGAGCCTCACTCTGGAGATCAATCACCAGATCCCCCTCAGACTCCTCCTGCTGTCCACTGTGAATACTCAGCAAAAGCACCTCCCTATCATGGTAAGGTTTCATCATGTTAACATGGTACAATTTGTAACCCTGCCTTTTGTCTAGCAGTTCTACCATGTAGTTAACATCACTGACCTTCCTTACCACCTTGTAGGGTCCTTCCAAAGCTTCCTGCAGCTTGTTGTGTCTGACAGGAATGAGAACCATAACCTGCTGTCCCACAGCATACTCTCTAGCTTGAGAATTCCTGTAATACCAGACCTTTTTCTGCTGTTGGGCTTCTACCAGGTTCTCCTGGGCCAAGCCCATGAGTTCCCTGAGCCTTGTCCTGAGATTAGGGCACATGCCACAACAGATTCCTTGTAGGATTCACACTCACCCTCTCACTCATCTTGAATTAGACATAGAGGTCCCTTCACCCTATGCCTATACAATGACTCAAAGGGTGAAAAAAGTACAGTTGTGTACACTTACCATAAATGTAGATGTTAGAGTGTATTCACTGTTGCAGTCATCACACTTGGGTTATCTGCCGGCAGGTAGCCCTCAGTCTGCCTGAATACCAGAGACTTAGTATTTCTGCGTCAGTTGCTGTCGCTCCAGGACTGACGTCAGGTCATCAGGGGTACAAAAACAGGCAGCCAATGCCATTACATCAGTTTTTCTTGCCCTGAATGTCAGGAGCCCCCAATAGGGAGCTAAGTTATGGTGGAAAAAACACCACCAGTAAAAAGTAAATACCAGTAGCCCTTTAAAGGGTGAGTAATAGAGACAGAGAAGGAGAGAGAGAGAGAGAGAGAGAGACAAGGCGGCTGGAGGGTGGGAAACCAGGACTTCAACAGTGAATACACTCAAACACCTACATTTATGGTAAGTGTACACAACTGTACTATATTCTTCGTGTTTCACTGTTGCAGTCATCACACTTGGGTTGATTCCCAAAGCCGAAGAGTGGGTGGAGGCAGTCAAGAAGTGTTGGGGCTGGCTAGTATGCCCTGCAGGACTGCTGCTGCAAAACACGCCCTGGATTTGGAAAAGATAGGCAGGTGGTAATGCTTGGTGAAGGTGTGAACAGAACTCCAGGTAGCAGCTTCCAGAATGTCCCTGGTAGGGACACCCCTGAGGAATGCTGTAGAGGTAGAAGTTGCCCTGGTGGAATGTGTTCTGACACCCTGAGGGGTTGGTTTCCCAAAGTGTTTGTAACAGAAATGGATACAGTGTGCTATCCATTTGGAAATTGTTTGTTTAGTTATGGCCTTTCCCTCTGTCCCTGGTGCAAAACTGACTAGTAACTGGTCAGATTTCCTGAAGGGCTTAGTCCAATCAAGGTAGAATGTGAGCTGTCTGTGCACGTCTAAAGAGTGCAGGATCCTTTCCCCTTTATTTTGAGGATTAGGAAAGAAGATTGGCAAATGGATAGCTTGGCTGAGAGCTATACCGGACACCACTTTAGGCATAAAAGTAGGGTTAGTCCTGAAGGAGACCCTTTCAGTATGAAAAATAATGAAGGGTTCCACAGGCATAAGTGCTTGTAACTCAGACACTCCTCTAGCTGAAGTGATGGCCAGAAGTAAGGCTGCAGGCTCAAAGGAGGGTGCGTGAGCTTTTCCAGTACAAAGTTAAGGTCTCAAGCAGGGGTGGGGGCTCTCCTTGGTGGCCTTAAGTTGTTGGCCCCTCTCAGGAACTGTTTGATGAGAGGGTGAAAGAAGAGAGGTGGCTCAGTGTTGTAATGAACCGAGATGGCAGAGGCATGGAACTTAATGGAAGAGAAGGATAAGCCTCTATGGAGTAGATCTGCTAGGTAATCCAGGATTACAGGTAAGGACGGCAGTGCTGTGTCCATTCCTTTAGACTGAATCCAGGAATAATACCTTTTCCACTTATCAGCATAGGATTTCCTGCTTGCTTAGGCTGGTCACAGGAGGAGAATTCAAGGAATAAGCCAGGCTGCAAGGTTCAGGGTTTGAAGTTGGGGATGCAAGATCTGTCCCTCCTGCTGAGTGAGGAGGGTTTGGATCTGGGGTAGGTGCCAAGGTGGCATCGGTGACAGGCTGCACAGAAGTGGGTACCAGTGCTGCCATGGCCAGTCTGGGGCAATCAGGACTGCCCTTGGTCTGTCCTGTCTTTTCTTGAGTAATATTCTTAAAAGAAGAGGCAGAGGGGGAAGAGCATAGACTGAGAGGTTTACCCACTGGAAGGATAGGGCATCCACTTTTCAGGTCCTGCTGTGAGGTGTCCTGGTGCAGAATTGGCTGATCTGGTGATTGTAGGGGGTCTACCTCTGGGGTCCCCCATATCTGGGTTAGAAGGCTGAAAGAGTTGGGGTCTAACTGCCACTCATGTGGGTGTAAGAGATTTCTGCTTAAGTTATCTGCCAGAGAGTTTTGTTTGCCTGGCAGAAACTGAGCTTGCAGATGAATATGCATGTCCAAGGCTGTGTTCCATAGGGTCATGGCTAGCTTGCACAGTGGGTAAGACTGGGCACCCCCCTGCTTGTTG
The DNA here is from genome assembly GCF_019279795.1 of Protopterus annectens. Taxonomy (NCBI): domain Eukaryota; kingdom Metazoa; phylum Chordata; order Ceratodontiformes; family Protopteridae; genus Protopterus; species Protopterus annectens. The sequence continues at coordinate 1,148,829,996 of NC_056747.1, read as the reverse complement.
ATGTACCACATAACTGTGGTCTTGTCTGTTTTTATTAGCAGGGGTCCTGGTGAGAGTAGGGATCTGAAAGCTGTCAGAGCATGCTGAACAGCTAGCATCTCTTTCTGATGTGCAGATGAATTTGACTTGTGCTCCAGTGGCCCTGAATGCACTTGTCATCCAGATGTGCCCCCCAGGCATAGTCTGATGCATTTGTGGTTAGGGTCTGGGTGGCATGGGGTTGTGCAAAAGGAAGTCCCTTGTTGTGGTTGCATGCTGCTATCCACCAAAGAAACTCTGTCCTTAGACAAGGTATGATAGGTATGATGGTTTCCAGGTCCTGAGAATGTTGGCACCAAAGACTTAAGTACCACTGTAGTTTCTTTATATACAGTCTGGCATATGGGATTAGTAGAATGCAAGAGGCCATGAACCCTAGAGCCTGTGGGATTTTCCTTATGGAGGGTTCTGGTGGCCATTTCAGCAAAGTAGTCTGTTAGGCTTGTTTTTCTGGAGTAAGGAATGCCATCTGGGATGCTGTGTCCAAGCTTGCTCCCAGGAATACAATCTTTTGACTGGGGACTAGTTTTGATTTATTTTCATTGATGGTGTACCTTAGTGAGATTAGAAGGTTCTTTACAAATGTCAGGTGCTGTAATAGCTTTTCCTGACTGTCTGCCTGAATTTCTCTGTCTGCAATAGGCAATGGCTGGAGCCAGACATTTTGTGAAGACTCTGTGAGCAGTGGATAAGCCAAAGGGAAGTGCAGAGAACTGATAATGCATAGATCCCGCCCTGAAGAGTAGTTATTTCCTGCATGAGTCCCTGATAGGGATGTACAGATAGGCTTCTTTTAGGTCTAGGGTGACTAGTCAGGTTTCGAAGGACAGCATAGGAAGAAGCTGCTGAAGGGTGAGCATTTTGAATTTTGGTACCACTTGGAAGGTGTTTAGAATGGAAAGATCTACGATTGGGCATCAAGTTCCCTCTTTTCTGGGTACTAGGAAAAGTCTGGAATAAAACTCTTGACATATCTGTTCTGTAGGAACAGGTTAAATTGCCCTTATGGAGAGCAGGGATTGAACTTGGTTTTGTGCCTCTGCCTACTGGTTTGGAGGAAGGTCTGGGAACCCTTTTGGGGTTGGCAATGTGTGGAAGTAGGTTCATAGGTTCATAGGTAGGTAGTAGGCTATTGGCCCTGGGGCCTATACAAGCCCAGCCAAAAAGGTACCCTGGCTTTTGCCACCCAAGAAAATAATTTTCCTGTGCCACTGTCGAGCAGAGCCACAGAGGTGATCCCTGGGGCAAATTTCCTATTTCCCATCCAATCATCAAGATTTTTCTTGAAGAGTGCTAATGAGGAGCTTTGTTTGATATAGATAGGTAGTTTATTCCAGGGTATGGGAAGTCTCTGGGACAGGAATCTATCCCTCTGGCATGTTCTGTTTATTGTGGAGATAAGGTTTAGGTCCCTAGAGCGTGGAGCTCGGAGGGAATGGGATTTCTTTAAGTGGAGCATGTCCAACAGCTCTGGGTTTGACATAGCTTTGTATGTTAGGCAGAGATCACCTCTGAGTAGGCGATATGCGACGGAGAAAAATTTGTATCCCTGGGATACAATCTTGAGGACCCATCGGTCTTTGGTGATGGAGGTCCAGTTATTTGCATGGTGGGCAAGTTTTCCTCCTAGGGGCATGAGCAATTGGGCAGAGGTGAGGAGTGGAGTTAAGAAGTCATTGTGAATTCTTTCTGTAAGGGAGTGGCTTAGCACTCCCTGTTTTAGAAGTGGAGGTACTCCATTGCTTAGATCTCTGCATACCCTGAGACTGTAATCTGGGGGGTCTGTTTTCCCTGGGTCTAGTTTGAGATGGCCTTAAGGGGCCTGGAAAGGACTAATGTTTCAAGGGACAATGCCTAATGAATCTTGGAGGCTGCACCTGAAAAAAATCTTTGACTGTTTGCATAGACTTAGCTTTTTCTTCCATCTTTTTTAGAACCTCTTCTGCTTTGGTGCCAAACAAATTGTCCTTATTCACAGGAGCATCTAGTAATTTTGATTTGACATGGTCTGCCAAGGCCTGTTCCTTAAGCCAAGCATGCCTTCTTGGTACAGAACCAGTGACTGCAGCCCTGGAAGATGCTTCTAGGGCATCAAACCCACATTGAAAGGTATGCTTGCTGACTTGGCATGCAGAATGCATAAGCTCTTGTATTTCTTTATTTTCTGCACAGTCTGAAAAGGTAGATAATTTTTGCTTAATAAGTTCCATAATATGTTGCTGGTATTTCAACATGTGAAAATGGTAATTCAGTGCCCTAATGGTGAGAGTTGCAGAGGTGTATACTTTTTTAGCCTATCTGTCTAAAGCTCGGGAATCCCTGTCCTAAGGGGTGGGATCCTTAGCTATAATTGCTTTTATACCTTTAGGCCCTTGGGAAATGACCTCTGAGTCAGCAGTAGGAATTTTCAAAAGAAATTTGTGAGAGTCAGGGACTAGTACCTGTCTGGTTTCCTTGGAGCAGGGGGTAAAGTATCAGGAGTTAGACTGGATTCCATAAAGACATCATCCACAACATCCAGGACTGGAGGGGATAGCTAAAGGTCTATGTTGTGGCAAATCTAAAAATTCTCTGAGTCTCTTTCTGGACTGAGGATAATCCTGGCATTCCCAGTATAAATGCTCTCTTAAAGTTTGTAGGGTTTCACAAAAGAAAAATTCTCTGGAGGGGAAGCAGAGGGAATGGATTCCTCTGCATCTGAATCCTCATAAGCAGATAAAGGCAAGTCTTCATATTCAGAAACCTCAAGAGTCGTCGGACTCTTGGTCAGTTAAAGCTGCTGGGGACAGGTCTCTTTTTCTCTTAGCAGGGGACAGCTGGCTTCCCCTAATCAGCATGATCAGGTCTTCTGCCATTTTAAGCATTTGATATTGTGGCAAGGAAGCAGGTGCTTGAGATTGGGTCATAGGTTTTTTAGGCGTAGTCGTACTCTTGGCCTTAGAAACTCGGTAGTTTTAGAAAGAACTGAAGACGCAAAAGAAGTCGTCGTTTTGTGTCGAATATCGGTAATGTGAAGAACTTCCTCAGAAGCTGGTGCCTGCACAGCGGCTCCAGACCCATCCAAGGTAGAGACATCCACAGGTTCCGTAGTCAAAGAAGTGTCTCGCAGCATACCAGACTCTAAACAAGTCTCGGTAGCGGCCTGTGAATCCATCGAAGTGGGCATCAGGGGCTGCAAAAGTACCTTACTGAGTACCGGCAAACTGGCGACTAGCTTAACGGAAGCATCGTCGGCAGTTTTGGACCTGTGCGCTCTGTCTCTGTCTTTATCCTTACGTTTTTGGAAGATCGGTAGTCGGATGGCTTACCAAAGCCATTTAGGAATACAGAGATCGAGAGCAAAAGTATTTAGCGACAATAAGGGCCCAACGACGAATAGTTTGAGCATTGAACAAAGTACAAAACTGACAGCAAGGAACGTCGTGGTCTGGGCCTAAACAGGTGAAGCAGTAAGAATGGAAATCTCGGTGTGGTATTTGACAATTGTTAACTTTTTCGGACATCGGATAGAGGAAGAAAAAAGGATCCCCAATGGGGTACTGAGCTTTAGAAGACTTCAGGATGATTCAATTCGGAAATTAAAACTCAGGTAGCGGCCGACCGGCACTCGTGCAAACTGCTTCTGCTTCGGGCTTCTAGGAAAGAAAGATTGATGTAATGGCATCGGCTGCCTGTTTTTATACCCCTGATGACCTGATGTCAGTCCTGGAGCAACAGCAACCAGCGCAGAAATACTAAGTCTCTGGTATTCGGGCCAACTGAAGGCTACCTGCAGGCAGATAACCCAAATGTGATGACTGCAACAGTGAAACACGAAGAACATCCTGTGGATTCCTGGGGAACATCTCTCTAAGCAAACAACAGATGGGGTAAATATTTGTCCAAGTCCCTCTTAAACTCATCTGCAAATGCCTGTAGCATGGGCTTGAGTATAGAGTTTAACCTCTCAACAAGACCATTAGTCTGGGGATGGTAGTGGGTGTAGGTGCTTCACCCCACAGTACTTTCACAGACAAGCCAGCTGGTCTGATGAGAAACTGACACCTCTGTCAGTCAGTATTTCTTTTGGGAAACCTACCCAGCTGAAAATCTCTAACAAAACATTTTCCACCTTTTCTGCCTCAATGGATTACAAAGCCACTGCCTCAGGGCACCTGGTAGCATAATCTACTACCACTAGGATATATTTTTTCCCTGTGGAACTTGGGGTACTCAGAAGTCCCACAATAACCATAGCTACCTTCTGAAATGGCTCCTCAATCACAGGTAAAGGCATCAAAGGAGCTTTCACCTTGCCTCCTGCCTTGCCTACCTTTTGGCACTGCTCACAGGTTCTGCTGTACACTGTCACATCTCTAGAAATCCCAGGCCAATAAAAGGTCTGCATAATACCTCACTTTGTATGTTTTATGCCCATATGACCTGCAAAGGGAATATCATGGGCTATGGCTAGAAGTGCCAGATGGTTGGCTCTGGGTACTACCAACTGCTGTATACTCTCACCCTCTAGCCCTCCCTCAGAGGTCCAATCTCTATACAGTAACCCTTTGACCCAGTATACAGATTTCCCCTTCACATGAGAATCAGGTGCCTCACTAGATACCTCCCTCAGGCCTTGTAATGTAGGGTCTGAGAGGTGAGCCTGCCTCATCTCTTTCTTAGTAACTCTTCCAGGCTCCCCTTCCATAGGAAGTCTGGTATTCTCTTGACAGTGGTGCCTCACTGTCAGCCTGGGTACTACTACTCACCTCTCCCCTTGCAGTCACACTGTCCAAGGGAACATCAGAACAGACGAGCAGCTGTGGCTCACCTTCAGTCTCACTGCTACAGGATAGCTCCCTCCCTGAAGTAAGCACCTCACCAGTCCCGGCTGCAAGTATGCAGTCTGTCTGTGTCTCCCCCAGGCTACCAGACCCACATGCTTGTCTCCAGGCCTGACTGCATGTAACTGCATGCACACAGGGTTCTGCATTATCAAACTCATTCTCTATCAGGACATCTACACATATATCCTCAAAGACACCTATTTTATGGATCCTTTTCCACCTTCCCAGTCAAGTGGAACCCTGGCCTAAGGTATTTGGAATGGGGTCCCTCCTAAAACTCTGACTGGAGTAGACTGCCCAAGCAAGTAGTGCCCCTGTGTAACCATTGCAGGCTTTGTAATGGTTGGGTCAGATGCTGTGTCTCTTTTAGCAGTGGCCTCTTTCCCATCCGTTAAGATAACATATAACTTCTTGTGGTAGTTTGGTACCCTTATTGTCTTGAGACAACTTACTGCTGGCATTTTGTCATTCCCACTTACTGGCTCTCCCACCTTTTGCTCCCCACTTTGCCTATGTGGACATATATATGCTACATGGCCTCACTGGTTGCATCTAAAACATTTAACTCTTGGTCCTGGACATGCACCTGGACTAGTGGCTTCCCCTGCTACTGGCGGACTCTGTCAGGGCAGTCTGGGCTACCCAGTATGGGTTCCCATAGACTCATGAGCAGCACTGGGTGTCCCTTTCCTGTGCAGCGATGCCCTGCTTGCTTGGTATAGGTCTCCCTTCTTCCCCACCTTATCTGCAGTATTGCATTGTCTATCAGCTAACCAGATTCTCATGTCTTCAGGCAAAGTGATAAGGGCTTGTTCCCTCACCAAAAGGTCTGCCAGTCCTTCAAAAGTGGTGATCTGACATCCAGTCACCCAGCTATGAAAATAAGTGCTTAGTTCAGCAATATATTCACACACTTTCATCTGCCTTGCGTCTATGCTCACAAAACTTTTTTTCTATAAGCTTCAGGTGTTAACTTAAAGCATTCTAAAAGACAGTTTTTGACAATATTATAATTTAAGTAATCAGTATCAGACAATTTAGAAATAGCAGTTACTGCTTTACCATGGAATAAGGGGGTCAGGAACCGTACCCAGAGCCCTTGGTCAACATTATACTGTTTACATACCCTTTCAAACATATGAATGAAACTATCAAAATTATCCCCCTCAGTAAATTGTGGAAGAAATTTATTGACCCTTGTTGCTTCTGGGGTTCATTTACTCCATTCCCCATTACCTCCATGACACTGGGGAAGAGAGAGCATCTCCTTTTCATGTTGCCTCTGTCTCTTCTTCTCCTCAGCCTCTAGACGTTGCAGTTTCTCATTTTCCTCAGCCTCTATATGCCTTAGTATCTCTGCTGCTTCTATTTCTAAATGCTTGGCCTCCAGCTCAAGTCTCTTTAACTTCAGACAGATTTTTAAGTCCTCTGTGGAAAGGCTGAACTGTCCATTTTCTGAGAGCTGTACATCTCCATGGCCAGTCTGATTGTCCTCCTGGCTGCTATTCTGTGATGCAGCTGTGACTAAGGCTGCAATCATGTCTGCTTTAGTCAGGATTCCATGCACCAGTCTTTTAGCCTGTAACATCTCAGCCAACTGGCTCTTTGTCAGTTTGCCATACTCTTCTGCTGACATGCTTGCCTGCTCTCCCTGATTAACTAAGCTAACAAAAAAAATAAATAAATAAATAAAACAGTTGTGATGTGAAACTCTGAATGTTCACTGTGTGGCTGGTTGACAGTACAAACACCTTCAGTGAACACTGTACACAGGCTACAGGAATTCAATATCCACACCACTACAAGCCAATTAATATGTGATGTGGCTATCCTACCACTGATAAGCAATTAATATGTGATGTGGATATCCCACCACTGCCACCAATTAATATATGATGCCCCTGCATTGGCCCAGTAATCAAGGAGCCTCAATCCTCACCAATGGCAACAGCTGGGGGATGTACTCACTGGGAGGATGACAAATACACACACAGTAAGCTGCAATTTCCCTTAAGAGCACACAGAGGTCAGTCAGTCTGGTTTCTCTCTCCTTCTCCAGATCCCCAATAAGACTCCCCACTGGAACAGCTACAGGATTAAGATCTCAGCTGAGGGGCCAATCCAAGACCTCCAGCACCATCTTTGTCCAACCAGTACTTCATGTCCCTGCCAAAGTAGCTGACACATACACACACACACACACACACACACACACACACACACACACACACACACACACACACACACACACACACACACACACACTTCATAGGATCATAGGAGATTACTAGGCTATTGGCCCTGAGTCCCTTATAAGCCTAGCCAAGAGTTTAGCCCATGTTTAGACAAATCAGCACCGAATGCCCCTGTCCAGCAGTGACATGGGTGGAATCCCAGGGTTATATTTTATATTTCCCATCCAGTTATCCAGGTTTATATACAAACACACACACACACACATACCTGGGGAAGGCTGGCACAGGTTTGGGGGGTGGGATGGTTTGGCTTGCTTGAAAGTTGTGGAAGGGCAAGCCTGGGTTTGACTGGCATGCTTGAGCCCACCATAGGAACTCTTGTTTCAGGCATGGGATTAGTGGTATTTCGGTTTCTAAGCTGTGCCTGTGTTGAGACCATAAATTCTTTAGGTACCACTGTAGTTTTCTCATATGCAATCTGGCATGGGGGACCAGGATTATGCATGATGCCATGAAGCCCAAGGCCTGCAGTACTTTCCTTGCTGTTAGTTTGTTCTGCTTTGTTAATGCCAAGAAGTAATGAGGGAGTTGTTCTTGTTTTTCTGCAGTTAGGAATGCCATTTGTTTTACTGTGTCCAATTCTGCACCCAAGAATGTTTTTGTTTGGGATGGTATTAGTCTTGACTTTTTTAAATTGACTGTGTATCCCAGGGCTTGTAGTAAGCAAATGACTCTTTGTAAGTCTTTTGTCAGTTTGCTTTTGTTGTCCGCTTGTATCAGGCAGTCGTCCAGGTATGGATAAATTTGGATTCCCTGTAGCCTGCAATGAGCGATTACTGATGCCAGGCATTTTGTGAATACTCTGGGCGCAGTAGATAAGCCAAAGGGCAATGCTGAGAATTGATAATGCTCTGATCCTGCAAGAAATCTGTGGTATCTTCTGCAATTTGGTCGTATGGGGACGTGCAGGTATGCCTCCTTGAGATCTAGAGTTACCAGCCAACACTCCTTGCCCAGCATGGGAAGAAGTTGCTGTAGGGTCAGCATTTTGAATTTTGGGACAATGATGAATGTGTTTAAGGCGGACAGGTAGAGAATAGGTCTCCAACTTTTCTCTTTTCTTGGTACTAGGAAGAGTCTGGAGTAGAATCCTTTGCCCTGTTCTCTTGGTGGTACTCTTTCCACAGCTCTCATCTTTGTTAATTGAGCTATCTGCTGTAGAGCTTCTGTTTTCTGATTTGGAGGTAGGTTTGGCATTCCTCTTTTTTACTGGTAAGGTGTGGAAGTGAAACCTGTAGCCTTGGTCTATGGTCTGCAAAATCCACTTGTCTTTTGTGATATAGTGCCAATTTTTTGAAAATAAGGCTAACTTTCCGCCTAAGGGTGCTGCTATTTGTTCCCTGGTAGGCGGTGTCAGAGCCAAGTCACTGTGATTGTCCTGTTGCAGTGGCAGTGGTTGTGTCTGTGCCTCGCTGGTTATTGCCTTGCCACTGGCGTCCTCTGTAGGCACCTCCTCTGGATTGATTTCTGCCTCTGGAACGTCTATTCCTGCCTCTCTGAGATTTAGAGGAGTCTGGAAAGGACCAATTTTGGAAGGCCAGTTCCTGCTTAACCTTGGGGGCTGAACCTGTAAGAAATCTTTAACTGTTTGTACAGATTTTGCCTTCTCTTCCATTTTCTTCATTACTTGCTGAGCAGGAGAACCAAATAGACTGGCCTTATCCATAGGAGCATCTAACAGCTTTGCTTTAACATGATCCGGCAAGACCTGTTCTTTCAACCATGCATGCCTTCTTATAACTGTGCCAGTCATGGCTGATCTAAATGAAGCCTCTAGTGCATCATAGCCACATTTTAAAGAATGGTTACTAACCTGCTGAATGTTATTCACCATTTCTAAAACATATTTCTTATCTAAGGAGTCATCAGAGGACAGTTTCTTAGTTAACTGATCAAGCATAAACTCTTGGTATTGGATCATATGGAACTGACAGTTCAAAGCTCTAGCTGAAAGAGTAGCAGAGGTGTAAACTTTTTTACCCCATCTCTCTAAGGACCTGGATTCCCTTTCAGAAGGGAGAGGGTTTTTTGCTGAGGTCGAAGCTACTGCCTTAGGCCCCTGGGAGATAGTCTCAGGATCTGCAAGTGGGGCCTTGTATAGGTGGTGATGAGTGTCCGGTACCCTGTAAAACCTATCTGGTTTGGCAGGGGCTGGAGGTAAAGTATCAGGAGCAGTGCAAACATCATTAAATGCATCATCCACAACAGGCAGAACTGGAATTGCTCTCTCATGGCATGTAAGGTTTCCCCAAAGGAAAATTCCTCTGGTGGAGAGGCAGATGGAATAGATTCTTCAGCATCGGAATCTTCATAAGTAGAAAAAGGAGCCTCTGGATGGTCTGTAATGTCTGAATCATCAGAAGAATCATCTGAGGACACTGGCTCTGGGGGCTCTGCTCTAGGTCTCTTTTCTGGAGGCTGAGAGGCCCTGTCTGGGCGAGATTGGGATCCCCTTATTAAAGAGATGAGATCCTCTGCCAGAGTAAGCATTTGAGAACTGGAACTGGGCCTGTGAGAGGGGGGCTTAACAGGCACAGACTTAGAAGCTTTGGCTGCTTTAGCCCTGGCAAAGGCCTTAATAGACATGGCTGCAGGAGGCCTAGCAGCACCACGTGCTGGGGTAGAGACATCCAAAGGGATGGTGTCTGATAATTCTATAGGAACCACATTAGTAGGCAAAACTTCAGAGGCCGATTCAACTAGGGTAGCAGGAGCCTCGGTAGTAGTCATGGATTTGGCTGAAGATTGACCCGTTTGCTCGGTTTCGGCCAAAACCGAGACACTTCATGGTTTGCTTAACCGTGGTTTCGGCCGAAACCGCGGACCGTGAGTGTCGGTCTTTTTCTTTGCGTTTTTTAACAATTTGAGAAGTCGGAGGATCCGACGGCATAATGTACGCAAAATCTGAGCCGAAAAACTGTTCAGCAAACTCCGACCGACGCCTAAGCGTTTGTCGGTTGAAGGAAGCACAGGCTAAACAGGCTGCTACGTCGTGGTCTGGGCCTAAACAGGTGAAGCAGTAAGAATGGAAATCATTATGAGGTATTTGTTTCCCACAATTAAACAGTTATTTACTTTTTCTGACATCGGATAGAGGAAGAAAAAGGATCCCCAACGGGTACTGAGCTTTAGAAGTCTTCAGGATGATTCAATTAGTAATTAAAACTCAGGTATCTGACCGACCGGCACTTGCAAACTGCTTCTGCTTGAGCTTCTAGGAAAGAAAGACTGATGTAATGGCATCGGCTGCCTGTTTTATACCCCTGATGACCAGCAGAGATGTCAGTCCTGAAGTGCAACACCAGCCGAGGCCAGACCCAGACTTTGGAATCCGGCCGACCGAAGGGCTGCCTGACGACAGGACAACCCATTTGTTATGACTGCAGATGCATCCTTGAAGGACATCATCCTGTGGATTCCTGGGGAACATCTCTCTAAGCAAACAACAGATGGGGTAAATATTTGTCCAAGTCCCTCTTAAACTCATCTGCAAATGCCTGTAGCATGGACTTGAGTATAGAGTTTAACCTCTCAACAAGACCATTAGTCTGGGGATGGTAGTGGGTGTAGGTGCTTCACCCCACAGTACTTTCACAGACAAGCCAGCTGGTCTGATGAGAAACTGACACCTCTGTCAGTCAGTATTTCTTTTGGGAAACCTACCCTGCTGAAAATCTCTAACAAAACATTTTCCACCTTTTCTGCCTCAATGGATTACAAAGCCACTGCCTCAGGGCACCTGGTAGCATAATCTACTACCACTAGGATATATTTTTTCCCTGTGGAACTTGGGGTACTCAGAAGTCCCACAATAACCATAGCTACCTTCTGAAATGGCTCCTCAATCACAGGTAAAGGCATCAAAGGAGCTTTCACCTTGTCTCCTGCCTTGCCTACCTTTTGGCACTGTTCACAGGTTCTGCTGTACACTGTCACATCTCTAGAAATCCCAGGCCAATAAAAGGCCTGCATAATACCTCACTTTGTATGTTTTATGCCCATATGACCTGCAAAGGGAATATCATGGGCTATGGCTAGAAGTGCCAGATGGTAGGCTCTGGGTACTACCAACTGCTGTATACTCTCACCCTCTAGCCCTCCCTCAGAGGTCCAATCTCTATACAGTAACCCTTTAACCCAGTATACAGATTTCCCCTTCACATGAGAATCAGGTGCCTCACTAGATACCTCCCTCAGGCCTTGTAATGTAGGGTCTGAGAGGTGAGCCTGCCTCATCTCTTTCTTAGTAACTCTTCCAGGCTCCCCTTCCATAGGAAGTCTGGTATTCTCTTGACAGTGGTGCCTCACTGTCAGCCTGGGTACTACTACTCACCTCTCCCCTTGCAGTCACACTGTCCAAGGGAACATCAGAACAGACGAGCAGCTGTGGCTCACCTTCAGTCTCACTGCTACAGGATAGCTCCCTCCCTGAAGTAAGCACCTCACAAGTCCCGGCTGCAAGTATGCAGTCTGTCTGTGTCTCCCCCAGGCTACCAGACCCACATGCTTGCCTCCAGGCCTGACTGCATGTAACTGCATGCACACAGGGTTCTGCATTATCAAAATCATTCTCTATCAGGATATCTACACATATATCCTCAAAGACACCTATTTTATGGATCCTTTTCCACCTTCCCAGTCAAGTGGAACCCTGGCCTAAGGTATTTGGAATGGGGTCCCTCCTAAAACTCTGACTGGAGTAGACTGCCCAAGCAAGTAGTGCCCCTGTGTAACCATTGCAGGCTTTGTAATGGTTAGGTCAGATGCTGTGTCTCTTTTAGCAGTGGCCTCTTTCCCATCCGTTAAGATAAGATATAACTTCTTGTGGTAGTTTGGTACCCTTATTGTCTTGAGACAACTTACTGCTGGCATTTTGTCGTTCCCACTTACTGGCTCTCCCACCTTTTGCTCCCCACTTTGCCTATGTGGACATCTATATGCTACATGGCCTCATTGGTTGCATCTAAAACATTTAACTCTTGGTCCTGGACATGCACCTGGACTAGTGGCTTCCCCTGCTACTGGCAGACTCTGTCAGGGCAGTCTGGGCTACCCAGTATGGGTTCTCATAGACTCATGAGCAGCACTGGGTGTCCCTTTCCTGTGCAGTGATGCCCTGCTTGCTTGGTATAGGTCTCCCTTCTTCCCCACCTTATCTGCAGTATTGCATTGTCTATCAGCTAACCAGATTCTCATGTCTTCAGGCAAAGTGATAAGGGCTTGTTCCCTCACCAAAAGGTCTGCCAGTCCTTCAAAAGTGGTGATCTGACATCCAGTCACCCAGCTATGAAAATAAGTGCTTAGTTCAGCAATATATTCACACACTTTCATCTGCCTTGCATCTATGCTCACAAAACTTTTTTTCTATAAGCTTCATGTGTTAACTTAAAGCATTCTAAAAGACAGTTTTTGACAATATTATAATTTAAGTAATCAGTATCAGACAATTTAGAAATAGCAGTTACTGCTTTACCATGGAATAAGGGGGTCAGGAACCGTACCCAGAGCCCTTGGTCAACATTATACTGTTTACATACCCTTTCAAACATATGAATGAAACTATCAAAATTATCCCCCTCAGTAAATTGTGGAAGAAATTTATTGACCCTTGTTGCTTCTGGGGTTAATTTACTCCATTCCCCATTACCTCCATGACACTGGGGAAGAGAGAGCATCTCCTTTTCATGTTGCCTCTGTCTCTTCTTCTCCTCAGCCTCTAGACATTGCAGTTTCTCATTTTCCTCAGCCTCTATATGCCTTAGTATCTCTGCTGCTTCTATTTCTAAATGCTTGGCCTCCAGCTCAAGTCTCTTTAACTTCAGACAGATTTTTAAGTCCTCTGTGGAAAGGCTGAACTGTCCATTTTCTGAGAGCTGTACATCTCCATGGCCAGTCTGATTGTCCTCCTGGCTGCTATTCTGTGATGCAGCTGTGACTAAGGCTGCAATCATGTCTGCTTTAGTCAGGATTCCATGCACCAGTCTTTTAGCCTGTAACATCTCAGCCAACTGGCTCTTTGTCAGTTTGCCATACTCTTCTGCTGACATGCTTGCCTGCTCTCCCTGATTAACTAAGCTAACAAAAAAAAAATAATAAATAAATAAAACAGTTGTGATGTGAAACTCTGAATGTTCACTGTGTGGCTGGTTGACAGTACAAACACCTTCAGTGAACACTGTACACAGGCTACAGGAATTCAATATCCACACCACTACAAGCCAATTAATATGTGATGTGGCTATCCTACCACTGATAAGCAATTAATATGTGATGTGGATATCCCACCACTGCCACCAATTAATATATGATGCCCCTGCATTGGCCCAGTAATCAAGGAGCCTCAATCCTCACCAATGGCAACAGCTAGGGGATGTACTCACTGGGAGGATGACAAATACACACACAGTAAGCTGCAATTTCCCTTAAGAGCACACAGAGGTCACAGTCAGTCTGGTCTCTCTCTCCTTCTCCAGATTCCCAATAAGACTCCCCACTGGAACAGCTACAGGATTAAGATCTCAGCTGAGGGGCCAATCCAAGACCTCCAGCACCATCTTTGTCCAACCAGTACTTCATGTCCCTGCCAAAGTAGCTGACACACACACACACACACACACACACACACACACACACACACACACACACACACACACACACACACACACACTTCATAGGATCATAGGAGATTACTAGGCTATTGGCCCTGAGTCCCTTATAAGCCTAGCCAAGAGTTTAGCCCATGTTTAGACAAATCAGCACCGAATGCCCCTGTCCAGCAGTGACATGGGTGGAATTCCCAGGGATATATTTTATATTTCCCATCCAGTTATCCAGGTTTATATACAAACACACACACACATACCTGGGGAAGGCTGGCACAGGTTTACTAGCTATGGCCCCTTCTGCCAGACTATACGGTAGCTTCCACTGCTACCAACCCACACTTATCAACTACTATAAGGCCCTTAGTGTCCAATCCTACTGTGTAATGATATTATTATCTAAATGGTAGTTTGACCAAGACTTGCAAGCCTAATTAGGAGTGGCCTATACAGGTGCAAGTAATCTAAGAGCTTAAATATGCCTCACAAATATCAACAAAGATAGGTTTAAATATATTTAATAATAAAAGAACAAGACAATACTCAGTAACTCAACACACTAACTTCAGAGTTCAAAATCACAGGAAATATTTTAAAACAACATTGCAGGACAGTCCTAAATAAATATAGCAAGACAGTCTTAAATTAATATAGAAAACATCTAAACTGATCTTTATTATATTCCTATCTATATCTAAAAAAGATACTATGCCCTAAATCTTACTTACAGCAAGGCAGGTGTAGACGGTGATGATGATAAGTGGATGTTTCCAGGTCAAAAACAAAATACAAAATGCACAATCTCTCTCTGAGAGAGTTCTTAAATGAATATCAAATATTACTGCTGGGTTAACTTGGATGACATCACTTTTTGTCACCTGACTTCAGTTCCCAGACTGAAACAGAAAGTAAAAGAATTTAACATCTCTATTTTAAAAATACATATTTCTCAGATGTTTGCTCAGAACTGGAAGCTGTAAAGCAATAAAACACTTTTTCCACTGTAAACCTAGTAATTACTTTTCTCCAAGACAATACAAAAAACTTCTAGCTCTAGACATTGTGTCTGCTACACTGATACTGAGAGATAACTTCTATTGTTTATGGCCCAGCTATAAAGTAAAAATAAAAATACCAGGCAGCAGCAACCAGATGAAAAACGGCACGGACTGTTTATTCCAGATATTCAAAGTGAGCGCTTTTGGCTGCAATAATATACAGCCTTCCTCAGACAAAATACAAAATACAAAATACAAAGCCCCAGCATTACACTGGGCTTAAATACTAATTCAATCCACTTCAGCTGACCCAAACAATTAGCAAATTAACAGATTGACAAATTAACAAGTACACAGAGCTTTACATAATTAAGATTACCCCTACACATTTCATTATATAAATATATAACTAAATAAAAACATTAGTATAATATCAGATAAAATAGGATAAAACACATTGATTTAAATTAAATATATGATGTTTACAAGCCACTAAACATGCATACAAGTATAAATATATATATATATATATATGTATACTATACTTATATTTAGATTTAAATGTGGATATAACTATAAAAAAACACCAACCATATAATTTAATAACCTTACTAAGAAGGCATTGTTGCCTACTAATTTATCTACGTAAGGCTTTTAATTTTAAAATACACTTAATAGAGGCAACATCATTTAGCCCTGGTGGAAACTGTGCAGATGTTCTAACTTGCCAGAACAGCTCCTGCTCTTCTAAATTGAGCTGCCAGGGCCCGCCTCTAAAATCAGTATTTACCTGATGGATAACAGAAAATAGGAAACTGTGTTCTGGATATTCAAGAATATGCCTAGCTAATGCGTTTGTCAAGTCATTCCTTCCTATGGCATATAAATGTTCATAAATTCGCTTTCTCAGTTTCCTCTCTGTTTTGCCAATGTAAAAGGAAGGACATTTTTCACAAACAGTGACATCACTGTGAAATTACAGTACTCATAGATGAACTTGAAGTACTGGAGACTGGATTAACGCAGGATAGTGACTTTCCATGGTATAAATATGATTATTTAAGGATTTTGTCTAGTATAGAGGCATCTATGAGTAAAATGGCTAGTAATAAAAAACGTAAAATGGACAGAGACCTCTTTGACTATAAAAATAATAAAAAAATAATAAAGCCTATCCCCCTCCACCACCAATAGGGAATAATTCATTTAATAGAGAGGCTGACATCAGGTAGCTACCCCTACTGATAACATTGAAAATCAAGAGCAAACTGTGGTTCGTAGGAGCGAACGTATTCGCAACCAAACCAACAATAACTCTAATACTAACAGTGGTAACAACAATACCAATAACCAAAATCCGAACTATACACATGAACAAAATGATAGTAATCAGGATTTTTCAGGGACAACAACAGACATATGAACAACAACACCAGGTCCAACTACGGGGGTCAACCACAGAGGAGGAAGAGATGGAATCAACGGAGGAGATGATGCTTCCTCCAATAATGGGAGGAGATGATGCTTCCTCCAATAATGGGACCTACAGTTCTCACAAGCCAAAACTGTGATTTTAAAATTTACAACTACACGGTTTTGACTGTTGACCAACCAGTTGTTGAATTTTTTTTGAAAGGGCTGTCTTTTGTCCCTGACAGAAGGGGCAATTTGGTTAAAACTATTATAGACCTAAAAATTATTTGTTAGGAAACTGAATTTAGCAGTTTCTCTAGGTAACACACCTGCCCTTTGTAACACTTTAAGAGTATCAAGTATGTTTAATCCGCCATTGAATTGCATTTTGAATTTATTTGAAAAAGTCTGTGAAATTGATTTAAGATCTAAGCTTAATAATAATTGTTCTGCTGTAAGTAACAACAAAAAAACAAGTAACATCTCTAGGAATGAACTGGAATTTATTGCTTTGTTATCTGACTGTAAGGTTAGAGTCATGAAACCAGACAAGGGAGGGGGGCTGGTATTCATGGATGAATATTTGTATGATAAAAAGATGTTAAACCACCTGCAGTCTGACACATACTCGATTTCCAGTCTTAATGAGATAAATGGTGCCTATAGGAAAATTAGGGGTATCTTGGATTATTTATTTTTGGAAGGTAGTATTGATTGTAACATCTTTCACTTTTTATCCATGCCAGCTCCAAAAATTCCCGCTATATTTGGCACACCGAAGACTCATAAAAATTTAGTAGATCCCCCATTTCGGCCTATAGTTGATGGGAGAGGATCTATTACTTATGCTTGTGCGAAATATGTGGATGGGATACTTAAGCCGATGTTACAAGGGGAACCCCAGATATGCAAAGATTCCTGGGACTACTTGGAAAATTTTAGTAAAATTGAATATAATTCAGAGTATGTGTTTCTGGTAGTAGATGTAAAAGACCTATACACTGTAATTCCACACCAACTTGGTATAGATTGGACCAGGAATTTTATGCTTACTAAAAATGCTACTTCTGTATAGATGTATGTTGTGGAGACCCTTCTGGAAATTGTTTTATCAAATAATTTTTTAATGTTTAAGAATCAATTTTATTTACAAAATATTGGAATCGCCATGGGGTCACCATGCGGATGTAGCTTTGCTAATAGTGTAATGGCATTCTGGGAACATGAATTTTTGTTTAATAATGAATTATATCAACAACATGTCACTTGGTATACAAGATACCAAGATGATATGTGTTTTATTTGGAATGGTTCACCAGATCTAATTTCTGACTTCATAGACAGCATTTCAATAATGACTGACTTTTTGGAGTTTACATACTCTATGACTATGGAAGAAATGCATTTCTTAGATGTAACTATATCTAAAGATAGGGTTAACAACAAGTTTAAATCTTTTATCCATAGAAAACCAACTCATTCTAATAGTTACCTTCACTTTTCAAGTTGTCACCCTATCTATCAAAAAAGAAATGTGGTTAAAGGACAGCTTGTTAGGGCTGCCTAGATGGTGCTAAATGGATTAGTTTTTGCAGAAGTATTTCTTTCATCAAAGGAAAGTTTCATTTAATTTTTTACTTATTTAGTATTTTTTAATTCATTCATGCATTTTACCAAAATTTAACACAGTTTTAAAAGTGAATGGTTATTTATAATAAGAGTATGTGATTTAGTAATGTACTGATACACACCTTTAAATTTTTATCATATAAAACATAAAATGTTAACATCAGGTTAAAAGCACAAAAGCACTTTTTTCTCTTTTTCTCAATTACAAGTTGATTGCTTAGCAAAGCTGATTAGTTAATTGAAACAATGTGCTCTATAAAAGGTGTTAGCTTTGGAAGCAGCCCACATCTGATGAAGTAGGAGAAACGAAAACGTACTGTGTATTTGGAGGCATTTATGTGAACTGTTTGTGGCTTGTGGATTAAACTTCTGTTTCCTGTGACAGCTTCGGTTCTATGCTTTATTGTTTTACCTTCTGGGTCATCATACTGTCTAATTTTAAGGTTGTTTATCGTGTTGGTGACCAGGTTACCTTATTTATATATCTAAAGATAGGGTTAACAACAAGTTTAAATATTTTATCCATAGAAAACCAACTCATTCTAATAGTTACCTTCACTTTTCAAGTTGTCACCCTATCCATCAAAAAATAAGTGTGGTTAAAGGACAGCTTGTTAGGGCTGCCAGGATGATATCAGAGGAGGCTGACTTTTTTAGAGAATGTGATAATATAGGCAAAATGTTCCTGTGCAGAGGCTATCCATATAATCTAATAAAACAGTTACAAGAGGAAGTGCAGACCAAAAGACAAAGTGGTCACTTTAAGCCATTGTTGGGAGGTGGATTATTGGATACGTTGACTAAGTTGGGTACAAATAATAATAATTATTTGGTATCAAACAATATCACTTTTTTGTTCACATATAGCATTGACTTCCAGGCGATTAGGGATATATTGACTAAAAATTGGAATATCATTTTGGAAGATAGAGCATTAGCTTAAACTTTGGGCACGCATCCAACTTTTGCATATAGAAGGGGTCCCAACTTAAAGGCAATTGTGGAAAAAAGTAGAGATTCTAGTAAACAAAAAATATTTGGTATGAGAAAATGTGGAATGTGTAGCCAGTGTAAATATGTTGTAGCTTGTAGTAAAATTAATATTAATAAATTAAATGTTTCCATCCAAGGAAACTTTAACTGTGAGTCAAGTGGGGTGGTTTATGTCGCTGTTTGTGAAAAATGTCCTTCCTTTTACATTGGCAAAACAGAGAGGAAACTGAGAAAGCGAATTTATGAACATTTATATGCCATAGGAAGGAATGACTTGACAGACGCATTAGCTACGCATATTCTTGAATATCCAGAACACAGTTTCCTATTTTCTGTTATCCATCAGGTAAATACTGATTTTAGAGGCGGGCCCTGGCACCTCCATTTAGAAGAGCAGGAGCTGTTCTGGCAAGTTAGAACATCTGCACAGTTTCCACCAGGGCTAAATGATGTTACCTCTATTAAGTGTATTTTAAAATTAAAAGCCTTACGTAGATAAATTAGTAGGCAACAATGCCTTCTTAGTAAGGTTATTAAATTATATGGTTGGTGTTTTTTTATAGTTATATCCACATTTAAATCTAAATATATGTATAGTATACATATATATGTATATATTTATACTTATATGCATGTTGAGTGGCTTGTAAACATCATATATTTAATTTAAATCAATGTGTTTTATCCTACTTTATCTGATATTATACTAATGTTTTTATTTAGTTATATATTTATATAATGAAATGTGTAGGGGTAATCTTAATTATGTAAAGCTCTGTGTACTTGTTAATTTGTCAATCTGTTAATTTGCTAATTGTTTGGGTCAGCTGAAGTGGATTGAATTAGTATTTAAGCCCAGTGTAATGCTGGGGCTTTGTATTTCGTATTTTGTCTGAGGAAGGCTGTATATTATTGCAGCTGAAAGCGCTCACTTTGAATATCTGGAATAAACAGTCCGTGCCGTTTTTCATCTGGTTGCTGCTGCCTGGTATTTTTATTTTTATTTTTAGTTTAGCTGTTTGGTTTTTCCAGCTATAAAGTAACTTAACCTCAACTATTCTTAAGTTTTGCAGGTTAACCCTTTTATGTTCTAGTTTCTACTGTTAAAACATGCATTTGCACAGGTATATAGTTTATATGCATTTCTTTTCTACATCAGCAGGGCATGCTGTGGTTACATTTTACCACAGTACAAAATATATAGTTCTGTATAAATCATATCAATATTCACAAATGACATAGAATTATTTACAAAATTCCAGATAGCTGGGCTGGCAATATTTTTCTATATCACACCGTCTACCACCAGAGATAGACTCGATGATTTCTACTTCCTGGGCTGCTCCTATTTCTGCCTTTGCACATCAGCACTACAGCTATTTACATCTAGTCCCAAAGACCCCCTCCCTCTCTAAGGGATCTTCTGAACAGCTATGTCAGGGGGATTTAGCAAAACACTAGCAGAATTTTATGGGCAATCAACAGGATAACATCAGTTCCCCGTGCCTTATCCTCTCTCACTGTTTGCAATGCCTTTCCTCATTTCTTATTTCTTATTAATTCCCTTGGTCTTAGCTTACTTTTATAGATCAGTACTTTCTTATCCTTTGGTGAACACTAATGCATAGTATTCAGTCTGTCCTCTCACTGGTTCTTTGGCCTCCTTAGATTTTTTGTCCTTCTCATACTGATTCACCCTGCTTTCTTATTTGTCTAACAACTTCTCTTACAAACAAGGAGAAAGTATTCTTTTCTTAGTGTTTGTTTGTTTCTCAACTTGCATTTTTGACTCTTCTCCTAGTCATATCCTATGCATTACCTTCTCAGTGAGCCCCCCCCCATCTTTCCAGTCTGGGTATTATTTTTCATTTTCTTTTTTGGGTATCTTTGCCTCCCTAATGAATTATACCAGTTTTATGTCTTTACTTTTTGCCTCAGCATTCCTTTTAGTTCATCTTTTTCATGTTTCCTCATACTGACTCGTGTTCTTGCACAGCTCCTGCAGCCCCTGCCAGCTACCCCTCACAATGCCCCCTCCCACACAGGCTTTTTTTAATTAGTATTTCTGTGGCCAGTGTGAACTATACTATTGCATGGGTGCTACTGGCAAGTGAAACCCCAACTTTAAGCTCAAGCATCACATCACATACCACCTAAAGACTATGCCACTGAGAATTCTTCTTTTCCTGGTTCCAGTGAATACTTTTTTGTTTGAACCCTTCCAGGCTGAATAGCTTAGTCAGTCTGATTTTCTCAGATCACTTTGGGTGACAATATGTTCCATTTTGCCTTTGCAGATTAAAGTTTGTCATCATAACTATCCTCTCATGTACATAACTTGATTAAATTCCACAGTAATTTGCCATCCTTTGTACTTACATTAGCTGATCTTTGGAGGGTATTGCTGTACTTTTTTTACGCCAAACATCTTTATTGCTAGGAATGTTGATCTTGCTTTTTTCCCATTCCTCTTCTCTTTTATACCAACCTGTTCCTTTCTCCTATTTGTGCCATCTCCTCTTCCACTAATTCTTCTCCCTATAACCTCTCCCTTATACGAACCAACATTAGTTCTTTGCTGTCATCTTTCTCTTCCTAAAACTTTATTTGCTCCTTTCTCCTCCATTTCCTCTTTCTTTAACTCCTGCCCACTTGAACTTCTCAATTATGTGCGCCATCACTACACCACCATCATTGTTTAATGCTTCTTTCCTGGATGTCTGCACTACTAGGTCTCATTACCTGCTATCATTAGCCTCTGCTTCCTCTATCTCAGCCATGTTGCCCTCATTCTCCACTAATGGTGTTTCCAGCAAAACTGCTTTTGCATCTGTGATTCTGCCACTACTTAGTACTACTTTGACTATGCTCACCCTCATCTCTATAAATTATGCTTTTGTCCTCTTGTCCTTTTCATTTCCATCTTCACTGATACTCCTGATCATTTGCCATTTCCTGATCTTTTTAGTTCCCTTCTTACCATTCACTCCTCCTCCACTTCACTTCTTTTGTGCAACTCAACTGTATATGTATTTATACAATGGCATCTCTCCCTTTAGCCTGCCTTCTTCCCTTGGATGTTAATTTCTTCCCTTGCCACTCCACCCACCATCTCATACCATCCATGTTGTCATTTTTCTTGTATGCGCCCCTACCTATTTTCCTCCTGATTTTTATACTCCTGCCTCTGTCCTCTTGCACTCTGCTACTTTAGTTTACTACTTCATCCAGCATTTATTGCATCTTCACTCCCTACCTTGTTCTACTTGACTTGAACAAAATTTACATTCCCTGCCCCATTCTGTCTTGGTTTAAAGACACATTCAAGTCTAATAAACCTCTCCAGTTTATGCTTTAGTAGTGCAATTCCTTTGGACTTATATAAAACCTTGGGCTGAACATCTTGTCATCCACCCACACTCTTACCCACCATTATAATCTTTTGATCCATACCCACTCCCTGAATCAGCAGTTAAATTACCCAAGAATCTCTGTCCTTATAATATAGTAGCTCAGTATGTCTAGCATCTCAGTGATTGTTACTGCAGTCTCCAAGCCCTGTACACTGTTACTACCTCAGTGGTCCTGACTTAGTCCTTCTTCATCTATAGCCTCTTCTTTCACACATTATCTCTCATATAGGCCACTACATATGAGCATCCCTTTCGTTTTGCAGACAGGTTAATCACCGTTTAGTCTGTTCTAGTGATGGTAAGGTCCAGGACCATGTCCACCCTAACAAGGCTCTTCTATTTCCCCACCACTAGCACTTCCTGCATCTCTCAGACTATGCTGACCTACCCACCTATCACTTCTCTATGCTCTGCCTATCTCCTGACTCTTTATATTTTTCCTTCTGACTACCTGCTTTCACAATTCCTGTTTTTACTAAGCTTATTTCTGACTGCCTTCTCATCCTTCAATGCCCACTTTCCTCCTGTTTTTTCTGGTGCCACCAGTTGTCTGCTCACCTCAGGCCCTGCATCATGTCCATCATTTGTCAACTCTGTCTTCCACATTCTTCATCTTCATCTTCATCATTGTGCTCCTCAACCAGTCACTCCTATCTGTTTTCCCTTCTTCTACCTTCTCCTCCCTCCTTGTTTCCTGCCTGTCTCTTACTCCTCAACGTCTCAGTGCTGTAAACTTACTTGCTCACCTCTCCCTGTGTCCTATTCCTTCTTACCTTATCCCGTGCTCTCTTATGAGCTGTATTCTCATGTCATGTCTGTTTTACCTCCTTCTCATCTAACTGATCAACTGTTCTTCTAGCTAGACACAAAAGCCTTCCTGAAACACCTATACTTGACTCTGTTCAAGAGAAATCTAGACCTGTGGATGGGAGATCGTAGGGTTTACCAATCATCATCTCTGGGTCACTGCTGGACAGAGGCATAACAAACTAATGGGCACAGTATTTTTTTTTATAAGGGGTGGTGGAGTAAGCATAATTTGGCTAGGCTTATAAATGCCTTAGGGCAGATAGCCTAGTATAAACCTATGAACCTATGAACCCCTAATCTCCTGCAAACCGCACACTCTCACCCCAAAGGTCCCTGAGCCACATCACTGCAACACATTCTGACTATCTTACCCACTTCTCTTTTCTCCTCTTCTTGTCCAGCCTGTCTTGAATGCTTTTTCCAGCATAATTTTACTGTCTTTCCTTGCTTAGTCTGCCTGGCCTGCTGTTCAGTTTGTCTTTGTTATTGTCCTGTTATTGTGCTGTCTTCTCTTACCTGCCTATGCTATACTCACCTTATGTCTTTCCATCTCATCCCATCCCTCATCTGATGCTGTTCAATATCCACTATAAGCCACACCTTCCCATACTATGGACTGCTGCCCTGTATTAACTTGTTCTTAGAGGAAAGATATTCTACTTTTCTGCTCATTTTTTTGTGATGACATTGTAACACTGCTGTGTAAAAGCAAAAAGGGCTGTTTGGTTGCACTCTGAACTGTTTCCTCCTGCAGTACTGTCAATGTTCTCATTAAATGTACTCCTGTAGCCTCACTCTCCTGCAACCTGGGTTACTCAAATTCCTACTGTTCCGCAGCTCTCACTTAACTGACTACTTCCTGGAAGTGCTGAAGTCAGCGGTATCCCATGCTGCCGTCTGCTCCTCTATGAGCACTTAATAATGCCAGAATGCAAAGGGAGAGGCATAAAAGGATGGTGAAAATAACAACTGATGAATAAATACTTCTCTTTACTGTTAGTAAGGAAAGTGATGAGAGTTTTACCAGATCCCACCAACAGACATGCCCAGTGCAGATGAAAGAATTCTAAAATGGAATCTCCAAATAAATGGAGCACTGAGAAATGCAGCCTGATGGGAGTGATGTGACAATGCTTAGAGAAATGAAGGGGAAAACAGGTAAAATCACAGATCTTCACAACCACTAACAGAAGAGTAAGACCCTCATACACTAGAACAGACCAGATGTGAGTGGTTCGAAAAGTGGGAGAAAGACTGAAGGTGCAAGCTACCAACCTATCAACCTGACCATAGTGCTTGGACAAATCATGGACTCACCACTAAAGGAAAGAATTATGGTAGAACAATGTCTTAAGCCATTTACCATAAAGTAGCCAATCACTAAGGAGCGCAAAAGCAAGATTTGTGCTCCCAATAACATGCACACCTTCCCTACAGCCCTGGTAAGACAGTTACACTTTAGGAATGAACATGTTAATTCATAGTACTAAGTACAATCTGCTTATAGTACTGTTCTAATCACACACTGGCCACATGTAACTGTAACCTCTTACTCTTTACAACCAAAGACATGGCTGAAAAGGCCCTTTGCCTGAGCTTGTATCTGTGCTTAACAAATAAACAAATAGTTACAAATATCAGGAAGGAAGTGCTGAGCTGGACCTAACACAGCATGTGTTCACAATGGAAATATAATGCTCAGCAAGTCCAATAAGAGTTCTACTAAAATTAGGGCTATTAAATCAGAAAATGCCTACCTATATGGCCTTCCTGGAATTTAACATGGCTTGTGATGTAAATTCACTCCTAAATATTAGTAAACAAACTAGAAAAATTTGGAGTGGCACAGGTACCATTTACAGACCATTAACTAAACAACAAGAAAAAAGAGGATAATAGATTTTCATTTAGATGAAAAGGTACTGAATGTGTGTGTGTGTGTGTGTGGGGGGTCAGTACCACAAGGATCCAGTACTAGAAATGGTTCTTGTCAACGTCTTCATAACTGACCTAGGACAAGGGATATAAGGAGAATTTTTTTCCTTTTACTGTTAATGACGCAAAGTCATGCAGCAGGACTGATGCACAGGTAACTACTGAAAGGATAAAAAGGGAGTTGTCATGACAACAGAAATAGCATGAACAATGGCAGATTAAACACAGTGCAAAAATGCAAGATAATGCATCTAGGTAAGGAATGACGTATACAAATAAATAAGAAACATTGGTGAAACCAGACGAGAAAGAAACACTCAGGTAGTGACATCAGATGACCTAAAGGAAACAGCAACACGAAAAGCTGATGAAAACATTGGGATGTATGGATGGATGAGATTACCAGTGAAGACAAGAAGTTAGAATCCAGTTGCTAAGACCTCATGCAGGGATGTGGCTAGCTCAACTGTCACTCTGGGAAGTCCCCAGTTCCAAGAATGGTGCCCCCACATCTCAAAACATCACCTCACAAGCTGAGGAGCAAAACAACAAAAATGTAGCAAGGACTGTCTGATAGTTCAGTTACTAACAATTCAGCAAAGGACATTAATTACAGCAGCCATGAGATTAGCCATGGTTGCTTAACCAAAAGCTGGTGCTATACCTTTCCCTGATCTGAAACTCTTCTGAGGTGTTGATTGTGCTCTGTAACAGCTTGCCTCTGGGGAAGGTGCTCCTTCGTCCCATCCTAGCTATGCTACTGACCTTATGTGAAGCATTATATACAGTTCTACAGATTTCATCTTTGTAACAACATACTCAGGATATAACCGTTGCAGAGAAAGGTAACAAAAATAGTTAAAGATATATACCCTAAGCAAAAGAAGGCAGAGGTGGGATGTGACAAACCTTTTTTTTTCTTACTCAACTTTTTGGTGAACTTCTATAACCCAACCAATTCTGTGCCCTGGTTTCTCTCCAAAATGTTTACAGTAAAGGAAACAGGGGAGAGGGGCAATGGCAATGAAGTATAGCGCGGTCCTGACAGCAGGGCATGCCTAGGGCTACCCTCAGTCTCCCCCTACAGACACACACACACACACACACACACACACACACACACACACACACACACGCACACACGCACACACGCACACACGCACACACGCACACACGCACACACACACACACACACACACACACACACACAGCATGCAGTGATATCAGTGTAGCACACACACACACACACACGGCATGCAGTGATATCAGTGCAGCACACACACACACACACACACACACACACACACACACACACACACACACACACACACACACACACACAGCATGCAGTGATATCAGTGTAGCACACACACACACACACACACACACACACACACACACACACACACACACACACACACACACACACACACACACACACACACACACACACACACACACACACACACTCATTGCATACTGTGATATTAGTGTAGTTTCTAAGCTTGTGGTACATGCACACACCCTTTGCTAATGGTCAGCTTTTGCTTCTTCTGCACTTTTCTGCCCGACTTAAAAGCTAACCCCTGCGCCATGAGGCATACAAGATGAATGCAGTGAGGCAGGAAACTGGCCAGCATTTAAACCACTCATTCCCACACTCTGTGTGGCTCCTCACACCCAGTCACTCAAAACACACACCTCCTGGGTCATAGTCAGAACTCCATTCTTCTGTGCCATGGGCTCAGGTAATCTAACAGAACCCTTTAATTCCATAATAAATGGGACTGGCATAAAGCACTTCAGAAGGATTGGAAATATAAGCTGTTGTTTAAGTAGGAGTTGCAGCTTATCCAATAGATTGAGGAAGGGATAGGTGGGCCAAACATCCATTATCAGCTAATCAAAATATATTTAAAACGTAGAGAAAAAATGCCAAAGGCACCAGCAAATTCTTAGAATAGTCTAAGGCACCCAGGAAACGAACTCAGCCACTGATAAAAGAATAATTCCAACTTTGTTCAGCCAAAGAAGCAAAAACATAAACACCATAAACGCTCTCTTTGTACAGTACGTTTTCGTTAAAACTTTCATCAGATGTTGACTGCGTGTAACGAAAATCCTTTTATACCTTTAATTTCCATCATTTAAATGAACTAAAACTCAATTAAAATTTATAACATACTGATATAACACATTCATCCTAAAACATATTGACAGATGTTAAAAAATGTTAAAAAACATATACAATTTCTTAAAACTTCATACCCAATTTATGAATAGCTTAAATAGAATAAATAAATGAATAAACCCATTCCTATTTAAAACTATGCATAAAATGTATGAATTGACACTAAAAACTTACATTTGAGCTCCCTCTAGTGACCTTTTTGAGTAATACATGTGTGCTTTCTCTAAAAGGTTTTTTATGTATGAGACATCAGTAACAACATTCTGTGTTAAAACCAAAATCCTTGGAGACATAAAAATATATTGTATTGTATATGTTTTTTAACATTTTTGTAACATCTGTCAATATGTTTTAGGATGAATGTGTATCAGTACGTTATGGATTTTCGTTACATGCAGTCCATATCTGATGAAGGTTTTAACAAAAAATGTACTGTATAAAGAGAGCGTTTATGGTGTTTATTTTTTTACTTCTTTGGCTGAACAAAGTTGGAATTATTCTTTTATCAGTGGCTGAGTTTGTTTCCTGGGTGCCTTGGACTATTCTACTAAAATATATGTTTGAACAGCCAAGATGCTTGAAAAAAATCATTGGATGGTACCGTTCCAAATTTCCAGTCTAAAGCATTACAGCCTAGTGAATAACTCAGTGAATCATGACTATACTTTCTAGCAGTCTGCTACGTCCCATTTCTAAAAAGTTCTTTGTGAAAAGTGTTCTACTTTTTGTAATCATTGGCTTCACAAATAAACATGTAATCACAATTAAGACCTATGCAAGACTTGATTTACTACTGCAAAATGTGGTAACAGTCCTC
This sequence comes from Protopterus annectens, assembly GCF_019279795.1. Lineage (NCBI taxonomy): Eukaryota > Metazoa > Chordata > Ceratodontiformes > Protopteridae > Protopterus > Protopterus annectens. Next base: position 1,148,802,075 of record NC_056747.1, on the reverse strand, counting down.
TGTGTGTGAAGAATTGTAGCATTTTAAGAAGTGCTGCAGAAGAAGCAAGTGAATATTTTGCCAGTATATAATAATTTTCCGAATGCTAGCAAGACAACCTTTTTTGTTAATTTGTAATTTTGTGTTTCTTGAGACTTAAAAGACAGCTATCGAAGTTAAGATAACTAGAGGTATTCTGACACTGTAGAAAATGTCAGTGGTGATCGTACTGATCAAATTAAAGATAGCGGACGCACTTATCTCCCTATTCAGACATCGGTACTTTAATCCCAGCAACGCCTAATATAACTAGAAAATATAGCACAGCTAAGCAATGCTCCACAGCACACCTGAACCTCAACTAAAGAACATGAGTGGGAGACATCAGCTGGTACGAATGCATATTATATTTCACACATTGTACGCTTACAGAAACATCCTAATCACTGACTTAAAGGCAATGTCAAATATAGCTCACAGATATCCCTAATTATGCAGAACATCCCTGATTTTGCTTCATATTTTTGCCCTACCCCTTGTCATTTCTTTTTTCATTTTCTGGTAAATTGCTGAGAATTGCAGTCGGTCAGTAATGATAAACATTAGAGATGCATCCTTTTATTTTAATAAGATGCATGTTGATGCAAAAGCTGATGTTTTATTAACTTTCTCAGATAACGACAGCTGTTGTTGTTGTTTCTATTTCGGCTTTTTCCCGGTAAGGGGTCGCCACAGCGGAACTCCGGTCCGCTAATGATTGGCAGTAGATTTTTTACGAAATGCTGAGGTGCCAGCTTGATGCCTAACCTTCAACGAAGGCACACCCATTTATGCACGCATGTCTTTCGAATGCTACCCAACCACAGGGAGGACATGCAGACTCCATACAGAAGGCACTCCCAAGCCAAGCCGAGAATCGAACGGGAGAACCTCTTGCTGTGAGGTAACAATGCTACTGCCATACCACTGCGGCATGCTCTAAGATAACGACAGCAATACTTAAAAACTGGCACTGGTTCTGGGACTTTGTTCTTTATTATTTTTGATTTTGTCCTGATTCCTCAACAAATAAGTTGACATTATATATTGCTAGCATGAACATGAAACAAATATTTTGTTAAGGTTTAAAAGTCTGTTTTACTATTTAATAAGTGATATGTTGTAAATTAATATAGTTTGTTAGTAAGATCAGGGCTCTTTAAAAAATGAATTTGGGGGATCTTGGCCGTCACACTCTGTACTCATGCTCTGTACTTCCTCCTCTTGACAGTAAACAGGTTGGTACAGCTGCCCTGCAGTACATTTCTTTATTTTTATTGTATTACTGTAAAGAGCCAAGACATAACGTAAATTAGTTCACAACAGAAAGACCTGGAAGGGATTGAAAGAAAGAAAAGAAAAGAAAAAACAGTTTCATTTTTGTCTTGTTATGTAAGTAACATCACAGATCCAAATGATAGCATTAGCAAAAATGAACCAGCTCAAATATGTACCTACTGTATTGCCATGCAGGACAGCAAGAAAAAATAAGAAACTTGCATTTAGAAAAGTCATTGTGGCTCCTTTTGCATTAAGATATGACAAATAACCTGTACCAAACAGCATGTCTAATACTGTAGGCTTCAATGTATGAGACTTCATTTCCAGAATGAAGACAGCATTCACGACCTCAGGTCAGGACCGTTTCAGACCTTCAGTATACCATTGAGCAATGTTACTTCAGTTCCATTTTAGCAATACAAAACTTTTCCCAAACAGCGGCAAACATGATTGATTGATTGATTGATTGATTAATCAATCAATCAATCAATCAATCAATCAATTAATTAATTAATTAATTGAAAAAATTAAAAAAATGCTCTTAAGTCATGTCAGGAGACTGTGCTAACAAAGTCATAAAACATCAAAGAAAACTGTTTAGCTCTTTAGTTCATATTATTACAGAACTTCATCAGAAACGCAAACAGTTCATTATAGACTGTGAGGTGTGACTGCTTATGCACATCATGTAACTTAGAACATTTAATGACAGAAAATTATCTAATTACCAAATATTTACCCCAGGAAGATCATAGCTTAACTTAAAAAGCATACCTTCCATCCATATAATTTTAAAATAACCTGCTTTAAATTTTACAAGGTCATGGGGATACCAAAGCCTATCTCTGCAGCCAATGAGCACAAAGAACTGGAATCTGTTTTGGACAGGGCTACAGTCCATTTCAGAAAGTATGCACACTCACACTACTACACCCTTGAACAACTTGCCAACATCAATTTAACTACATCATGACTTGTTTTTATTTATTTAGTTCATTTTCTGTTCCTTGCTTGCTGACTGTCTAGCTACCACTAGAACTGTTCCAACTAGTTTCCCATCAGCATGGTGACAGTCACTGCAAGGATGTCACTGAATCTGCCTTGAGAGGTTCTTCCATCTTCTGGTTCTGCCTCTTCCACCAGTGGCTGATGTGTGCACACTAGTTCATGCAAAGGACTGCCACATCTTCCTCTGAGAATGTATGCATTCTTGCACATGCTCCACGAAGAGTACCACATAGCCTGACTAATACACATGCCATGCACCTCTATCCAGTAGGTGCTGCTACTATAGCTGGCTGGACAACCTCCAACCTCCCTCCCCCAAGGATGGGTTGCTCACTGTCAACATCTCACTCCCACATACCCTTATCAGCTCTTTCAGTGTCCAGGTCATGCCCTGATGTTGGTTTGTTTGTCACAGCCACGGTTTTATCTCTTGGAGCCAACTATTGATGCACTTAATTTTAGCTCACTATAAAGTATGAAGTGCAATACTGGAGTCCTGATAATTCGAAAGGTATTTAACACTACATTGAGAATCACAGGCTTATTCCATTATTCTGTTCATGGGATAATAGGATCCCAGGAAATATATGGCATCTAAGTGTATGAACAATTACACCTTTCCAGTACTTACCCTTAGACTGTACCTCATTTTTAAAGGAGACTCAGGTCAGTCAAACCAGGGGTGAATTTGTGAACATATGTGCAATCATCTAGTTTCTATTTGAAGGAAAACAATGCGTCTTACTGCTTAATTTGCATAGGGAGTTGATTCCAGAGGTGGGAAAGGCATTGGGTGATGAACCCATCTCTCTACTGTGTTTTAGTTATCTGTTGGTGAAGATTTAGATCTCTGGTTCTGGTATTTGTGGGACTATTTTACTTGTAGAGATACAAAAGATCCAGAACTACTGAGTCCTTAATGACTTTGGAAGGAAAGGCATACATCTCCCATAAGGAGTCTATAAGATAATTGAATACAACGATATTTCTTCCAGTCTCTTCTGGCAGCTTAGGGTTTTTAAAATTGGCGATCTTCATAGTTTGGAACATCTGGTGTCTTTCTAGTTGTTTGATGTGTCTAGTGAGGTACATCTCAAAGGACACATTGTATTCAATAATTGGCCTAATCAATGCTGAATATAAGGGGACAATGTAACTTCTCTACTTGTGGATGTCAATCACTTGGCAACTAATTGTGCTAAGCAGCAGGACTTCCTGTCTACTGTGGTTACACTATGATCAATGGAGAAGGAATTATCTACAGAGATTCCTAGGTCTCTAACAACCTTTTCATTTTGGAGTGGGGTATTGTTTACATTTCATACTGCAGGAGGAGTGGTCTACGAAATGTGAACATATTGCACGTTTTGGAATTTAATTTAAAGCCCATTTACTTGTAAACCAGGTTTTTACAAGTGAAAGTTTTGCTGAAGAGCTTGGGTATCAGGGGAGGATTTGACAATGACTCATAGTTTACAGTCATCCACAAACTTGGGTAGTCAGAGGCCTTTGTTCTTGCCCTGGAGATCAGAAAGGTAAATGCTGAACAAAAGAGATCCCAGCACTGTACCCTGGTCACATGATGAGATACCTGCTACATGCAGATGCTACCTACACAGTGTGAGTTCTGCCCTTTAGCCAATTTGCTGTCCATCTTAACACACATGGCTCTATTTGTAGTGTATTAAGCTCACTGACTATGTTAACATGGGGTAGAGTGTCAAGTGCCTTGGCCAGGTCAGGGTATGCTGTGTGGGCAGCACAACTGCTGTCTACAACTTGTGTTACTCTTTGAAAGAAGTTGACCAGATTTATTAGGTGGGATTTACCCCTGACAATCCAAACTGGTGCTGGTCTAGCCTGTTGGAATTTTTCACATCATAATTTATCAGGTCAGTTGTGGTATGTGCCATATCCTGTAAATAAGACTCATCAGGCTGATAGACCTACAATTCATGGGGTTAGTGGCAGGGCCACCCTTGTAGAGTGGCATCACTATGTTTGGGCTGATGCTCTACATTAGGCAGATGATTACAGAATATCTGTGATGATTTAGTTCCTTTTACCGCAGTTAATAAAATGAAATATACAGATAATGAAATACAGAAAGTAAACATTACATTCACAAACAAACTATATGAGTCAAAAGATGCAAGTTACGTACACAGATGAAGGTTAATCCCTTTACTCACCAACTCAACTTCCCGGGGTCCCTTTTTGGAAGCAGCAAGGACAAGTCCTGGGCTATCATTCTGCATATGCTCCACCTCACGTTTTTGTCGAGTTTCTGATCTGCCTGACAGCTTAACAAATAAATTGAATGTTAGGGCAAATAGTAATAATAATAATAAAAATAATAAAAATAATAATAATAATAATAATAATAATAATAATAATAATAACAATAATAACAACAATAATAATAATAATAATAATAATAATAATAATAATAATAATAAAAAATAGCAACAACAACAATACATGCAACAGTCTGCCAAACAGATTGCATTGGACATAAACTGAGACGGGTCTTTGACCTGAAATTACATATGTTATAATGCCAGTACATATTAACCATCCTACCAGTACCACATTTTTTTTTCTTTTTTTGGACACACAACTAGCTAGAGACTTTGACAGACAAACAAACAGATAGGAGAATTAAAGCAGACAGACAGATCATTAATTCCATTTGTAAGGGCTGTCACCTCTTAACCAGCCCACCCCACAATATCTAGCAGATGTTTTTAAGATTGGGAATTAGAGGATTGAGCAGGGTGCAAACCCCTTTTAAATGGAACTAACAGAAAATCTCAGCAACATATCATCTTCCCCATCGAATAAAGTGCATACGTTAAACGAATACTTGCATGATTGCTCAGACAATACTAAGTGCCTCATTCTTATCATTGTGAAAGCTGCTCTTCAAATTACTTACTGTAAACATCATTTCATACCATTACGCAATCGTGTCATTTCCTTTGTTCACGACATCTTGTAATAACCACTGAAATAGGCGTACTTGATTCATGCTTCTGTATAAACACTTGATGTGATACTCAGATTGTATTCTTTGATACTGTAATTTCTAACCAATGGACCCGGGTCATGGCTAAAATGGGTTTGTTATCTAGACTACTTACTTGGTTACCAAAATGTAATAAACAAATAAAACTGAATTAAAATAATTAAACAAACTGCATCCATAATGGGTACAGGAAGCTAAGAACTTTCTCTTCCTTGCCACACTGAAAACTGAAAACCACTGCAATGAATAATCAAAAGCCCCTGAATAAACCGTAATGTCGGGAATTAAATGAAAGTAAAATATATCCTCCTGTCTCATGCCTGGCTCAGTAGCACAGAAGGATGGAGACCTGACTGTGACCCAGGTGACCAGGGTTGATTAGCAGTCATACCACTACACGGGCCAGGCAGGGAGTGGGGAGAAGTGAGAGGGTATATTCTGCTCTCTTGCTCTCTCTCTCTCCTGGTGGGTGAGAAGGGTTGTGCATTTGAGGGCACACGGAGTCATGAAACCATGGCTCATACTTTGGTGGGAGGGGCAGGGATGCTTGGAGGCAATGCTCCTAGTGGTAAACCCATTGCACATCCCTCCCCAGTGCTCTGCCCAGTGGATGCGGGGGATAGCAATTCAAAAACAAATATCCTAAATCCACCAATTGGCTGTCTGAATGATATTCTCCCCAGCTGACCCTCACCACACTGATGAGGTACGAATGGATCATTTAATTGGAAGGGAGCTAATTACTGACAGACAGCTGGGGCAAAATGTGTAAATAAAATGCATCACCTCAGAAATTGTTGTTTAATATAACCTAGTAACTTTGCACTTGTCAAAATCCACTGTGTGTTGAATGTCCCCAGTAAACCCTCATATATATATATATATATATATATATATATATATATATATATATATATATATATATATATATCAAGACTTGTATCTGCTGTCAGTCAATGTACACATTCAGTATAGCATTCTGAAAGTCCAGTGATCTTCATTTCTGCCCTCTAACCACGTGCTAACATCAGTGTCAAGAGTAGCCTACTACAACACTGCCCTCTGCTTTAATATCTTGTTTGCATGAGCTGGTAGCCACTGACTGGGACACTTGAATCTACATCCTGTGGACAAAAATATTCCCTATTAGATACTCACTGTTTTGAGAGCTATCTAAAAATTTCAGATGCCTCATTCTGAAGGGGTCCCTATCACTTCATTGAATCGTCAATCCATCGAACCCCTATTCATCTTACATAAAAAAATTGAACATCATTTCAGCGAACACTTACATCATAACGAAAAGTTTTCCCAGGGAAGGGAGTTAGTTGTCTGCTGTTACAAATTTGCCCTTTTCCCCAGTGTAGTGAGATCTCAGAGTTGTTATATATAATTGTGGGAGGGGGAGCACAGACCCCCACCTTGGTGAGTATAAAATTATGTAGTTTGTCTTATGATCATTCTGGTGGCCAAGTGTTTTTTCTCCCTAGGAAAACTTGTCAATGGTCTAAGTGTTCGCTGAAATGATCTTTGATTTTTTAAGTTTGATGAATAGGGGGTTGACATATTAAGGATTTGATGAAGTGATATAGACCCCTTCTGAACACACTGTAATAGTGCTGCAGACAACACCCATACCACAGCACGGCAAGCTTATACACATTCATATTTATATTGGATGAAGAAAATCATCACTGTGGAGAACGACCAGACAGAAGACAGACATGGTCTGCGGAGTTAAGCTGCATGGAGCTAATAGCAGTCTACATCACAGTACTTAAGTTCAACACTCGCCTACCAAGCTTTTCTGCACCATACCTGCATGCAACAGATATATGGATCTTGGGTTACACCACATGTCCTACCAGCATTCTCCACAGCCTGAAAAATTGTACTGGCAAATGTTTCTACAAAGAAGGTAGTTGCCAAGTAGTCTTTCTACTGTTGTGCTAGAAATATGGTGTCTAGAATTAACAATATTTCCACTAAGCTAAGGACCTCCACTGTCAATTTTTGTTTTCCTCCCTAGGCTACAGTGTAAAACATAGTTTCATATGATGACACTAGGCTAGTGGTCCGGATCCCCTTATAAACCTGGCCAAGAATTGTGCCCATGTTCCTACAAAGTCAGCACATGTTTCCCTTGTCCAGCAGGGACACAGGTTGGATACCAGGGGTGTATTTTCTGTTTCCCATCCAGTCATCCAGGTTCCTCTTAAAGAGGACTAGAGAGGTACTCTGCTTAACATGGAGAGGGCATCTATTCCACAGACGGCAGAGTCTCTGGGACACAAATCTATCCCACCAACAAGTTCTATTAATATCACAGACCAGGTTGAGGCCTTGCGTGCAGATTGCCCAAGTGAATTTTGACTTACGGATATGCAGCAACTCCATCAAGGCTGGGTCTGAGATGGCCTTGTATGCCATACACAGGTCACCTCTGAGCAGTCTGTTCGAGACTGAGTAGAGGGACAGGGCTTTTAGCCTACATATGGGTAAAACAGCCACAACTTTTCACAGGTGACTGGTCACTCTAAACACAACATCACAAACTGCTGTGCTGTAAGTGTGGCTTGCAAGGTTTCCAAAAACTGGTGTAGAAAGCTAAGAACTTTCACTTCCTTATCACCCTAAACTACTGCAATGAGGAAAGCAAAAGTAAGTGCATAAACTGCCATCACTGCTATGAAACCGAAGTACATTGTACTCTTTCTGTGTCTTAACATGAAAAGGTCCCTATAACCCACAGAGAAAGCAAATAACTGCAGAATATTTGCAAGTGGCCCACTCTAGCCTGCTACATTAGTATTCCTAGCCATTCCAAATCCTCACCAACATCGTGTTCCTTGCACACCTTTATCCCATTTTAGTGTAAAGCTCTCCACTTCCACAATTTACATTGTACTGCTTCTTCTAGCAGTATTTATGTCTGTCTCTAATATTTTACAGCAAAAACATATATGGATAATAGACAAACTCTTACATGGGAGGACAATTCCTGTATGCGAAACTCGTGGCATGGGTATGAAAAAAAAAACACCTGAGAGAGACAGAAAGTCAGACTGGGAAGGTACTGAATGTTTCTAGACCATCTTATCCTTTTTGGATATGGGGTGTCACAAGGCTGGCCACTCTTCCCCCATTCAAACCACTGTATAGCACCAGAGAAAAGAATAAAGGATTTGGGGGTGACATGGGGCAGACAACCAAAGGAGACACACTGAATGGCTGAACTGATTACTCATATATCTACTTTACAGCCACTGATATTTTTTACCCCTCATTAGGCTGTTTAATCCTTCCAATCCATCTGCATCCCCCGTGTAAACTAGTAAAGTCCACTACACAGGCAGAGGTGCCTTAGCAATGTGTTAAAAAGGGGTGAAATGAGAAACAAGAAAGGTCATCTTGGCTATCACATATCCGTATTGAGGAGGAATTTTCATATGTTGCTGTCTTCTCACACCCATGTGCAATGCATGCGATGTAGCCATAAATGTGTATGCGAAGACATTTCAGCATACTGCTTTATCCCTGCATACAAGTGCTGATCAGAGGCGCTTTCACTTTCAATTATTATTTGCTTATTCATTCATTCATTCATTTATTGAGTAGAGGGGACAATTTAGATGGATCATTTTTCCGCCAAGATGCCCAAGAAAAGAATTAGAAAAAAAAAATGTGCTAAAATCGATAAAAGTTCAGCCACAACATCAGACAGCATTGGACAGTAATTGATCAGCACATTAATCAGTGTGCCAAGAACCACAAGGAAGAGGCTTGTGTGACAAGTAAGATGAACACACTAAGACGTGGCTTCTGAAAAATGATACTACTGTGGGCATCTACAACTGCTTTCAGTGGAACATAATTTTAGATATGCCTGCTTTAATCCTCCTGCTATTACTGTGACTGTGGACATCCATAACCTCTTCCAGTGAAATATAAGTTCACATATACCTGCTTTAATCCCTCTGCTAATACTGTGGCTGTGGGCATCCAGAACTTTTTGCAGTGGAATATAAATTCACACATACCTGCATTAATCCTCCATTACCATTACTGTGGCTATGGGCATCCATAACCTCTTCCACTGTGGAATATAAGTTCACATATGCCTGCTTTAATTACCCTACCATGGACCTTTGGTTCTTGGGACTCTAACTAAACCCAGGTCTTTAATGATGCAAACTGATTTGGTGCATAGCACTAGCAGATAAGTTACTCTAAAGTATTTATGACTTCATTTTGCTTACTTGCATTGTTATTTCACGGAAACAAATCACTGGAACACAACTGTCGGTTCTTGTCATTCACCACTTTAACATTCTCCTCATACAAAAAGTCTCCTAATCTCAAGAGCCTGAACTGAACATTCGCATACATCTCCCTGTTCTTACAAATGTATTAGAATACAGATATTCAACTATACAAGCTTGTAGTGGAAAACAAAAATGAAAACTCAGCATAGTTTATCTTCTTCCCTGTAAGGGATTGGAACCAGCATAAAGAAAATGAACACATTAACAAGGAAGCGATATGGGCAAATAATGATGGAAAATGAAGTTGAGGAATGTTTCAGAAATGGAAGGAGAAGTCATGGGAGCTGTCATTTAATCACATTGGTTTCAATGGTAAACAAAGTTAGGAGGACTCACCATAATGTCTGAGTGAGTAATGCTCTGTTTGGAGGTGCAGATATTGGGACAGCACGGAAAACAAAACTTTACCAAACTGCTAAACCCCACCCAAACTCCCACAATGTAGTGCATGAGAACAACACTCCAGTTCAGAATCAAGAGAAAGATAAATGAAGGAACATATGGCAGAGGAAAGGATAGACAGGGGGTGCTTCTTGCAGCCAGAGCTCTAGACACAAACTCAGCATTATGGTATGGTAATTAATTACTGTAAGTACTCATAATGGTCATACATTATTATAAGTATCCCTGATTTTCATATGTGGCTTTGTAGAGCTTCAACTGTGGGAATACAGAGTACAAAGTCCCTAACTCAAATTTTTTAGATAGCTGTCCTATGGGAATATTCCCTTAACCGTGACCCTAAGGGAAGACTCCTGCATGTACACATCACATTTAAACTGTAATGTTTTGCAAATGTGCTCAGGGGAGACTAGGTAACAGCTGCACAGACATAGTTAAGGAGGTGTTACAGGAGACCATGTATGTAGGGACAACACTGGATGAATATTTTATAATAACTATACAGTTTCATAATATATGTCATGACAAAAGACGATATAGTTTGAAAGCTACTTGAAGACACATTATTTAAATACCTTTTATCTTAACAGGTTCATAGGTTCATAGGAGGTTACTAGGCTATTGGCCCTAGGGCCTTTATAAGCCTTGCTATGTTATACCCTTGTTCCCTTATTGACTACATTGTATGGTCTATATTTGCAGTGCAAGTCTATGATAAGCACTGACTGCCCTTATTCAAGAGGGAAACAGGTGACATCCCTGGGGTAAATTTATGGTCTCCTATCCAGCTGTCTAAGTTACGCTTAAATAGGGTCATTGTGGAGCTCTGTTTTATGTGAACTAGGAGTTTGTTCCAGAGGAGTGGCAATCTCTGGGAGACATACCTGTCTCTCCAGCATGTCTTGTTAATGTCGCAGGCTAGGTTAAGATCCTTAGAGCAAATGAATCTTGTCCCATTTGACTTGCAGATGTGCAGCATTTCTATTAGGGCCGAGTCTGAGACTGCTCTGTAGGCCAGGCACAAGTCGCCTCTCAGGAACCTATAAGATACGGAATACAGTGACAGAGTCTTCAAGCCCTTTGGTGAAGGCAACAAAAAAAAAAAAGATAATATTTTCATAAGGGCTTTGCCATGTTTGCCTATTGCCCGAGCTGTGTACATGTGTACAATGAAGCCTATATTCACATTGGTTATAATACAGCCTGTGGCATCATACCTCTCAACTGTACAGATTTTCACAAAATGTCCAGATTTCTGCCTCATAATTTTGGTCTGTTTTTCACAAAATTGTGGTTTTCTAGGAAATCATTGGCAAATCATTGAAGATTGAAGTCAGAAAATAATGAAAGCTATTTGAGTTTCAGACTTCATACCCTTCAGAAAATTCAAACAAATGCAAAGCCTGTAATTCTATCAACTTTCTAAGTTTGTAAGAGCAAAATTTAAAAATTGTCCCTATACTTGGGCCTTTGCCCCCCCCCCCCATTAATTATGTTTTTGTCCAGATTTCTTGCTTTAAGAATTTGAGAGTTTTGTATGGCACTCACTTCCCCTGCCCTAGTGTCATTTACAGCTGGTTCAGGAAAAGAACATCTTTGCCAGATCACTACCAACCAGGAGTGGTTGAAATGGGAGACAGAACTGTTGCTGATGTGGGGTTGTCTGCTGCTATTCTAAAATGTGCTCAGCCTCTGAGAATGTGGCCTTACTGGGAGCCAGTAGAAGAAAAATCAGTCAAAACAGGCTAGTAGTACTGGAGCTGTGTATTTTAATAGAACCATGTCTGTACTGATTCCTCTTTGTCCCAGTGCAAAGTACTTGGAGGGATAAAATTTCACTCTTGCAACAATAAGGAATTGCACTTTTTCCTTTATTAAACTTGAGGGGTCATCCATTTCCTAATAAAATAGCTAGGAGCTCCTACATAGACTTGACATTCTCAGCTAGAGGAAATGCCAGTATGGGAGTGTTTATGTAGACCTAAGCCAGATCTTGCCACCCTGACTGACCCATCTTAAGTCTCTCAGGATATGAGATTAACAAAGGTATGAGCTGTGGAGGTCTGTGGCTTAATCTTCTCCTTAGGGTCACTGTGAAGCTTGTCCTCTACAGTGCACTGTACTGACTCTTATTTGTTTTATACAGTTTAATACTCTCATGGGTAGCATGCAAGATACAAACATGCATCTTTGCAGTCTGTTTAGAGCCTGCTGTTCCTAGTCCAGGGAACTGACAGCTAGGGAGTGAGGAATAAAACTTGTTTTGAGGTCCGCTTCAGAGACAGTGCCAATACATTTACGAGTCTCTGCCCACGATGAACACTCCTTTAGAAAGAAAGATGATTCTGGCAGCCGATACATAATACTACTAACAATGACAATAACAATACCAAAATAAATACAGCAAAGAATTGGTTAAACCAATTTATTGCACTCTTCTACCACCCTAGTGCAAGACACTAAGCATACTAGGAGATTACAAAAAGCTGTTTTAGCAAGCTCATTTTCATATTATTCTGTACACCTTCCCCAAAAAAGACATTACGGCATCCAGGTACTCCACTGCATGATTAACTATGTCCTGAAGAATGTCCACTGTAGTGGAACCACTCAGGTTAGTCTCACTGCTGTCCTGTTTACCTTCTGGAGTCTTATGAGTGGTGATGAGATGCAGCATCCTGAGCATCTTCCTCTTTACTCCAAAATCTGTGGAACTTAACACATCTGGGATCACCTGGTGGTAAAATATGGGAAGGGGTACCTTCATTATAATACATCTTAAAAAATCTGGTTATAGACCTCTGGGGGCATCCTAGCTTTTGGTGATTCTTCAGTGGTTGGAGGAGAAGGAGGGGGGAGAAGGAGGATGAAGCACTAACGTGGGCACTGAAAACATCAAAGGGGTGGGCAATGGAGAGGTGCTGGACCCAGGAAAAAAAATGGCTTCATGTCCTTTTTAGTATGCAGAGGGGGCATGGTGACACTACAAGTGGAGAGTTAAATTCTGGCTTCTGCCTTTTGCTCCACTACTTTTTGAAAGTCTCACTAACCTTATAAAAGGCTTTAGAAAAAAAGAAGTTTGGATAAAAGGGGCAGAGGGCTCTTTCTTTAGCATTTAGAACTTTTGAGACATTAAACAATTTTCTATACTATTTATTTGGGGTGTTTTATGGTGCAGTTAAACTCTCTATAGGAAAACCACTCTCAAGTCTTGTGAGTGGCACCCAAACAAATATCATGTGTCATCTGCAGGTGATCTGCGTGTTCCACAAGGGCACCTGTATAAACAAGTCATTACTGTAAAAGGGACAAAATCCCACACGACTGAAGAAAATCATCTTAATAAAGAAGGAGAAAAAGTTCTGCCAAACTCAGTAAGAGGAATAAAGTAAGAAAGGTGTAGAATGAAAATAAGAAGAATCCAGAATTCGTGTCAGATAATACTGTTACCTTAGAAACAGCCTAGAGTCATCTACTGTGTAGCTAAACTGATTTAGTTTAGGAAAGAACTGTTATTCTAGGGAAGTGCACTGTGGGAGTTGTAGGCATGGTTTAGAAGTCAGTGCAAAGTTTTGTGCGTAATGGAGTTTTAGTCTAGGGCACTGCATTGTGGGAGTTGTAGGCATAGTTTAGCACTCAGGGAAAGTTTTGTGTGCAAAAAATCTTAATGCATGTAGAGTCAGTCCTATCTGCTCCACATTCACAGGTACAGTCAAAATCCTTCATGGTTCATACATGTAGTTAAAATTCTTCAGATTAAAGCATAAACCCTGAAATATCAGTTTACGAATTCCCATGCAAGAGCTCAGTAATTCATATAACGATATATTCACAAAATGTTACCACAGTGGGTAAAAGAAATGTTCTGCTTCTTCACTAGCTTCATTTCCTGCTGGTAGTAATACTCCAAATGTGAACGTCATAACAACAATATATAGGGTCACAGTGAAGAAGTCTTGGGCAAACACAAAATCTGAAGTATGAAATGTGACATGTTGGCACAATGGGTTATTAGAGAGAAATTATTCTCCCAAATAATCTTTTCCGTTGTACCTGATCTCATCATCCAGATTGAAAACCTACACTTTTTAATTATATAGTCTGTCTGCTCTCCAGAACAACATCATGGACAGTTGAAGGCTTTACTTACAGTCAGATTAAGTTCATTCACAACTAAGCCAGGTGGCACACATTTTTTGTCACTGGTCCCATCCATCAGAATCTCAGTTATATACAGCAACCACTTGCCGTTCGCAATTTCGTGGGGCCATTCAAACAATAACATGAGAGTGCCTACTGACCCCAAGGGTTCTCCATCGAGAGTAACCTGAAACACAAAAAACAATGTCATATGAAAGGGTAGGATATATTATTAATGTTCTACTCCAAGACACCTCCATGCCATACTGTTTAAGCAATTCTTAAAATAAGTCTGCATAGACAGTTAAAATTATAGGCAGGAGTTTCATGCTACTAACTGCTAAGGTATTAAAATGATTCTATCTGTTTGCATTTTTAATTATTTGATTTTAAAAAAAGAGTATCTCATGACTTGGATCTGTGATATGTCTGGTCACATAGAGGACTGTATTTCTTTTTTTAGGCTTTCAGTTTCAATACAACAACATAAGCTGACACTGTAACTTTCGCCATACAGCTCACATGCAAAGAAATCTAAAGTGCCGATCACTTTATCAAAATTGCTGGCTTGTTTAAAGTTCACATGTGATCATTAATGCTTTTGATGGCAAACAAATATCAAGTCTTACAAATCTCTAAAACTGCTGGATATGCGATAGTCTGAGAACAACAGTGGCTAAATTAAGTCAGCCACCAGTTAAGAGTAAAATAAATAAATAACTTTAGATCAGTAGATGTAGTTGGTGATCAGCCATGTTCTGAGGTAAGATCTTGAAAAGATGAGGTTTAGCATACCCACTACAGAAGTTACTCTGCTACTCTAGAAAAATATTTTACACTCGAAGGATGCATACATGTTAAGTCTTATCACAGTTCTTCATTTCCCAAACACGACTAGCCTAAGCTCATCTACAAACTGCAAATTTCATTCATACCGTGAAAGTATAATTGACAGGGCTCCCGATGTCACCAACGGTATGCATGCCAGACTCTCCCATCACAACACCACTGAAATATGTTGTTGGTCTCTCAGGGCTCCTGTTTAAGATGGAAATAAGAGACAAAATTGAACACAGTGACTCAGATGGAATTTAACTTATTTGCCAGTGTTAATTACAGGATAAGACAGGTCACTCATCAAATATCAAATATTTGTCCCCAGCTTAGTTTAGCTATAAAGGATAAACAACATTTGGCAGCCTCTGAGCAAGCTTTATACTTTATTGTTTTCTTTTGTGATCTAGTAAAGCTTCTACATGCATATTTCCATTACTCCATTACAGATTGTGCAGTTCTCTACACATATCAGTTAGATGTTATACTGTTCTCTGAGTTAACGTGCTACAGACTAGTTTCCCTATATTATCACTCTGATTTGGTTTTCATCATTCTGGATCCTATACAGTGTTGCAGTGGCATCTAGTAAAGGACGTACATCCTAATCATCCTGAACCCACCATGGATCCTGTGGAAGATCTGCTTGTTTTCATTAGAGGTCCTAAAAGTAAAAAGGTCACACAGACAAGCCAATTAGTAAAAACCAAAAGGAAAATCTAGCCAAGCTAGAGTTTTCACTGTGTGATACCATAATTTGTTGACTGGGACAGTCCAACTGGGACAAAGCCCTTTTTCAGCGGAGGCCCGGGGAGAAAAGCTCCACAGTACAACTACAAATTATACATACATGTTGCATTAAATGTAAAAATACAGTAAGGTTAGCAGCCTATAACTTAATGATAAAAGAGAGAAGAAAAACATAAAAGTGGAACAGACAAAAAACAGTAGATAATGAAATTCATAAGCTGATCAGTTACTAAATGAAATCAACAGAAGTTATAAAATTATTATTAACAGGTTAAGATATAGTGCATCTTTTACTTTTACGCATTCTTTTACTTGAAAAGAAGAACAGATACTGTGTTCCTTCTCATTGCAAACTATCACAGGAGCCAAGCAGATTTCTAATAAAAAGCAATAACCATTTCTGAAGTTAATAGTTTCCGTATCATTTACAACATCTCTTTATCAAGGTATTATGGCAAATAACATTTTAATCCACTGCCTCAGAACTGCACAGTGAATGCACTCAGGAGGGCAAAAAAGACAGACCCTGCAAGTTAAGGACATGCCTTCAGCCTTATTATGATCTCATCAGCATAGCATAAGTAGAAAATCTGACTACATCCCACAGTGCTTTCAAATAAATGGAAGTTTAAAAAAATGTCTGTACACATTCTATGTTTTGCCACAGCCATTCTGACTGGATCCTATATAGAGCTAATTTAGGACTTTTACCTTATTGTTTGTAATTTACTTAAAAGGCACTCATTTATATCAGTTTGTTCACTAGGGGTATTGCACATATCTAGTAAGGAATGAATTTCAGGCACAGTCTAACTCTGCTGTCAGCATTTGTCCACAGCAACAAGGTTTAACAATTACATTGTTGTAACTTTAAGGTGTCACTGGCTACTTTCTATGATACACACAGTAAAATAATTAGAGTTCATAATACGTATATACATATCTGAGAGAAAAAATGGCTCTGTTGTCATATCATCACTTTTCTTTGTACTTGAGACGTGGAAAGTTTTTATACTTCCATTCTCCACGATAGGGGGTACAAGCTATTCACCATTTGTTAACCACTAGTCAGTTACTTTTTGAGGAATTTATTGATTCCCCTCCAGGTGTTGCAGTTGGTATTAGGAAAGACTACTACTCACTTTGATGATAAATGTTTTCTTCACATATGGAGGTATGCAATGGGGGTGACTTTCATCCGCATTTAAGCAAATCTTTGATTCCAAAAATGTTTATTTACCACACGTAACTATGTGGTGGAAATTTCTGGATGATGGCTGGGTTCTGTAAATGCGACAGCCATACTTTTTCTGCCTTTGTTGTGTATCTAACTATAAATACTTTGGGTTTATACTTTACTGCTAAACATAATCTGTTTACCACAGATTTTCTGGATGTCTCAGTTATGAAACTATTATATGGTACTTTAAAAAAGCAGTTTGTACCATAAGCCATTTTTCAGTAATGCATTGTTACATCCTACAAGTTTCCATCCTGCCCACTTAAGAATATTCCTACATTTCAGTTTCTTAGAGTAAGATGTATCTCTATTGACCCAAATGATTGTGATCTTTGGAAAAAGTTTTTGACGATGAGATACAATATGAATCCTGTCTAGAAAGTTCTGAAAAAACTTCTGAAAAAAAACAAAAAAAAACATTCTGACTTGCTAATTATTAAAAACAAGGAAGGTAGGACTTTAGGTTACCACCCCAGTTATGTTATGACTTACGGAAAAAACAATTACAAAGTAAGGAGCATTGTTAATACATACTGGCCAGTTCTGAAAGCTGACTTTTTTTCCATTATTATTTCTGACCAATGTACCTTTGTATATAAAAAGGTAAGATACTGGCTAACTGTTTTTCTTACTTTAAGGATCCCATACATCAAAATGCACGGGTCTATACTACATGATCAAAGTTTCAAAATTTCAAATCTGATATGGTTGACACCATATGATCGAAGTCTTGAAACTTTGAAAATTGAATAAAAACACAACAAACTAAACAAATAAACCATTTAAATGCTCTAAGCAGGGGGGCAAGCCTCCCTGCAGCCCCCAACCCCCCGCTACTTAAATATACCAACTTCAAGATCGCACTACAGTGCAGAAAAGGGAAATCTTCCCTTTTCACACTGTATGGAAATCTCCATTAAAAGATTAGAAGTTTCAAGACTTCGATCATATGATTCAAAGTTTTGAAACTTCGATCTTCTAATATAGACCCAAAATGCACTCAAAGTTATATAGTATCTAAACCTAAGGGCTGTTTCCCTTATGACAATTGTTTTATTTGCTTGCATCTTGTCAAGACCAACTCTTTTTCTAGTGAAAATGCCTATAGAATTTTTGAAATCACAGAACTTATTTTATTTATTTATTTATTTTACATTTAACTTACGTATAACCTGCAGCATGGAATTGGTTATTTACATTGGGATTTGCAACTGCACAACATGAAGAAGGGAATAACTCACTGATGACACACACACTTACAATAATTACACCAGTAGTGATTTTATGTAGAAAGCAGTGATGTGGGAGTACAACTACTGAGTTGTACTCACAAGTTGATTCTTCAAGGGGTTTGCTCTCAAGGAGTAGCAGACCAGCTAGAAGAAATGTCTTCTGGTTATTTCTGGGCTTGTGAAACAATGGCATTTTGAAAGAGTTTTTAGAAACATTCAAAGCTGGATTCTGAACATTATGTAGTTAGGGCACTTGGTTTTCTGGCCTAATACTGAGAGTGGTTACTATATTAAACCTGGTTACTGGTCACCTTAAAGCAAGTACCTTATCAGAATGTTAATGATAGGGACAGATGAAGGTGATGCCTGCAAATACACTGACTAAGAACTGCAGGACTGTACTTTCTTAGGATGGAAAAGGAAAGAAAAAGGGAGATATTGTCTTTGGTGTGTGTGTGTGTGTGTGTGTGTGTGTGTGTGTGTGTGTGTGTGTGTGTGTGTGTGTGTGTGTGTGTGTGTGTGTGTGTGTGTGGAGGGACTGCAACAATTTACACACACACAGGAAAAAGGAGTGTATAAACTTTAGCTGTATTGTTTCTATGTATGGTAATCAGTGATAATACACTAATATCTGTTATGTACTTTCTATTGGGGTGTCTTAAGGGGCTGTGATGGACCAGTAGGGGAATATGAGTCTCAGATGAGATCATGGATTTGGTTTTATTATGATTATGTAAAAAGCCTCACTTCATGAGGCCATCTGTTATCCTGCTGAGGTCTGATTCTAACTGATGTAGGGGATCTGCAGACGACTGTGTCATCAACATGCAGGAGAAGGATGACTTCAGGATGGTCTCTGGGAAGGGGGTTGTCTACATTCAGGACAGGAACTACTACTGAGCCTTTTTACTTACTTATTTATTTTATTACTACTTATTTTATTACTAATATTACTACTAACAGCATTACTATTAATACTTGCACATCCTCTGAAGAAAATATGCAGCCAATGGTATAAAACAGTTATTTTTTTATCTGATATGAAAAGAGTTATAGCTCATTAGAGACCCAGCTAATGGTATTAACATTAAAACAAGTTTTTTTAACATTACCTAGATGGTGACTGTGGTCTTCTAGGCTGAATGTCTTAGTACAGCCTCTTTAAACTGTGACAGTTTGCAAACCATTTTCCTTCATAGTATGTCACATGACAAGAGTGATAAGGCAGTCTGAGTGCTTCCTGTACAAATACCATGCTGTGACTGCAAATACTGTATTTTGAACATAATCACAACCTTTAATGTGAAAAAAGTTTTTCTAGCATTTTTCCTAAAACAGGAAGATTACAGATAGGTCTGAAATCTGTCACTGCCTTAGGCCGATTGATTTTGGGGAAAAGCCTGGCTGAGGCATACTTCCAGATATCAGGAAAAATATCTTGTTTTATGAATAAGTTGCATATATAGTGCAGGGTATATATACCGTGTCCTCTGTCTTATTTAATCAATCAGGAGAAGGGGCTTTGGGAATCCTCTGGGTCAAATTCTGCAAGTTTCTCAGTTATGTTACCGATTCCTTCTTGGAAATGGCCCTAAAATATATGTTTGGGGAAAGTAAGGATTTTGTGTGGGAGGTTAGTTGTTTAGGGTTTTAATGATGGGTGGTGGGATTATGAGTAATTAAAAAATCACGGAGGAAATCCTCTAATTTGGCTGGGCTCTTAGTTTTATTAATAGGGTCTCTATCTACATTGCCTTGGCTGATGAGTGAGTACATTTCAACAGAACAATAATTTGGAGAGCTAAATAAGGAGGCATGTTTGTTTTGGTACATTTATATCTTTGAACCTGTTAGTGCCACAAGAATTATGGGGGTACAAATGCCAAAAAATAAGGACAGATTTTAAATATTCCTGTTATAAACTTAGAAAGCTGCTAGAATAGTAAGATTTGTGTCAGCATGTATTTTGTCAAGGATATGAAGTCTGAAACTCAAATGCATGACATTATTTTGTGATTTCAGTCCTCAGTGATTTGACTGAAAGCCACAAATTTTATGAAGAACAGACCAAAAATATGAGGTAGAAATTTAGAAACTCTGCAAAAATCTGGTCAGTTGAAAGGTACTGGGACTTTTTAAAACATTATAATTCTGATTTAAGCAAGTGTGCTTTGTGTTTTTTTCATTCTGACCATATATTATCTTTTAGTTTTAAAGTGATTTAGTTCTTCCATCATCCATGGGCTATTCTTAAATGTCTTCAGTGCAGGGTTGTGTAGAAGTAGGTTACTTTGCAGGTTGATTAGGATATTAGTAAGCAAACCTGCCGATCATTTGAATCTTCTACTTTGTAAACTTTTGGGCTATCTATGCAGGCGAGGTGTTGATATAATTACTAGAACATTTAAAGTGAATGTGCTCTGAAGTCGGTCAGATAAAGGGTGGAGTTTGAGGAGATGAGAAAATGGTCGCCGAGCAGATGAGGGAGGACATTATGAGAGGTGATCTTATGGATGATATTAAGTACGTAGTGTGGGAATAAGCGGTAATATGATATCACATTTGGTCTTCAAGTTTACTGACTAGCTGAGGGTCCAACATCTGCAAAAGTGTCAAGAATATATATTATTTCTATGCAATCCAATAAGACAGACATTGACCTCACCAAGGATGCTAAGTTCACTGCATCTTTTTATCTGTTGTAACATAAAGGAGAGAAGATTTTGTATGGAGTTTGGAGTTATGAAGAAGTATTTTTAATAAAGTGTAGTCTTAAGGCTGGAAAGTGCTGTCACTATGCATTTAGAGCAATGGTATTAAATGAAGGTGAACTAGCATGACACTGGACAGTTCAGGAGGTCTTTATAGAGAAAAGTAGTTCTTCTACTGGTCTTGAGTTATATATGTAATGGTAACCTGGGAAGAAACAATTTAGGTTTGCTGTGTTGTGTTTGACCCAAGACCTCATTACAACAACCACAATGTGAGTTAGCAGCGCCTGCAGTTGAGAATGAGTTTGTTCATAACACTTGCAGAATGTAGGAGGCACCCTATCAGTGTATTTGAAATATTGTGCTTAGATGGTTTCAGAACAGGAAGTAAATGAACCGGAATTTGGGGGTGCATTACCACAAAGCAAGTAAAAGGTAAGAAATTATATAACAGTAACACCTATTGCTACTCTGTATTTAATGACTAGTAATCTAATTTCCTTTTGTGTGGGTTAATGGGAAAAGAGGATTGTGGATGGATGGATGGATGGATGGATGGATGGATGGATGGATGGATGGATGGATGGATGGATGCAGGGTTGTACTTAGCCAAGGGAGGTGTTGACTACTTTGATAATTTAAGTTCAAAGGCAAGAAAAAACAAACTGCTACTAAACCAGCACAGCTCCTGATGCCAAACAACAGGACTAAACGCCTCCCAAACACACGTATGCTTGTTCTGGAAGTCACAGGCAAAAGCAACAGGCTGCTACTAAGCCAACACAGTTCCTAATTCCAAGCAGCAGAACTAAACACCTCCAATAAGCACAGTTCAGAGAGATGGAATTTAAATAGACCTGCTTTGGTGAGTTCGGCTATCTGGCTGTGTTTATCTTTGATGAGTTTCATCTCTCTGAACTGTGCTTATTGGAGGTGTTTAGCTCTGCTGCTTGGAATTAGGAACTGTGTTGGCTTAGTAGCAACTTGTTGCTTTTGCCTCTGACTTCCAGAACAAGCATACATGTGTTTGGGAGGCGTTTAGTCCTGCTGTTTGGCATCAGGAGCTGTGCTGGTTTAGTAGTACTTTGATAATTTGAAATTTGTTGTGAATCCTCAATTCTCACCGACAAGAGGTGATATGTTCTAGTAAGGAGATTTGGAAGGAAAAAAGTTTTTTTTTTTAAGTTATCACAGAAGATTTGTTTTTTTGCAGTAATGACTAAAGCAAGAAGGAAGAACAGGAGAGTAGAAATAAGAGGAACTGTGACTTTAATTCTGCTAGGAGAATTAGGCTGTGTCATAATAATTAATGATTTTTTTCTTTAAAGAATGCATATAGTGCTAAACATGGATAAGGGAAGGCTTATAAATTCGGTTGATGACAGGTTTATTGGGTCTAGGGGAGTTAAAGTTTAGACCTCATATTTTGTACTAGTGAAGAATGACTGAATTTATGTCAGCACATTAATGAATGGAGTAAAATCCAGATGGTGCATTTCCAGGATACAAATTACTGAACACATGCTTCAGCTTTGCAAAGAAATCTAAAATAAAGTTCTTAATTTATTTTAAGTAAACTTTCTAATAACAGAGCAGATACATTTAAAATATTAAAATATGGGGTGCAGTAACAATTTCTAACCATGTGATAATATTCTTATATCCTGGACGTAATACATTTTCTGAAAATGTTAATGGCTACTCAGACAGAGTTAGGATTATCCTAGCCTCCCTCTCTATATCCTCTTAGGTTCAGCTCCAAATATTATTCACTCCTTCTTGATGCACTTCATTGCTTATATAAGGTGGGGGGTTACTGATTTAGGGGTGGTTTTAATTTCTTGACACTCGGAAATGACATGGTTAATCCAGTGAGACAATCAGGCATCTTAAAGATGCAGGTGTGGAATAGGGAAAAGTGTGCATCAAGCATTAGTCTGCTAGGGTGCATATTAAATCTGAAAGGTTACATTGGTAAGAGTCATCAATGAATAAGATCCAAGTGTCTGATGTGGCCTTTGTAGTACTTTTGCCTTGTACCCTTTTGTATATTATCTTTCTTCCAACCTGAAGTGTCTCAATCCTGCACTGTTTAAATATCTAGAGCCAAAGTTCTCAGTACCAGATACATTCTGTTTGTTGGGGGATTAGAGAAATCAAACAAAATGGGCTTTCTTCCTTCAGATCGTCAGTGAGATACCCACAAGGGGCATCTTCATCTTAAATTAACAATGAAATCCAGGAATTTACTAGAAGGACAGCCTCTACACTCATACGATTGCTTAAGGATCCTTATACATCAGTAGCAAAACTGTAGTAAGTTGAGGGATAAATGTGTGCTCTGCTAAAAAAAAAAAAAAAAGAATAAGGCACTGTAGGAGAAATTGTATTGCAATTTACAAGGTCAATATCCAAAGGTAATTACAGAGTTATACATAGAGTTCACTGAAATCTGGTGAAGCACATTATGACTGAAGTATAAGAAGGACATATCTGTTGGGGGGATAGTTCACAGGCATTGAGGGTACATCTAAGGACACTCTGCCTTGCTCTATATCAGAAGGTGTAGCTCAAGGTGGAACATATTCTAATTAAGCTTTCTCTACAGAGGCTCCCAGTGAAAACCAGCAAAAACATCCCTTGATGACATTCAGGAAATTATAAATTCCTTAAGGAACATTAAATAACAAGATATAAATGGGATTCTGGTCCAGCTAATATAAACAAATAGAAGAAAGCAATACCAGAGGGTTTACTGAAGGTCTGAAGAGGAGCATGAGAGAGTCACAGAACTTCATCATCATAGTGACATTCTACAATGACTGGAACAATGCATTCTTCTAATCAGGATGCTCCTTTTTCATATGTCAGCCCTCGACTGACTCAACAGCTCATTTATTTCCCATGGACAACAGCCAATCATTGCAGACCATCATCCAAGCAGCCACCGGGGTTTTTTGCCTTTGTTAGAACACTACTCCAATTACTCTTTCAGTAGCTGACATGTATTTTACAATGCTGGCCTCTTGAAGCATGCATGCTTCTGTAAATAACCACAACTCAGCTGTACCCAGAAAAGGAGTCATGAGCAGTGCCCTATCCAAGGGATGGATGGGCCAATTTATGCCACAAGAAGGACAGGTTTCTAATACCAAACTACAACAAATAGGCAGCCCATGGGGGAGGGGGTTATATTATTAACTGGAACAGAAAGAAATATATTACCAAAATTAATATCTCATTCAGGTTTCATTTCACAGTACTTTCTGCAGTACAAAAAAAGTATCTCACTAATGATAACACTGACATAAGATGTACCCAGACACAAGTAAAAAAGTATTCTCTCTATAAACAAATGCAGCTAACTGTGATATGTGTAAGCATATGCATCTGTCACTACTACAATTGGACATATGAAAGTATGAGCCTTCCTGTGTGTGTAGAAAGTAAATGAACCTTCCAGCCTACACTATGACTCTGAGTTATTTAATAAACAGTCAGTTATGAAGTACAATTGCACAGCCATAACATTACTGTTCACTACAGACTTTTTCATGAAACAATGCACGCTAAGTAGATTTTTACTCATCATAACTTTAATACAGTTTTATGAGAACTACATAAACTCTCAAGATTTAATTCACACATATATTTTTACAGTCTGATAAAAAATAACAGTACCCTCATTATTAGGGTTTACACCCTTCAAAACTCACAAATAAAAAATATACATCTTAGCCTGCTACATAAGACCAATTTTTAATTTATATTTACAGCCTACAAATGCTGTTCTTTTCAGTTTATGAAATGTTCATACTGGCATCAGCAGGTCTACGTCAGACTGTCAAACAGCCACACTGTCAAAAGTCATCTTATTGACAATGCAGGCTGTCAACCCCCCCCCCCACACACACACACACACACTAATTATATACACCAACTCTGAGATCGCACTACAGTGGGAAAAAGGGCAAATTTCTTGATTCCCCACAGTAACGCAATCTCAGTCATAATGGTTTGACAGCCTGCATTGTCGACGAGAGGATACGTTTGACAATGTGGCCATTCGACAGTCTGACGCAGACCCTCCATCAGCTGGTTTGTCAACCCTTCTTAAGTAAATACAAACTCTTAATTCACTGGGCTCTCCCTACCACATTATACATAGCCTTAACACAAAAAATGTCATAAATTCCATTAAGCATAGACAATTTTTCATGGTCTGTACTTACTTAAATACTTAAAACAAGCTCCCCACAAACATGAACTATATAAAGTATGAATGACTGAACTTAATAAAATTAAATATTTTGTGAGCAATATTCAAACTAAGCTATACTTCAGTGCATACATTGCAAACATCTGGTAACTTCTATGTTACAATGTATTTTTAATTACAAAGATGTCAGATAAGATCATAATAGGTCTTGCTACAATCAGCCCTAATATGGTATACCATATCACTGAACCATTAATAGACACTCTTTTTAAAACTTAATTTTGTTCCTATCTGATTTTAACGGCAGTTTATTCCATCAGCTCCCCACTTTGACTTGAAAAGAAATGTGCTCCTAGTTTTGAATTTGCTACCGCTAGCTTAACCAAATTAGAGTTATTCCTAGTAACTTTTTCATAAATAACAACAATGAGCCCGAAAGTACTACATTTCTTCTTATTTTTTAAATATTTATATACATCTATCAAATCAGGTCTACTTGAGTAGACCGAATTTTCACTTACGCAAATTTTATTTTACAGAGACAACAATACTGAACTGTCACTAAATCGAAACTACACGCTACCAAATTTTTAACTGGGAAAGGAGACACTTGGTCAACATGGTGAAATTTGCCCTTTTCCCCTGTAGTGCAATCCAGAAGATGGTATATTTAGTTGGACGGTGTGGGGGTGCAGCCTCCCACATTGAGGGGTGTTGGGGGCTTAGCCCCTCACCTGAGTGGGTTTGACATACTGCAGTGTATGTTCAGTTTTATTGCTGGCCAAGTGCCTTGTTTCCTAGTTACAAATTTCGATAGTATGTATTTTTGGTTTAGTGATTGTTCGGTGTTGTCATCTTAGTAAAATAAAATTTGGGTAAGTGAAAATTTAGTCTGCTCAAGTCACATCTATACATCCTGTAAAACACAGAGTATAGTTTCAGCTTTTCCAGTATCTCCTGATAACTAGTGCCCCTCATGCTATGGATTCTGCTGGTAAAAAAATTTTGTACTTTTTAAAATGTATTTATTTATTTGTAATTTAGAATATATATACATAACCCTCTCCCATACTTCATTATAGGCCTTAGTATGGCTTCATGGCTTTACATATTGCTATCAGTATCTTCTCATCCCTAATGGACATCATGCTAATAATAATGCACATAGTAGCATAACATGATTTTAAGCTCTTATTCATATGGTCAGAAAACTGCAACTTATAAATCAAAATTCCGCATATTACTTACAAACGTCCAAAATGCAAGTCACAGTGGTGCAGCGGTAGCGTTGTCACCTCACAGCAAGAGGTTCTCCCGTTCGATTCTCGGCTGGAGCGCCTTCTGTGTGGAGTCTGCATGTCCTCCCCGCGGTCGAGTGGCCTTCGAAAGACATGCGTGGATGGGTGTGCCTTCATTGAAGACTGGGCATTGAGCTGGCACCTCGGCACTGTAAAAATCTACTGCCAATCATTAGCGGACCGGAGTTCTGCTGTGGCGACCCCTAACCGGGAAAAGCCGAACGAAGAGCTTACAAACGTCTAAAATCTCCCAATACATTTCATATGGATATCTAATATTTTTTCCACCAAAATGCATAATGACAATTTTAGTAAACTTAAATGAATTTTCATTACTCTTTACCCATTCACATAACTTATCTAAATAACTTTTCAATTCCTGTTGATCTCCCACTGATGTTACTATCCCTGTAATTTTGGTATCATCTTGAATGTTTTCTACCCAACATTTGCACTTTCCATTAATACCTGAAATGAGGAGAGTCCCAGTATGGAGCCTTGAGGGACATCCTTAGCAATTTTTATTTCCTTGTATCTTACTCCTTAAATCCAAACCCAGTCCTTATTATTATCCAACCAATTAGCAATCCAACTAACCAAATACTTGTTGAATTCCCACTGAAACAAAGATTTCAAAACAGAGTTGTGAGGAACAGAATCAAAGGCCTTAGCTAATTCAACATAAATAGCATTAACTGGTAAAATTTCATCTAAGATCCTCATTATTTCTGCATTGACACCAAATAAAACTTATTTAATCCCTCCTTCAGATGAGACAAGGCTCTGTCTGTTTGAGTTGGTGGTAATTGAATTAGATGTAAAAGATCTCACAGCACCATCCCTTAAAACTCAATCCTCCTCCTGAACATTATTCTGCATGTATTGTTTCCACATGGTCCATTTATTTCTATGTAATTTGCTCTTTCCCATTTCTAATGCTCCTATCTCCAGTTCTTTTATCTCCTTTACACATTTCATTACTTTAACTGTAGTTAGTTTAGAATCTATACAGCCACGTAATTTAGAAAATAATCCATAAACAGATATTCTTACTGCAAGAAGAACACCACAAATACTGGTATTACAAATAAGTGCTTTCACTCCTTTTAATTAGTTTAACGAAACTTCATCAAATAAAATATCAATTTTATCTGATGAAGTAAACAATAACAATTACAGAATCACCTTTTTATATACAAAGTGAAGCAATCACATCACTTTATTAATAAAATGTTCACTTCCATTTAAAAATGTATTTACTGAAAAAAAAAATATAAAAGTAAAAAGTACCTTCCTACCCCAACTGGCGTACTACAGGGATCCATCCTTGGGCCTATGCTTTTTAACATCTTCATCAATAACTTCCGCACTGCTATTCCTGATGCCAAAATCATTCAATATACAGACAATTCAACCTTAGTCTGCTCTGCCTCAAACCTCTCTGAATTGCTGACTAAAACTCAAACTGCTTTCTCAACAACTGAAAACTGGATGCGCCAAAACCACCTCACTCTCAATGCAAATAAATCAAAAATTCTACTATTCCCTCCCACTAAGACCCACACCTATGACAAAAATGACTTCAAAGTCCATAGTCAAACCAATTCACCTATAGAAGAGGTTCCTTCCGCTAAACTACTTGGCATTACTGTTGATGAACACCTCAAGTTTGATATCCATATTCAACAAAATATTAAGAAAACCCACCAAAAGCTAGGTATGCTGTACAGGAATAATCACTTTCTCTCCAACTCTACCAGGCAAACTCTAGCCTCGACTTACTTCCTTATTATACGGAGCCCCTCTCCTAACCAACCTGTCCTCCTCTATCACCTCTAAACTAGAAAACTGCTACAATAAAATCTCTAAATTTGCTACTAAATCCAAAACTTCCACCCATCATTGCCTTACCGTACAATCCCTGAATTGGCTTGAACTCCCAAACTACCTAGACTACCTCCAACTCACCACTGCACATAGACTTGTATTTCACCCAACAAAATGTCCTGCTCTAACTAATATCCTTCCCCCTTACACACCCAACAGAACTGTCAGATCTGAACATCAGAATTTAACTGCTATCCACAAATCTAAATGTCCAGCTGGCCAACTTTTCCTCTCTTACTCACTAGGTAAAAAATGCAATTCCCTTCCTTCCACTCTAATAACTATACCAAACTTGGAAAACTTCAAAACCCAGCTTTTCAAACACCTGTCTACTAAATTGAAATGCACCTGTCTTTACCCTACCTAATCCATAATAAGTTTATGCCCCCAGGGGGTTCTCTGTCTGGTTCCTAAGCTCTCTATAACTCTCATAGCTATTTTTCTATGAGTCTATCTAAGCTCTCTACAACTCCTATAGCTACTCTCTCTCTAAGCTCTCGACAACTCCTATAGCTACTCTCACACAACTCAACTTTGTAAATATTGTAAATAGCTTCCTACTTTAAATATGTGTATGTAAAGTGTATCCAGCTTTACTTAAATGTTTGTATGTAAACTGTTTCCACACCTAATACATAAGAGTGTTTGCTCAAATGAAACTGTATAACCCTTAACTTTACACATAATGAATTTTGTTAACTATGCATGATATAGAATATGCTTATTTGTAACTGTTCTATATAATGTTATCTTTTATACTTTAGTATCACTTGTATCTGAACTGTATAATGCATCTTTGAGCTTTTCTTCCCGGGCCTCCACTGAAAATGAGTCATTTTGGCACAGTGGACTTCCCCGGTAATCAAACTGGAAATAAATAAATAAATAAATAAATAAATAAAAGTGTGAGAATTTAAAAACATTCACCTAAAATATAAATATATCAAAAAATGATATATATTAACAATTGAAACTGCCAATGTACAAACCAACTTAAAACAAAATAAAACTAGATAAAACTTGAATTTTATCATTTACCTGCTTTTAATGCTAGCAAGCTCCTAACTGACATTTTGTCATTAGTTCCTGGAATTTGTAAAGCATTTAATAACACATGCCAAAAGGTCTCCCTGTACTCTAATAATGAAGAGCAATTTCCTCCCCTCTTATTCCTGGCTACTTTTTCCAACACACAAAATGCAAACTTTTTAAACTTACTACATTTTGTTGCATGTTTAAACAAGGCATTGGAAGTGTCCTTCCTCTTAATAGCATACAAATGCTGGTATATCCTTTTTCTAATTGGGTTCTCTGTCTTTCCTAAATAAAAGCAGTGCATGATAAGCAAAAAGCCACATACACCACTCCCTCTGTATTGCAGTTAAAATTTCCTTGTACAGAAAGAACCTTGTTGTAATGTCCAATGCCCATGTTAATGGTCTTGTAGATATATCTAGATTCCCTAGAAGGGCCACACTTACACATTCTCCCTTTGTAACTGTTAGAACTTAACTACATTTGTATTTCATTCAAAACTATTTTTCATATTTCTTCCTCTTCTGAACACTATTCTGGGTACTTGACCCAACTTGTCTGTCAACTGAAATGCACCAAATACCCCACTCCAGTTATTTTCTATAATATGTCTAACCTCTGAGGAATATTCACCAAAAAATCAATATACAAGTGTGACAACTGACTTTATTCATATTAGTTGTAAAAGAATCTGCTGGGTGCCTTAATAATAGAGCATATAAGGTTGGTCTGTCCTTCAAAACCAAGGTTTCCTGCTCCTCTAATAAGAATGGGGGATATTTTCTTTCTTTAAAAAATTCTTCAGAATAGCAAGTTCATTATACAAACAATGGTCTTTGGAAATTAGCCTCAAAAGTCTCACCATCTGGCCTTTCACTAAATTTTTTTTCTGCCAATATGAATGGTTGCTTCCAAAGTGTAGCAAACTATTTGAGTAAGTGGGTTTTCTATAGATAGAAGTTTTGTAATGCTGGAATTCCTTATTTTTCTATAGATGAACATCCAAATAGTTAAAACTTTTAATATCAACTATACAAGTAAATGACAGAAGAGTAGTTGTAGAATTAATATAGTCTATCAATTGTGGAATTTTCTGAATGTCATCGTCCCACAAAATAAGAATGTCATCCAGAAATCTATAATATTTATAAATAGATTTCTGGTATTCTGAGTTGAAAATAAATTTGGTTTCCTGTGCCCATAGAACAATGTTTGCAAATACTGGTTCTGAAGATGCCCCCATTGTCACTCCTCTTATTTGTTTAAAATATTCCATTTGAAACCATACAAAATTATTTTTCAAAACTAAGTCCATAAGGGTAGGGTAGATAAAGCATAAACAGTCTTGTGATATTCTAGAGCCAAAAGATAAGGTTTCATTAAAAAGTTCCAAACCTTCTTCTTGTGGAAAAGACATAAACAAGTCCTTAACATCTATACTGAGAAAGATGGCACCCTCCTTATAGTCACACTCTGCTAAGCTCCTTAACAAATGCCAAGAATCTTTAAGCACATGTTTCTTAATGTCAAAAAATTATTTTAAATGATAATCTATAAATTTAGCTAGCATCTCTATTTTGAGCTTCTTGACGCCACAATAGGCCTCATGGGTGGAGCTACAATGGATTTATGTCTTTTTGGGATCCCAAAGAGGGAGGGAAGTAAGGGTTTCTGTACCTTTAAATAATTCATTTCATCAGGGCTAAAGTGGTACCACATAAATAATTTCTCTAATAACAGTTCAAGCCTGTAACTAATAATGTTATATTCACTCGATACTGTTGTAAAATATTCATTATGCAATAATTCATACATTTTGAGTGTGTAAATATGCTGATCCATTATAACAGCCCCTCCCCCTTTGTCTGGTTTCATAATTCTTATTGTATCGACTCTCGGCTGGAGTGCCTTCTGTGTGGAGTCTGCATGTCCTCCCTGCTATCGACTGAACTTTAAAAGAAATACAGATAGGCACATGAGTGTGTGTGTGCCTTCTCTGCAACTCGACACCATAAAAATTCACTGCCAGTGATAAGCAGACTGGTGATCCACTGTGGGAACCCCTAACGGGGAAAAGCTGAAAGACTTTTTATTGTTATTTGTTAATTCAGACAATACCTCTTGCTCATCTACACTTAAATTGTACAATTTAAGTTTAGAAATATTTTGTAAATTTCTCTGATATCCTAGCCTAGGATCCTCTTTGTGAGGTACTTTTGTGGCCTCTCCAGTTGTTGCAGGTGTCTAGTGAGGTACATGCCAAATGGGGCATTATACTCAATGATTGGCCTAATGAGGGAAGAGTAGAGGGAGACAATGACCTCTTTCTTTCTGGATGCAAAACCTTTAGTAATGAGAAGTGCCACATAGAAGGACTTTCTGACCACAGTGGCAATGTGGTGATCAAAAAAGAGGTTGCTGTCAACCCGTGTTTCCAGATCTCTTATAATGTCTTCTGAGTTCAGTGGATTACCATCGATGAGGTAAATCATGGGAACTGAGTTTTTCCCAAAGGGGATGATGACACATTTTTTGGCATTGAGCTTAAGGCCATGGTTCTGACACCAGTCGTTGGTCTCAGTGAGGTCTTTCTGTAGGATGTCAGCATCACTTGGGGAGTTAATAATAGCTCCCAGCTTGCAATCGTCTGCAAACTTTGTTGGTAAATATTAATGAGATATTCGAAGGGAGAGGCAAATGCTAAGGATAATAAGTTTAAGTTAATATATGCAGTATGTTAAATATATTTACATATATACATATATATCCTCATAATGTTAAGAAGCATATGTTTAAATCCATCTACATATATATATATATATATATATATATATATATATATATATATATATATATATATATATATATATATATATATATATATATATATATATATATATATATACACATACGCACATATATATTTCTCTATCACTATATATGTGTGTGTATGTATATATATATATATATATATATATATATATATATATATATATATATATATATATATATATACACATACATATATATATATATACACACATATATATATATATATATATATATATATATATATATATAGCTATACGTGTGTGTATATATAAAATGTATATATAACTATATTTATATCTATATACATACATATATAGATATAAATATATACACACACACACACACACACACACACACACACGTGTGTGTGTGTGTGTGTGTGTGTGTGTGTGTGTGTGTACAGTATGTTAGGCTGACTTGTGCATAAGTGCATTAGTTTACAATCTGAAGCAGAAGACCATTTTTATTGTCATCTGATTATCTCAGCTGGACAGTGCATTAAGATGTGCTATGTTGAACGATGCTTAATATCATAAGGTGTTGATATATGAGTGCAGGAGACAGTACACTAGACCAATCTGCATTTTGTTAGATTGCAAAGCGTACAAATGAATATGAGTGAATTTGCTTTGCAGTTGTATGTGGTATGCGGTGCTTATCTCATATACTGGGGAGCACTGAATTGTTGTGATAATAGGTTTATAGGTAGGTACTAGGCTATCTGCCCGAAGGCATTTTTAAGCCTAGCTGGAATATTTTGGCTTTCGCCACCCCCTTAGATTAGTTCCCTGTGCTTCTGTCCAGCAGAGCTATTGAAGTGATCCCCGAGGTAAACTTTCTGTTTCCCATTCTCTTGAAGAGGGTTAGCGAGGAGCTCTGCCTAATGTAGACTGGAATCTTGTTCCAGAGTATGGGAAGTCTCTGGGACAAGAATCTATCCCTCCAGCACGTCCTATTTATTGTTGTGGTGAAGTTTAGATCCCTAAAGCGTGTGGCTCGAGGGGATATGGTTTTCTTTAGGTGGAGAATGTCCATCAATTCTGGGTTGGACATGGCCTTGTATGTCAGGCATACTCAAAACTCTCCTTAGCATGGAGAACATCGATATCTGTGCAGTAACAGAAACCTGGTTCAGGGCTCCCGAGAGCACCCCAGCACTACCAGGTTATACCTCATACCATGCTTTTCGGCCCCAAAACTTGGACCGAACCACAAAAGGAGGGGGAGTATCGATATTCATCCAAGATACCCACACCTCCAGGTTGGTGGCAAAGCACGAAGCATCAGAGACTATCCATGTGCAACTAACAGTGGGTAAAACTGCCTTCCAGTTTATAGCCTGCTACAGACCACCCTCCCAAACCCAGGAACCCCACTCGGCCTTTCTGAGAACACTGGAAAATATGAAGGTCTCTCCAAACACCATTATATTGGGCGACTTCAACTACCCAAACATAGACTGGGAGCATTACTCTAGCTCCAACACCCTAGCCCAAACGTTCCTAGAATTTATAAACTCAAATGCTATGGAACAACTTGTTACCACTCCCACAAGAGGGGAAAACATACTGGACCTGATCATCACCAACATGGGGACTCTATGCTCCAGACCAGAAGTGTATCCCTCACTGGTAAGATCAGACCATAAACTAATCTCACTGGATATTCACATCCCGACCCCACCCCTGCCCAGAAAACCACAGTGAAAAACTTCTCTAAAGCAAATTTCACACTCCGCAAAACTGAGGTGGAATCCTTCAAAGCCCCCCGGGCCTGTGGAAAATACGGCCCAGACCACAGAATCCTTTATAACGCATTCTATGAACACCTTCAGGAATGCATGGATCATGCGATCCCAAATAAAACCAAGACCCAATCCTCCAAAGGCAGACGTCCTGTCTGGTGGACCCCAGCCATAAACAAACTATACAATAGAAGGAGGAAGCTACTAAATGATAGAGCAAAATCCCAAAAGGGAAGGCATCACTGATCAGTATTAGCAAAAAACTACGAGCACTCATAAAATTGTCTAAGGCCAGCTTGAGAGAAAAATTGCACAGGACACTAAGGATAATCACAAGGCTTTCTTTAGTTATGTTAGGAACCTGGGTGGTAATTCCCAGATATGCTCAGAATTAGTCCAAAATGACAAAAATACACTGAACCCACAGACATTGCCAACATCCTAGCTGACAGGTTCAGCGCAAACTTCTCCCCTCCCACCAAAAGGGCAAATATCTATCCCAGCAGAGTGCTGCCCCTGACATCTCAGATGCTCAGGTAAGAGCCGCCTCTCCAAAGCAAAAACACAGCATCAATGGGACCAGACGGTGTCCCAGGCTGCGTCCTACATGAACTCCAAGAAGAGCTAAACCCAAACATAAAACTACTGTTCAATCTCAGCCTTACTACAGGATATGTGCCCAAAGAGTGGCATACAGCAACAGTGGTCCCTCTCCATAAAGGTGGTGTCTCAACGGATCCTGGAAACTATCGCCCCATAAGCCTGACTAGCTTGGTCTGCAAAGCTATGGAAAGGATCATCATGGACCTCATAAATAAAGATATTGGGGACCTACAGACACTGGATCCTACCCAGTTCGGCTTTGCTAAGGGCAGATCCTGCCTCTTAAACCTGGTTGATTTCTTTGAAACAGTCACCAAGGCCATTGACGAGGGAAGGTGGTCCACACAGCCTACCTGGACCTCGCAAAAGCCTTCAATACAATATCCCACTCGGGCATTATAGATAAGCTCACCAGCTTAAATATAAACCCCTATGTTACTAGATGGATTGCAAACTGGCTCAAGGACAGAACCCACATGGTTAGAATTGCTGGAGCCATGTCAGACTCCAAACCAGTTACAAGTGGTGTTCCACAAGGCTCAGTCCTGGGACCTCTCTTGTTCGGTATATATTTCTCGGAGGTACAGGCCAACACGGAAGGACTGTGGCTGACCAAGTTCGCAGATGACTGCAAACTGGGTGCCATAATCGACTCTGGTGCCAGAGCCATGGCCTCAAGCTAAATGCCAAAAAGTGTATAGTCATCCCCTTTGGCAAAAACAAAGTGCCCACAAATTACTACATAGGTGGTAATCCATTAAGTACAGAAGAAGTAATTAGGGACCTGGGGACCCAAGTTGATAGCAATCTCTCATTTGACAACCACGTGGCCAAAGTGGTTAGAAAAACATTTTATATAGCCCACCTAATCATGAAGGGATTCACATCTAGATCAGGGGAGGTCATCGTGCCTCTTTACTCATCCCTCATCAGGCCCATAATTGAGTACAATGCCCTTTTGGGATGTACCTTACCAGACACCTGCAGCAACTGGAAAGACCCCAAAAGTACCTCACCAAGAGGATCAAAGGGCTCAAACAGATGCCATATGCTGCCCGGTTAAAGAAACTCCAGCTCTACTCAGTGGCATACCGCCTGTTCAGAGGCGATCTGTGCCTGACGTATAAAGCCATGTCCAACCCGGAATTAATGGACATGCTGCACCTCAGAAAATCCAAATCCCATCGAGCTACGCTCAAGAGACTTGAACCTCAGCACTGAAATAAATAGGACATGCTGGAGGGACAGATTCATAACCCAGAGGCTCCCTTCACTCTGGAATAAAATCCCAGTCCAGGTTAGGCAGAGTCCCTCATTGACTCTCTTCAAGAGGAATCTTGATGAGTGGATGGGAGATCGTAGGTTTACTCCGGGTATCACTTCTGTGTCACTGTTAGACAGAGGCACAGTATACTAACCTCGAAAAAGGGCATAGCAAAATAAATTTAAAATGGGTGGCGAAAGCCAAACACATTCTGGCTAGGCTTATAAATGCCCTAGGGCAGATAGCCTAGTATGAACCTATGAACCTATGAACCTATACATCACCTCTGAGTAGGCAGTATGCAACTGAGTACAGCTGGAGTTTCTTCAGTCGAGCGGCATAGGGCATCTGTTTGAGGCCAGTGATCCTCTTGGTGAGGTACTTCTGTGGTCTTTCCAGCTGTTGCAGGTGTATTGTAAGGTACATCCCAAATGGGGGGTTGTACTCTATGATGGGTCTGATGAGTGATGCATACAGGGGCACAGTGACCTGTTTTGATCTGGATGCAAACCCTTTTGTGATTAGGTGGGCCACATAGAAGGATGTTCTAACCACTTTGGCAATGTGATTATCAAAGGAGAGATTACTATCCACTTGGATCCCCACCTATATGGTAGTTTGTGGATACTTTGTTTTTTCCAAAGGGGATGACTATGCACTTTTTGGCCTTTAGCTTGAGGCCATGGTATTGACACTAGGTATCTGTCTCAGTGAGACCCTTTTGGAGGATGTCTGTGTCAGCCAGAGAGGCAATTATAGCCCCTAGTTTGCAGCTGTCTGCGAACTTGGTCAGCCTTAGACCTCCTGTGCTTTCCTGTACCTCTGAAAAGTATATGCCAAACAGGAGGGGCCCTAGGACTGAGCCCTGGGGAACGTCACTTGTAACCGGTTTAGAGTCAGACCTAGCTCCCGCAACTCTTATCATGTGGGTTCTGTCCATGAGCCAGTTGGCAAACCATCTCATGACGTAGGGGTTTATGTTCAGGCTGGTGAGCTTGTCTATAATACCATAATGGGGAATGGTGTCGAAGGCTTTGCGAGGTCTAGGTAGGCTGTGTGGACCACCTTTCCCTCGTCTATAGCCTTGGTAAATGTCTCAGAGAAGTCCACCAGGTTTATGATGATCTGCCCTTAACAAAGCCGAACTGGGTAGAGTCCAGTGTTTGGAGGTTCCCAATGTCTCTGTTAATGAGATCCATGATGATGCGCTCCATTGCCTTGCAGACCAAGCTAGTCAGCCTTCTAGGGTGATAGTTCCCCGGGGGTCTGTTGTGGCTCCACCTTTGTGCAGTGGAATAACCGTTGCTGTGCGCCACTTTATGGGCATGTAGCCTGTGGAGAGGCTGAGTATGAACAGTGTGTTTAGGTGAGGGGTTAGTTCATCTTTGAGCTCATGTAGGATGCAGCCTGGGGCACTGTCCAGTCCCACTGATGCTGTGTTTTTTGGCTTTGGAGAGGGCTGTTTTAACCTGAGTGTCTGTGATTTCAGGGGCACTACATTCTTCTGGTATGGTTATGGGCCCTTTTGGGGGTGAGAGCGGGGTGAAGTTTGCACTGAACCTGTCTGCCAGGATGTTGGCAAGATTGGTCGGTTCAGTGTATTTTGTGGCATTCTGCATTAACTCCAAGCAGATCTGAGAATTGCCACTTAGCTTACTGACATAGCTAAAGAATGCCTTGTGGTTATCTTTGGAGTCCATGGCAATTTTTCTTTCGAAGCTAGCCTTGGATGATTTTATGAGGGAACGTAGTTTCTTGCTGATACTGATCAGGGATGTCTTCCCTTCTTGGGATTTTACTCTTTTCTGTACTAGTTTCCTCCTCCTATTGTATAGCTTGTTTATGGCAGGGGTCCACCAGACTGGTTTCCTTTTCTTGGAGGAGTAAGTCTTGGTTTTGCTTGGGATAGCATGATCCATGCATTCTTGTAGGTGCCCATAGAGTACATTAGTAAAGGATTTTGCAGCTTGGGCAGTGTTATCCTTTAGCATGGGATCTTTGAAACTTTCCACCTCGGTCTTAAGTTACGTGAAGTTTTCTTTGAAAAGTTTTTCACGGTGCTTTCTTTGACTGGGGGGTGGGGCAGGAATGTGGATATCTAGAGTGACTCATTTATGGTCAGATCTAACCAGCGAGTGGTTGACCTCCGGTGTGGAACACCAGTTGCCCATGTTGGTGATGACCAGGTCCAACATGTTGTCACCTCTGGTGAGGGTGATGACCAGTTGATCCAGGGCATTTGAGTTTATAAATTCTAGGAACTGTTGGGCAAGGGAGTTAGTACTTGAGTAGTTCTCCCAGTTAATGTTTGGGTAACTGAAATCACCCAATATCAGGGTGTTTGGCAGGACCTTTATGTTTCCCAGTGTTTCCAGAAATGTGGAATGGGGGTCCTGGGACATGCTGGGTGATCTGTAGCAAGCTACAATTTGAATTGCAGTTTTGCCCGTTGTTAGTTGCACGTGGATGATCTCTGAAGCATCGTGCTGTGCCACTAACCTGGAGGTGTGGGTATCCTTGATGAATATAGATACGCCCCCGCCTTTTGTATTTCGGTCTGGGTTTTGTGGCTGAAATGTATGGTATGAGTTGTAGCCTGGTAGTGCTGGGGTGCTCTCTGGAGTCTTAAACCAGGTTTCTGTTACTGCACAAATATCGATTTTCTCCATACTGAGGAGTGCCTCAAGTGCATGCATTTTGAGGTTTAGACTTCTGGCATTGAGTAGCATTACCCTAAGTTTTTTGTTACTTGTGCTATTTACAGTAGTGGGTTTATCTTTTGAGCCTCGCCTAAAAAAGGCACTATGGGGGTAGCAAGAGCTTTGGCCAGTATTCAAAAGCCTAAGGGTGACAGGTGCAAGCTGCCTCTAGCGAAGCAGCGTGGCTTGTCGAGCATGTCATCCCAAGGACAGACACTGGATCACCTTTGAATGTCACCAGAAGCTTAGCCAATTGTTGAAATTGATAATTTTTTTCTTTATACCGTGGTATCATTCTTAGTGACGGCGGGATGCTACTCAAGGTCAGGGTCATACTGGCCTGGGCTATGTGATCAGAGAGCTCTTCCATGTCTCTTTTCATGTAGTCCAGGGAGGTACGGCTCAGGTCATTCACACCAACATGAACAATGGCAGAGTCGTATTTGTACTTGTTCTGGAGTGACCTGAGTGCTTGTGTTATGTGGTGGATCCTGGCACCCGACAGGCAGCTAACAGTAACCTCCTCCTTGTTCAGCCTCGTGAGTGGGACATCAGTGTGCCTGACTATAGAGTCACCTATTACTAGTGTGTTGGGTATGTTATTTTGCCTTAAGGGCTGTGATTGTGTGGCATACTGTTTTTTTGAAGTATGTGTTTTAGGGTTTGTGTTGGCGGGGTGGAGGTTGCTTGGGTGTCTGCTTTGGAGGTCTCTGTTGCTTTTGCAGATTTTTATTTAGAGCCTCCGAGTATGTTTTCATGTATTTATGTGTGTTTTTTGCCGGTGCTAGTTTCATAGGTCTATGTGGGACTGGTGGTGTGATGCAAGTAATTCCCTTCTCCTCTTAACTGTCTGGTCCAGTCTTGGGTTGAGAGAGCTTAGCCTCCAGTTTTGCTGTATAATTGCATCTCTCGCATATATTAGTGTTTGGTGGTAGGAGGAGAGGGTGGTCTGTGTACATGAGGCAGTTGTAACATTGCCTCAAAATGCCCAGATTCACCAGTTGGACCGGAGAGTACACCTGAAACTGCCCTTTGGACATGCCTGGATAGGTACAGTGAACTGTTTTACTGATTGGCTGGTAAGGTCGAATAGAGAGCCTTGTCCTTCTCTACAGTATAGGGGGGGGGTCTAGTGCTAAGGTTTATTAGTGCTTGCTACGAGTTTTGAGCAAGTGCCGGGCTGAGAAGTGAATGGATTGAGTGCTTAAGTTGAAAGTTTGTCTAGTTCCAAGGGAAAAATTGAACAGTAGACTTTGTGGAGCCGGCAATAGTTATACCCTAGTTAAGGGCGCACAAAACCATGCAAATGCGGGTTTTATAGCAGGGAAATGAAAGAGAGAGAAATTAGCCCAAAATGGCCAATAAACTACTAATTTCTGGGCTGAAACCACTCCTCCAGGGACAGATAGGTTGCCCAAAGCTCCCCTGTCTCACGGGTGAACAGAGAAACTTCTTTCTATCCAAGTAAGGTATGGGCAAACACAGAAACTTGTAACACAGCCCCGAATTCTGCACTAACCTGAAAACTGGACTATACTAGCTTAGAAAGGCTGGAAAACAAGTATTTTTTTTTTTTTTTTTTTTTTCAGAAAATAAAGCAGATACAATCAAAAAACACTTTAAATGCACTTGAGTGTGTAGCCTACAACAGTTAAACAGGTAATTTAAACACAAAAACGACTTTGTTAGTGTTGGCAGTAAAATAAGTACAATATGTAGCTGAAACAAGCTTTTTAAATCACAGAAACTCTAACAAATCGGTGTTTTAGGCGGAATTAACTAAATGCAGCAAGAAAATGCAGAAAAATGATACTTAATCACTCCAAAGTCTCTCCTTTGTCTCTCTGCTGCTGTAGAACTCTGCAGGGCACCAGGCAGGAGCTTGCTGAGCTGTATACAAGTGCAAAAACCTTGCAAATGTGGGTTTTATAGCAGGGAAATGAAAGAGACATAAATTAGCCCAAAATGGTCAAAAAATTACTAATTTCTGGGCTGAAACCACTCCTCCACTCCTAATAGCATGGGGGATGTCATGCCCTCAAGTATTATTGCCTCTGGCATTCAGTACTGTACATATAGTTGCTATTTGGTGGCAAATCTGCATTGTGAAGTACTTATAGGAAGACATTTGCTATGTGAATGGCATATACTGTAGGAGTATTGCGTTACTACCTGTGTATCTGTATGCAGTATGTCAGATGCAGAATAATGGTGCTCTGCAGGTGTTGTTGGTCCTTGTGTAACAGAGCAGTGCTACTTTTGTCTACTAATAAAGTGTTGGCAGGAGCTGAAGTGGAATAAAAAACATCATGGCAGAGCCATGGCATTACTTAGCAGCTCTGATGAAGTGTTGTTGAAGAAAACTGGCCACGATCACTTGCCTGACTACACAGCTACTGAGAGGTACAGTATTGTTGGATATTAGGACATGGACATTCAGGTTGTAACTGATGTTCTAAGTGACATGTCAGAAGATGTCATAAAGATGCCATGTTGAAAAGCTTTGTACCAGGCAATTCTCCGCATTAGGAGGAAGAAGGGTATTTCTGGACGGCACTGTCGTCCACCTAATATTGATGATATTGATCCTAATCTCTGGCCATTTTGAGACAATAAATTTATATTTAGGCAGGTGCGTGATGACAAAGGTATGTGTATTATGATGTATTCCATGCGGAGCATGAACAACACATATCTTCTTTGCAGTCATGTATTGAGGCAGCTTTATTCTATTCATGGTTGTGTTTTACTGGATGGGAAGTGTAAAAGCTTTCCATTGGTTACTGTTCTGATGATGTTTAAATCATACCGATGATACCATCTAATGTGGAATGGAGTGTTCAGGATGTTTTCTGAGTGTAACTATGAGCCTTCACCCCATTACATAACACATTTTGAGCTTGGTGCAGTAAAAAGTTTGCATTATAATTTTCCTTCAGTAAATATTATGAGATGTTTTTACTTTAGGTAAAATGTTTGGTGAAGAGTGCATTCACTTGGCTTATCCTTGCATTATGTATCTGATGCTGCTTTCAGGTCGTCTGTGAAAAAAATAATTTGTTTAGCATTTCTTCCTGCAATTGTGATTCCATGCTTTGAGAATGCTAAGCGTTACTTTCCCTTGATATGCAGTGGAACTTCTAAACTACTTTGAGCAGAACTATGTGGTTGAGGAATGGAGTTCCCTAGTAGACTTGTATGTATACCTCATTTTCCATCAACATTTCTTCCCCCACTTTGGTTTGACACTTGCTGGTTTACTAAGGGTGCAGAATATAGTAGAGGGTAGTCTCAAATACCTACTAGGTAAATGTGCTGTTGACCTGGGCTCAGTTATGGACTGCTTTGTGAAACAGCAGTCTCAAGTTGAAGAAATACATTTGCATCTGTTTTCCAGCAAAACATTGAATCTTGTTACGAAACTATTTGCTGATAAAGAGAGGGCAGTACAACATCTGAAGAAAAATGGCTCATCTAATGAGGTTTTGAACTACCCGTGGGTGGTGCTGTCATTGCATTTTGTTGGCTGATAGTATTCTGTTATAAGGAGTGATGTAATCTGGATCGATTTGATCTGGTTATGGAATATTGAGGGGTTGTTTACGTCTTTTGTGGTTAAATAAATAATTTGGTTTGTTTTTTGACAGTGAAAGTTGATATAATAGCTGTGTAATATGCCGTCTTTATGATGTTTAAGTACATTTCCTTAGCTGATGATGCAGTGTGTATGCAATGTAGCATTAAATAATTATATATATATATATATATATATATATATATATATATATATATATATATATATATATATATGTTTTTTTTTTTTAATTTATTTATTACATTTGTTAACTGGGAAGTGTCTGACTGGGCTAGAAGACTACTTTCAGCAGAGGTCCGGGGAGAAAATCTCACTTTATAAATTTCATAACCACCCTATTAGGTACCAATAATTATTATAATAAAGTAGTCAGTACAGATACAAATAACAGTGTACACAAGTACAGATAGACTCCAATGGAAGGACAAGCCATTGTAAATTTATACAAAATCCAAATTCAAAGACAGTGCATACATATATCAACAGTGGGATATTAACAAGGAGTTAAATATTATTCCAAATATAAGTACATTTATGGGCAGGAATCAAAGAATCCCTGTCTATCAATGAAGCAGTGTGAAGCTGTTACAGGTCAGCAGATTTAGTAGAGAGATGAAGTGAGTACAGTAGGAGGCCAGAGTAGAAGGATGAGGTAAAGTACAGGGAGCTAGGAAGAATTAGCCTGGAAAACAGTGGGAGCAAAGCCAGTGTTTAGCTAGGAAGTTCTTCAGGAGTTGTTAGAACTCATGGTAGTGAGGATTTTTTTGTGATGGGTTGAGGAAGAGTGATCCATAGTTTGCCAATTTTGTGGGAGTAGAGGGAGTCACCATAGTACTTGTGGGAGCAGGAAACCTTTAGCATTAGATTGTTGGAAGATCTGAGAGACTAGGGATTGGTACTAGGTTGGACAAGGTTAGAGAGAGCAGGGCAGTTACTGTGTTGGTAGATTATTTTGTAGGCCATGGTAATATGACTGAATGATAAAAGGTTAGGGAGTTCTAGCCAGTTGAGCTGGGAGAGGGCAGTGCACTGGGGAGTCCTGTATGGATGATTAGTGGCAAACTTGTCGATTTTGTTTGTAGCAGGATTCTAAGTTATTGAGCTCAGTTTTACATAGGTTTGTGAATACATGAGAACCATATAGGAGGGTGGAAAGCAGGTGTGACTGAGCAGTGGCCAGTCTGGCACTCTGAGTAAAGTATGATTTACCACTATAGAAGGTGCCTAGTTTGGTGTGAACATTCCTGACAGCCAGAGAAATATGTTTGTCAAATTTTATATTCTCGTCTATCGTAACACCTAGAAGTTTAGTCTGGTTAGTGCGTTCTATTTTGGTTCTGCTTGAGGATGGGATTGTGAGAAGGGACTGACATGGTTTGGATATTTTGTTTCTGAAGGCTATTATCTTACTTTTGTTTGGGTTAAGTATGAGTTGATGCTCTGAGAGGTATTTTTCTATGTCCTGAAAGGAGGTTTGCATTTTTATTTGAAGTTCTTGTGGTGAGGGAGCTGAGCATATAAGTGTGGAATCATCGGCGTACTGGACAATGTGGGCTAGTTGAGTTGCTGACCTGTGGTTGTTAGTAAATATGGTAAAGAGGAGGGTACCAAGAATGGAACCTTGGGGTACACCGACTGAGATGGGGAGTAGGGAGGAGAGACTGTTTGCCCATTGGGTTGCTTGTTGATGATTGGAAAGATAACTATGAAACCAAGTTAGGGATGTAGTAGTGAGGTCATAACATGAGAGTTTGTCTAGAAGTAGTTGGTGAGAAACAGTGTCAAAGGCTTTGGACATATCAAGAAAAATAGAAGAGACAGAGAAACCTTTGTTTAGGATATGATTAATGGTGTTAGTGAAAGTTATTAGGGCTGTGCTAGTACTATGTTTTTAGGTCGAAAGCTGCACTGAGAACTAGATAGCAGGTTGTGACTAAGGAGGTGGTGAAGGAGATGATTGTGGATGCATTTTTCTAAGATTTTTGTGATGGGGAGAGGATGGCTATGGGATGGAAGTTGGTTAGTAAGATCTCAGTAAGAAGCTGAGATCCCTCATAAAATCCTCAAAGGCTAGTTATGAAAATAAAATTGCCAAAGATTCCAAAGACAACCACATGGCATTCTATAGTTATGTCAAGAATCTAAATGGCAATGCTCAGATCTGCTCTGAGCTACAACAAAATGGCATTAAATATATTGATCCCAAGGATATTACCAGTAGCTATAGGGTCAATGTTGTTTGAAGAGACTGGGCTAGGCGTTCATAGGTTCATAGATAGGTACTATGCTAACTGCCCTTGTGGGCCATTTTAAGTCTAGCCAATTATCCCATGCGAGAATCAAACCCTGAACCTTGTGTTTGTAAAGTAAACACCTTATCCATTATGCCAACCTCCCACCCATAGAGCTGGGGTTTGACCGTGGCTAAGGAAATAGTTAATGCTTTGCTAGAATTTTGGGGATTGTTTAGGTGTTTTGTTGACAGGTTTGGAAGTATGTTTGCTTGTCATTTTTCATTAGTTTCTTAGCTAAATTTTGAAGCTGTTTATATGCTAAGAGGTTGGCCATATCTTTGGTGATCTGGTAACCTGACCATGCTCTATCTCTACATTTAAAGGACAACTATGTACTGCTACACTTGCTTTCTCTTTTCCAAAATGTTTTTCCCCCATCTTTTGAATGTAGCAGTGTAGCATATGCCTTCTGCTAGGGGAAATTATCATTTTCACTGTGTTTACCATCCTCCGTTGTTAAAGCTCCAGTACTGTGAGCCAT
The DNA here is from genome assembly GCF_019279795.1 of Protopterus annectens. Taxonomy (NCBI): domain Eukaryota; kingdom Metazoa; phylum Chordata; order Ceratodontiformes; family Protopteridae; genus Protopterus; species Protopterus annectens. The sequence goes on along the minus strand of NC_056747.1, from coordinate 1,148,757,155 downwards.
CTTTAAGCAAAAAAAAATTCTTGCAGAGCTGTTGAGAGTAAATGGGCACTCAATCCAGTTGGTAATAATTCCCAGTGTTACTATTCACCTTTTCCTCAGCTGCTGCACAAGGACCGCCCATAAACTGACTTCTCCAGTCCTTTCGCCCAAGGAATGCCCCCAACCATTACATATGAATGAGATGTAATCATTTCAGCTTCTGTTGCCAATTGAAATGCGATGCTGACTTGCTCTGGGAACTACTCTATTCCATCTAGTTGCTGGAAGAATCTGTTTTGTTGAGGGAGTGGGCTACCTCGCTAAGGTACTGAAAGTTTCTGGACTGAAGTTTTTTTTTTTTTTTTGCTACAGGTATATGCATCACTTTCTTTGGGTCAGATTGTCAGATATTGTGTTTCTGTTTTTTAGATGTCTTTAATGCGATTGCTTGGAGTAAGCTATTACAGCAAGCATCGCATAATAATGAGCCAAATATGCAGCAAGTGACTGTGTTTCCTTACTGGCTACACACCATCTATTCATAACCACAAACAGGAAAAGTTGGGACAGACCAAAGTTATGATGCAGAAATCTGGTCATGCTGGGAAAATCTGTACCTAGGAGACGCCAGCAGTGTTGACACCAGCAGTGTTTTTTACGTATTTATTTATTTTTAGATAATGTCCTGGATCTCCCAGTCATAGAACACTGGCGATACCATTATTTTACACTGGCTAAGCAAAACTTTTGATGTTCAGCCAGTGTAAAATAAAAAGAGAACCTTGTGGTAGAAGTCAGTGCTGCAGGTGGCCACAACAGATTAGAACAGGTGTGCTAAAGGATTACAGATATGATGCCCGCAGAAAAGGCCAAGCGATTGCTTAGGTAGAGGATGGCCACAGGTGAGCTTCCCCCATCACAGACCACCCTTACTGACAGAACTTCTGGGTGCAGCTGTCAGGAAATGGTGAATACAGTGATGTGTGGGGGGATATGTGGATTTGAGGGCTGAACTGGTCACAGGATTGTATATCTGTGTTGAGATACACAAGGCTGGCAGCACTTTAAATTGCTGCCAAAGTCTTATGTATCAACACTGGAATGAGCCTCCTGATGCAAACACAATTATATCTTTCCTACAGATACATTTTGGCTGTAGGCATGGCCACATATAACAAAAAGAATGTTTGTCTTCGCTCTTTGTCTAATATACTTCCTTGTATGCTGCTGGAATGTGGAATTGTACAGTCAAGTGTTTGTCTACCTTCACAGGTGCAACAGTCATAGATCACTCTAAGTGAAAAAGGTCATGTCTGATATCCGTGCAGCAGTGGAGCCTGGTACTGATGGCATCCTAATCCTAGTATAGCCTGAGAGCACACTGCTTCTCTGGGCAATGTGTACAATGGCAGGAACACTGCAACCTACAACCCACATCTGATGACCCAGCTGTTCTGCCTGCAGAACCTGTCCCTTGCATCTCCATTGGAGTTGCAAAGACAGTTTGGGCATGGAAGCCCAGCACAAAGAGCACCCTAATTATCTGATCATGCTGCAGCAGAGCACAGTGGTGTCATCACAAAGTAAGACAACAGCACTAAGGAGAGGCACTCTGGTGTCAGCACTAAGGAGAGGCACTCTGGAGTTCACTGATGCTATGCAGCTAGCTGAATACCTGAACCAGGTGTCACACTGGGCACACATCCATGGATGTGCAGGTCAGTGATCCAGGTGCAAACAGATGGTGCTGGGACAATGGAGAGATGATAGACATACTATACAGCATGTGTGATAAAGTACTGAAGGAACTGCATTGCTTGGATCACCTGCTTGAATCATTAAAAAGTCAGCTGGCAGCCACTGCTGCCTCTACAGGACGTTCCGCTTCTATGCACCAGGCTTGATGCTGTAGTCATGACTGCCACTTTTCTACCTATATAAATGGGTACACCCTACAGGGTAGGTAAGTCAGAGCCATAGTTCCCATCTCCTCAACACCACCTACCTGTATTTGAGATGAGGTGGATAATGTGCGTCATAACCACAGCCAGAGAATCCACCTTCTTGGTGGTCATCTACATCGCACGGTCACTCAATTCCACATCATCCTTGCTAGCAGGTGTCAGTAACAGTGCCATTCCTCAGAGGGGATACCTCCCCATGGCTGAGAACATTTGCTGTCTACATCTTTTTCACCAGGGTACCCATAACCCATCATTTCCACACCCATGCAGGATTACACCTCCTACGACAAATGCATACCCTGTTACCAGTATTGTGCAAGCACCCAGAACATCAGGGTGGGGTTGGCTGACAGAACCATTTTCCCTCTATGTGGAAAAGAGGCTGAGGCCTCTATTGAATGACGAAACCCAAGTACTTAGTGACAGCAAACAGTTTTTGTCACAACTTTATGCTGCTGCTAAGGATATGTTTTTTGATGATACTTGTTTTTTGCTATGTTTGGATGTTGTTTTTTGTCACAACTTTATGCTGCTGCTAAGGATATGTTTTTTGATGATACTTGTTTTTTGGTACGTTTGGATGTTGCATCGTTATTTAGCAGCATACCCCATGACTTGGGGATTGACATGGTCAAGGAATGTTTGCCAAGTAAAAACATGATTGTTGAACAGGCTGATTTGATTTGTTTGTTTTTAGAGGTTGTTCTTGAATACAACCTTTTTCTGTATGAAGATCAGGTTTTTCAACAGAAGGTTGGTGTGGCTATGGGCACTAGTTGTGCCAATAGCTACGCCAACATTTTGATGGCCCATTGGGAGACTGAGTTTGTACTGTGCTCTACTTATATGGATCATATCAGAATTTATAAAAGGTTTGTAGACGATTTGTTTTTCATTTGGCATGGTACTGAGACTAGTCTACTAGAATTTATTGGGTACATTGATAGCACTGTTCTTTTTTTGAAATTTACCCATACATACTCATCTAAAGAGATTGATAACCTAGATGTCAAACTTATAGTTGATAACCACGTTAAACTTATTACTACTCTATTTAGGAAAGAATGTAGAAAGAATACAATGTTACATCGTAGTAGCATGCACCCTGGCCATATCTTCAGGAATGTTGTTAAGGGCCAAGGTATGCATTTTTCCCGCCTGAACAATAGAGATGAATTGTTTTTTAGTGATATAGCTAGGTTAAGTGATGAGTTTTTACATAGAGGATATAAGAGATCTGAAATTAATATGGAATTTAATGAGAGCATTGGCCATAGGAATGGTAAGGCCCGACCTTTTTACTCTGATGACTCTAACCATGTGAATACCGACTGTGGTGGATTTGGTAATCCGTGTAATTACAATGATGTTTTTGTTTCTTTGTACTACACGAATGATGTGAGTATGATTTTAAATGTTATTAGAGACAACTGGTCCATCTTGAAATTGGATGCAACTTTGAAAAATGTGGTAGGGGCTAAACCTAGCTTTATTTTTAAAAAGAAGAAAAGCCTTAAGCAACAGCTATGCTATAAAAATAGATGTCAGGAAGTTTCATGTCTTAATAATAATTGACAAACTGGAACTATGAGATGTATGAGTTGTCGCTGTTGTGATTCTATAGACAGGAGTGATAGTTTTGTCCATCCTGCAACTGGTAAAGAGTTTGTGTTTAAAATACAGGCTAATTGTAGGAGTAGAGACCTTATTTATTTAGCAAACTGCAGACTCTGCAGCTGCTTCTATATAGGAAAGACCAATCGGTCCCTTATGGAGCGGATAAGGGAACATCAGTACAGTATCAGTATGCAGGATATACATAATGCTTTGTCCAAGCATTGTGTCGAATATGGTCCTGATCATTCATTTGGGTTCAGAGTTGTGGAGATGGTCAGAGGTAGTATACGTGGTGGTGATCTAAGAATTATACGGAGGGATGTGAACTTGATTGGATCACTTGCCTACAAGTTGCGAAATTACCCGGTATTAATGGTAGGACTTTCATTAAACCAGTATTAAAACAGCGTAAGCTCTTTAAGTGAAAAGTATCTGATTCGTCATTAATTGTTTGCTGCTTTTTATAGGCTACTTTTTAGATATGCTTGATATTTAAGTGCAATGGTTTTTTACATTTGTATGGTCTGATGAAGCACGAATTAGTGTGAAAGTGCTTACCGTCCATTAAAGAAGATTTTATTCAGTATTTTTCAGCTGTGGCATGGTGTTTTTCGTTTTTTATTTGGATTTGTGTTTGCTGGTTAACACCACTTGTTCTTGGGAGTGTTGTTTTTCTGATAAATCTGGAATTACTGACATACTCTCCCAATTCAACATTCACTCATATGTAGTTTGCTAGACAGCTAAATGGCTAGCAGACAGAACTCATACTTTAAAAACTGCAAGAAATACCCAGCCAAGCTAGAGTCTTCACTTTTTTAAAAATACCTTAAACCTCCTGAAGTGGAGGCCCATGGGATGTATGTAAACGACCCCTTAAGGACATAACAGTGGTTCTGCTACATAATTTGGGAATGCACATGCCTTTTGAGTCTTTATGCATAAATTGTGTTGACTGGCCAGTAGAAAACTGGTACTGAAGCAAAACTATGACTGAATCATAGGACAATAATATGAAGTTGCAGAATGAGACTAACTGATACTTGCCCGGGTTTGCTCTTATGTAGGTGTGTGCATGTGTATGTGTATGTATATGTATATATATATATATATATATATATATATATATATATATATATATATATATATATATATATACATACACACCATTGCTGTAACCAAATTTTGGCATTTGAAATTATTATGTAATTGAACTATTCCATTTACGGAATTGTTGGGTCTTCTTCTTTAAGTCACCAAGGCAATGTAAAAGAGGAAAGCAATGCATACTGCCTACCGTGACCTGGCTAAGGCATACACTCTGGTATTGTAAACAGACCTACAGATATAAGCATAATCCCCTATGTTACTATGTTAAGAGCTGGATTGCCAGCTGACTCTCAGATAGGACCCTGGAATTTAGGCTAGGGGAGATCACATCCATAAAGGGTCAGGCTTTAGCAGAGTCCCTCAGGGCTATGTACTTGGTCTACTCATTTTTCGCATCTACTTCTCAGAAGTCAAGACCGATGCCAATGGCCTGTGGCTGACCATGTTTGCAGATGATTGCAGACTAGAGGTGGTCATAAAGCTCCCCCCAAGACCCTGACAGCCTACAAGAAGGACTAATGCAGACAAATGACTGGTCCTAAAGCCACTGCTTAAAACTCAATGCAAAGAAATGTATAACAATACCATTTGTGAAGTAGGCCACACTAGGAAATTAAATCATTGAGATACCTCACCTAAGAGTAAAAACAGCAGTCAGAGATTTGGATATGTATGCAGATAGTAATTTGGTCTTTGACCAACATGTATCTAAGGCAGTAAGGAAATCATTCTATGTTGCACAACTTAAAAGCAAGAGCAGGGCGTCTATGTCCAAGGAAGTCATTGTTCCACTGTATTTGTCCGTCATCAGGCCTATTATTGAGTACAATGCCATCTTTGGTATGTATCTGATAAGACGCATGCAATAACTGTAACGTTTACAGAGGTTCTTCACAAGAATACAGGGCATAAACAGCATGTCCTATGAAGATCAACTCAAAGCCCTGTCTCTAAACTCTTGTTTCCAACGACTGTTGAGAGACGATCTATGCTTGACATACAAGGCATCTTTAAGTTCCATTTTGGTGGACCTTCTGCATATCTGCATCACAATAGCATTACAATTATTCAATCTAGAGATTTAAATTTTGCTATTGACATAAACAAGACACAGTGGAGGGACAGGTATGGGTCTCAAGACAATTCCTGTTCTCTGGAACAGGCTTCCCCATCAACGTGAAGTACAACTCTTCCCTTATTGTATTCAAGAGAAAGCTGCACCAGTGAAAGGGAAATTGGGAATAACATCCCAGGTCTAGCACCTATGTCTGTAAGGTATAAATAGCACCTATGTCTGTAATGTACAAAGCAGCCAGTAAATCTTGTCCTAGCTACAAAGACCCCAGTGGTCATTAGCCTAGTACACACCTATGAACCTATAAAAGGACTAATAATTAGATGCTTTACCTCTGCTTATACACAAGCCACATTCATGGCTATGTGCATCTGGCAAGATAGAAATTTTCTGTACCTTTCAAGCCCTAGAAAATCCATAACTCAGACCATCTCATGGTTAGCAAGTTACAAAGTATTATAATAATTTTGTGCAGTGCAACAGTTTAGCAGTTCTTTCCGTTGTATCCAACCTAATTACTATCTGATGAAGCATGTCCCCATTTTTCCTACCACTTCAGGTCTTTCACTATTTTTATCTTGCCTTCCATATCTATGCCAGTTATTTCTTGTAAATTGTTTGTGATAATCACCAATGAAAGAAGTGCCACATATGTGAATATACTGCCATCGCCTGATAAGGCTGTAATATGTGGCATGCCTAGCTCCTAACTGCACTATCACCTTGTTTAATAATCACATATGTGGTCATTTTATATGTTGTGATCTGTGTGTCTCCTTTTTTAAATAAGACAGATAAAGGTTAGACATGAAGTTGACAGCTGCAAACATGTATTGCTGTTGTACCATTCTTATCCAATGTGGAACAGCAGTCATCAAATCGCACGTCATTATGTGAAGCTAAGATAAGAGCTTCCTTTCAAAAGGAGCACCTTGTATAAGTTGGACAGTGGAGGCTAATATCTAGGCACTAATTGCAAGCTGGGATTGTCCATGCCTGTAGTATCTTTTGTATGTATGCATTTTGCCACTATAGGGTGCATTGTACTTGAAGTAAATACAATGGCTTTTATAATCTTTATGGACTAGCTTTCTAAAGTGGTTTCATATGCTAAGTGTCTTCTTTTTGATGCTTGCTTTTAAAGAAATTTGATTTGTTTATTAAAATGTTTGAACCATTTAAGGTGTTTGAATTTGTCTTCAAAATGTAACACTAGCTTTGGGATACTGATCCACTTTACAAAGCTGCAGAATGAAAGGGTAGTTTATTTCTGCTGTGGTTAGTGTCATAGTTTAAAGACTTAATACAAGTTTCCCACCAGTATATATTTACAGTGCTTTATTGCTCTTTATTAGAGCTGTATTGTAACCCTGATTCTTCATACATTCCTTCAGAGGCCAGTTAGCTCCATGGATAATTATAAATCCTCACAAGCTTTTCAAAATCATGGTCACAGTCAGTTATTGTAAAATAAGATTTACCAGTCAACTACATTGCATTTACCAAAATGAGAAAAAGGGATACAAAAGTAAAGTCGGTAAGCTAAACATTCCATTTTCAAAGGCAGACAAATGTCTCTGGTCCAGAATTATAAACCTGTTTGAACAAATTTGGGTATCTTCTCTGACAGAGTTAAACCTAAATCCATTTAACCACTAAACATATATGGTATTTCTTGCTTTGACCCCCCCCCCCCCCAACCCTTGTTTCTGTCTTCTCATACAGGCAATAAATTCACTCAAAGCAAATCTTTAATTTCCATCCTTAGATTAATTTTTTTGGACTAAGAAATAAAGGAAACCAATACACTGAAGAAAAAAAAAGACTATGGCCAAAAAGGAGATGACATCCTGCATCCCAAATTGCTAAAGGACTGTGATATTTTTGTCTCCTTTCCTGTCAAATATATTTGTATTACCTCACTTCTTGTTGCAACTTTTCCTTATGTTAAGAAAATTGTCAGAACCATAATTAGGTCATCTTGTACACTGCCCAGTTCCCTAAACTGGCACTGCTCTATGCTACTGGGTCACAGAAGTTTTGGCTTGCAACTAAACGTGGATTGGGGGGGTTATGCTAAGGGTCTATGTTAAATCATCGAACGCTTAAAAAAGTGAACAATGATTTATCAAACCCATGTAAGCAAAAGCTTACAATCTCAAATGCTAAGAACAGAAATCGCTGTTCCACAAAAAAAAAAAAAAAATGTATAAAACATTACATAAGGTGGGGTGCTTCGCCCCCCCATATCTCCCGATGTGGGTACCAACTCCGAGATCACACTACAGTGACGAAAATGACAATGACACTAAGGCACTGTATGAGCACATCCACTCGTGCATGAATCGTGCCATCCCAAATAGAACCAAGATGCTCTTCTCCAAATAGAACCAAAATGCTCTTCTCCAAAAAAAGGAAGCCACTCTGGTGGTCCCCTGCTATAAACAAACTATACAACAGAAAACTGTTGCAGAAAAGAGGAAAATCCCAGGATGCAAAAAACTCCCTCACCAGCCTCAGTAAGTAGCTGAGATCCCTCATAAAATCCTCAAAAGCTAGTTACGAAAATAAAATTGCCAAAGATTCCAAAGACAACCACAAGGCATTCTATAGTTATGTCAAGAATCTAAATGGCAATGCTCAGATCTACTCTGAGCTACAACAGAATGGCATTAAATATACTGATCCCAAGGATATTGCCAATATCCTGGCAGATCGATTTAGTGCCAACTTCACCCCCCTCTCACCCCCTAAAGGGCCCATCTCAATACCAAAAGATTGCCAAATTCCAATAATCACGGCCACACAGGTAGAAACCACACTCTCCAAAGCTAAGAATACAGCATCCATGGAACCAGATGACATCCCAGGTTGTGTACTACATGAACTACAAAATGAACTGGCACCTCACCTAAGTGTCATGTTTAATCATAGCCTCACCTCAGGCTTCGTGCCCACTGAGTGGCGCACAGCTACAGTTATCCCGCTCCAAATGGGAGGATCCACCTTGGATCCCGGGAACTACCATCCCATCAGTCTGACAAGCCTGATCTGCAAGGGCATGGAACGCATTATCATGGAACTTATAAACAAAGACATTGGCAACCTTCAAACACTGGACCCCACCCAGTTTGTGTTTGTGAAGGGCCAATCTTGTCTCCTGAATCTGATTGACTTCTTCGAATCAGTCTCGAGAGCTGTGGACGAGGGTAAGGTGGTCCACACAGCCTATCTGGACCTCGCCAAGGCCTTCAACACCATCCCCCACTCTGGAATCATAGACAAACTTACTAAGCTGGGCATAAATCCCTATGTCACTCGATGGGTTGCCAACTGGCTTACTGACAGAACCCAGACTGTAAAAGTAACCGACTCCAAATCCAGCTCCAGACAAGTGGAGTACCTCAGGGTTCAGTCCTGGGACCACTCTTGTTTGGCATCTACTTCTCTGAAGTACAGGCCAACACTAAGGGACTCTGGCTAACAAAGTTTGCAGATGACTGCAAACTGGGAGCCATTACTGAATCCCCAAATAATGTGGATATTCTACAAAAAGGCTTTACAAAAACAGATGCCTGGTGCCAGAGCCATGGGCTCAAGCTTAATGCCAAGAAATGTATAGTTATCCCCTTTGGAAAAAAAACATGTACCCATGAATTACCACATAGGTGGCAGGACCCTAAACATCGAAAGTGTGATGAGAGACTTAGGGACACAGGTGGACAGTGGTCTCACTTTTGATAACCACATCGCCACAACAGTCAGGAAATCCTTCTATGTGGCACACCTCATCACTAAGGGCTTTTCATCCAGAAAAAAGGAGGTCATTGTCCCACTGTACTCATCCCTCATTAGACCCATTATAGAGTATAATGCCCCGTTTGGTATGTACCTCACAAGACATCTGCAACAGCTGGAAAGGCCACAGAAATACCTCACTAAAAGAATCACAGGCCTAAAGCCGATGCCATATGCTGACCGTCTAAAAACTCCAGCTATACTCTGTGGCATATCGTCTACTCAGAGGTGATCTCTGCTTAACATACAAGGCCATGTCAAACCCTGAGCTGTTGGACATGCTCCACTTAAAGAAATCCCAACCCCTCAGAGCCACACGCTCCAGGGATCTAAACCTTGTCATCACAATGAACAAAACATGCTGGAGGAATAGGTTCCTGACCCAGAGACTCCCCATACTCTGGAATAGACTGCCCATACGTGTCAAGCAGACCGCCTCATTGGCCCACTTCAAAAGGAACCTTGATGATTGGATGGGAGATAGGAAATTTACCCCTGGGATCATGTCAGTCACCCTGCTAGACAGGGGCTCAGAGAAGTAAATATTGTGGGAAGAAATAGCCAGGGAATTGTTATGGCTAGGTTTGCAGAGGCCCTAGGGCCGATAGCCTAGTACCAACCTATGAACATATGAACCAATGTAATGGAAGCAGTCAAGCGATTTTTTCCCAGGGAAAGAATTCACTTATATGTTGTTTTGCTATTTTGCCTTTTTGTGCTTTCAAGTTAGATTTCGAATGCATCTTCGATTTAATAGGAACCCTTATGCTAATGAGGTCCATAATCAGCTCAGTGCACTAATCATTTAGGGGGTCTATTTCATATGGTCACAACACCATATGATTGAGACTCACAAGATGAAATCTCAGAACAGTGAACCAGCTTTACATATCCTTTGCTGCCACACCAGATTAATTTTAATCCATACTTCTAAATACTTCATTTTATCATGTCCTCATAAATATGGATATTGCTGAAACAATTCATATGTGGGTATACAATTTACCGTAATGGCCTCTGTTTTAGTTTCATTCATTTTGTACCCCAAAAAGACTTGAAACTGTCTCAAAATGTTCCACAGCATTGTAATGTCTCTTTCTGGTTTTGTCTGGTATAAAATGTCATCATCTGCAAATTGAACAAGCTTTTCTTGACTACCATACCAATTATATTGAATTTCTGAGCCCCTTATTTTCTTTGCCAGTGGTTCTAAATATAATGCAGACAACAAAGGGGAGTGAGGACACCCCTGCATGGTTCCTGTGCTCAAGCAGAAATTATCAGACAGGACCCCACCCACTTTAATGTTTGCTTCTAATCCCTCATATATACTCCTAATCATTCTTCTTTTTTTTTTTTTTTCACAAAATGCAAATACTTCCATTGGCCTGCTCATACAGTCAAAGTTTACTCTGTCAAATGCTTTCTCTGCATCAAGACCCACCAACAGTTTCCCTTGGGATCATCAATGTTCTGTTAATGTTGACAAATGTTTGACTCCCCTCCACAAAACAACACTGATCCATATCAATTTTGGATTTACTGTTGCCATTCTTTTAGCCAGTCATAGATATGAACACTTTATAGTCATGCTTTAGTATTAAAATGAGCCTGTATGAAGCTGGATCTGATGGATCTTACAACTATCACTCCTTTCCTCCAGGATGCTGGTAGTTCTCTTCTTCTTAAAACACTGTTAAACAAAACCTTCCAGATCTTTATCAGGTTTTTACCTCTGAGCTTACAAACTTCTACAGGAATGCCATCTATTCCTGGGGACTTTCCAGTAAATTGGTTATTCATCCCAATTTTTTTATCTTATCTCTTCCTATCCTAACCTTTAGTAACTGAGACTTATCTACCTCAGACCTTGTCATATTTATTTCTTCCATAAACTTTTCCATTTGTATCTTTTCCTGTTTTCCATATTTATCAGCTTTATACAGATTTACACAGAATTTCCAAAATATTTCTAATACCTCTACAGGCTTTCTTGTAAACCTTTCTTGTTATAGGCTCCCTAAGCTTGATGTCAGCCCTGTCTACTTTCTGTTGCCTGAGTTGTTGCTCTTCTTCTTTCAGCTTTTCCCGGTTAGGGGTCGCCACAGCGGAACTCCGGTCGTCTGCTAATGATTGGCAGTAGATTTTTACAGTGCCGAGGTGCCAGCTTGACGCCCAACCTTCAACGAAGGCACGCCCATTTCACGCATGTCTTTCGAACGCCACTCGACCGCGGGGAGGACCTGCAGAATCCACAGAGAAGGCACTCCAGCCGAGAATCGAACGGGAGAACCACATACTATGAGGTGACAATGCTACCACAAATTTTTTGTGCTCTATTGTTACAATAAAAAAACAGTCAGCTAACAGCAATCTTTCTAAACTTGTGTATATTATTGAGGTAATCCATTATTTACTGCTTAGCATTCTGCAGTTGCTCCTCTTCTTGTTTTGTATGACTCCCCCTATTCTCCAGTGCTTAACATTTTTCAGTCTCTCTTAGGAATTGTTGTTACTTCTTAACCACAGTGCCCTTTCTTTTATTTCCACCCTATTTTTAAATGCCACCTTAATTTTATCCTACTTTCTAGTTGTATTTTCATAATTACTCCTGAATAATCTCCACTTTCACTACCTGTTCGTTAAATTCTTCTTTTTTCAACAGAGAGGTGGGAAAGCACCAGCATCTCATTTTTAATTCATTATCCTGTGTTTTTATTTTAGTCATTATTGGTGCATGATGTGAAGTAGCTATTGGATGTGTATCAAGACCTTCAGTTAAATGCACAATTTTCCATGTGAAATGTAAATTCTGTCTAGCCTAACACAGTTTTTGTATATATTTGGGAAAAATATACACATTCACCCCAAACTCCTATTACTGAATTCACATCTTCAAAGCCTAATATTTTCATAAATGTCTTCAAAAGTCTATCCATCTTTGTTATACTTTCCTTTCTGGACCCCCCAGGCACATCTTCACAAACACTCTGCTGTCTCCCACTTTAGTATTTTGTCCTTTTGCCACAGTTATGTCAGACTCAACTCCTTCTGCTGGTACTATGATTGCTTTCTCATAGCCAGCTTTGGAGTGCACACATGACGTGCCCTTTCAACTAACAACTTTGACTGTGGAATACCAGTACAGTTACTTACTTGTGTTTTCATACATTTAATGCTGTCTGTTCCTTCCAGCTTCTCCGGTACAGCTGAAAATCACATGTTTTCCATACGTACTTTGTCCTCTAATTCTATTATTTTTAAAACATCTCTTTCTGAGCAGTCTTGTATTCAGCCAGCCTTTTCTTCATTTCAACCTCTGATTTCTGCAGCTTTATTACCTCATCTGAATATCTCTTTAAAGCTTCTTCCAGTCTTTTGATGTTTGTGTTGATATACTCCTTCAGTGTTTCATTTATTTTAACCAGGTCCGTGTGCACTTGTCTTATATCTGTCTGTAGGTTTCTGGAAGTCCATGTCTGTACATTGCATTGCTTTTTGCTGAACACTTGAATACATTTCCCCAGTCAGTGTTTCTTCCTCACTTTTTGTTGCTGATTTTTTTCCAGGTGCTCTGTATTTCTTTTTTTCCCTGGCATCCAAGCAGTACACGTACTGTCCTGTTACTGAAATTTACCCATAAATTTTAAAGTCTACTTGGCTTTCTCTGCTGAATTTTTGTTTTCATACTGGGAGAGCTGGAATTAAACTGTTACTTAATCTGCAGCCATCAGGAGGAGTACATTCTTGACAGAAACATTACGATTCCAAGATGGAATATATTGACAGCTACTTGAATTATTAATGCCCACTCTACAGCAAGAGACAGCCTGTTCTAGCAGTTCCTCTACCAGTCTTCAGAAGGGTAGAGAGAAATTAGTTAAATTGTGAGGTTGCTAACAGCAAATGTATATTGGATGCTTATTGTCACTTTAGTGTTGTTACACGAATAAGTGAGTCTGCGTGGGTTCTGTTTGAAACAGCTTTATTCTATACAAACACATCACTGTAGACTTATTGCCTATAACTTAACTAACTTGTATACAAACTAACTACAGCGATCACACATGCTCACTCTCTGGCTGCTTTTACAAAATGGCACTAGGGATTGCACGTGTTTGGAATTTATATGTGCATGCACAGCCTCGCATGCTTCTTAAAGACATAGCACACAGTTTACACTCTGATCTACATCCTCCCACTTTGAGAAATAGATCATGCAATTTGTCATGAGATATTTAGCATGTAGAAATCACAGATAATCTATAGACATGCATTATACAACACTAAGTACACACACAAACACACACACACACCCACACACACACACACACACATATAGATAGATAGATAGATAGATAGATAGATAGATAGATAGATAGATAGATAGATAGATAGATATACCATCAAGTCCATGTTGCTGTCTATTTCACACTAGGCTTAGAAACTCGTCCATATCGTGTGACAAAAAATTGGGAATTAGACTTAGCAACTGTGACAGTCTCTGCAAAATGGTTGACCTATGGAATGTTCGAATCAGTTTCTGGAACAGAATCAAACTGTTGGACACATTCTGGTCTTGAAACAATGTCTGACTCATTCTTTGATTTGGAGTTTGCATCACAGATACAATGTTGTGATTGCAATGATGATGATTCTGGTATAGGAAGAAGATGTCTGCAATCCCTCCTATACTGCACACCCTCGGAACTTACCAGATGCCTGTAATCTGTCCTCTTCGATCAAAACCTTTCGTTGTCTGAATTCGAACCATCTCTCCCTCCCTCAACAAATGAAGTAATCTGCTCAATCTGTCATAACTAGATTTCTGGATATTATGCATCTTAAACAATTGAGCCTTGATGGTTTTATTATTCTTAGATTTATGCTGCAACAATCTTGATGAAATACATAGCATAGTTCTAGTTATTCTGGAAAGTAGTCTTTGAGCAAGTGAGCCAAGAATATCATCATGGGGTATGTTTCTGAGATTAAGTAAATTCAAAAAGACATCGGTATTACCATGCTTTGACCTCTCATGTAATTGCTTTGCACTCTGCACTGCACGTTCAGCTAGACCATTTGACTGTGGGCATTCAGGACTACTAGTGACAACTACAAAGTCCCATTCTCTTGTAAATTTCTAAAACAACTGGCTAGTAAATTGAGTGCAATTGTCAGAATAAAGGTTGTGTGCCGTACCATGGACTGAAAAATAACGTTTCAACTTAATGTTAACAGCTGTTGAGATTAAGTTTGGTAGCAGATCAATCTCAAAGCAATCGGAATGAGTTTACCAAAAGCAAGCAGTGTTGATTGTTCCACTCAAAGATATCAGTGGTTAGTGTAGATCAAGGCAGTTCAGTTATTGGATTTAGCCGAAGCGGTTCTCTTTGCAAATGTGCTCTGGTACTGTTACATACTGAACAAGAAGAAAGAACTCTGCTAATGTCTTTTGATAATGAAGGCCAAAATACTAATTCTCTTGCCCATCTCTTAGTGGATAATAAAACCTGTGTGACCATGATGCAAAATCCGAATACATTCTTGCTGTAAGGAAGCATGTACAACAATTTTAGAACCTTTGAAAATAATGCCATCTTCAATCAGCAATTCATCCCAATTTCTCTGTTGATGTTCCTGTGCTTAATGGCCTGCGTATGTCTCTCTCTTTCTCTCTTCCTCTATATATATATATATATATATATATATATATATATATATATATATATGTATATATATATATATATATATATATATATATATACACATATGCATATGTGTGTGTACACATATATATATATAAATATAGAAATATATATAGAAATATACATATACATATATATATATATATATATACACATATACATATGTGTGTGTACACATATATATATATATATATATATATATATAAATATATAAATATATATAGAAATATACATATACATATATATATATATATATATATATATATATACATATACATATGCAGGTGTGTGCATAGGTATCTCTTTATATATGTGTGTGTTTGTGTGGCCTAATTGAACAGCCCATATACAGATGTGACTCAAGGGGAAAGCTCCAACAACTGAATATGCACTAATGTAATACAGTATCAGTGAAATGTTATTGTTCAAGTAATAATCAGTGTCAGACTATCAGAGAAGGCATCTGTATGCAGTTCTGTAATAATGTTGTACAGTTTGCCTGAGAGATGCAGCTCATGAAACTGATTTCAATAGCAATGCAAAAACAAAAAAAGAATACTCATTGAGGATTAGAGCAGTTTTTTATAGATTTTTATTTTTATTTTTATCAGTCGTACAAATACAGCCACACAATGATACACTGACAAGTGAAAAGTCAACAATTGCATATGCTTTAATTATTATTAGCAAGTACTGGTTCTTAAGAAAAAAAGGTTTGTATCAAGCAATAGAAGTAATACATCATAGGCAGTTGTGTATTAATGCACACACACACACACACACACACACACACACACACACACACACACACACATACACAGTGATCAGTAAAAAAAAAATTACTTTTATGTAGTAAGAGTTAGTAAATGGGGAGTACTGCACATCTCAGCAGTGCGACAAATGTTTCACACTTACTCTACCTATGCCCAATATTGCTCTCCATCTAATGGCTCACTAAATAAAAATGTTAGTTGTCATTCAATGGCTGGTGTTGCCATGGTATGCAAGAGAAAAATTGTCATTTCAAACTCCTCAGATGTCAGCTGCTGGGATTTGTACGTGAGAGGTAACTGCAGTTAGCCAGTCCAAATAATGTTTGCTCAAAGTCAATAAGAAATGCTATTTTTATTTATTTATTTATTTTTTATTTAACTGATGCATCATCATTGTGGATCGCTAGAGGACATCAGCAGCTTGCCCTGAAATAGATGCCAGTCACCTTAAACCTATAGATATGAAAAATTACAAAAACTTGAGCAGCATAACTTGTGGGTAATATGGTTTGTAACCAGGGTACTACGCCACTTCCATCTGCATCACCTCATTCTCCAGAAAGGCCATTGTGGGGCCTTTCCCACTGGAAAAATTACTAATTGGTAGTAGTGACTAGCAGTTTGAGATGTTCTATAATGGATTCTGAATTAGATAGAAAAGCAGATCCACTTATCGGTGCATTGATTTCCCCAGATGTGAGACGGAACACTGTTTGTACTTGAGTCATTGGGTCTTTCTACTTAGGCTGCACTAATTCTAACAATGATTCTGGGACTTTGAACCACCACAGCTCTGCCTAAGGCAGCTTTCTTGTGATCTTGTCATCTGCAGAGGATTTGGACTCTTTCCTCATCTCTAGCTTCTTATCAACTATCTGACTGCAAACATGGGGTCAGTTGTGCTGCATCCTGATCTGAATACGAACTGCTCATCTCCCTCATTACATTGTACTACCCTGCGTATCCATTTATGAATCACCCTCTTCATAACTTTCATGTAATGTGACAGGAGTGTGATGCCTCTGTACGGATCACAGTTGTGGTTGTCCCATGTTGTACTTGTAAACTAGCACAAGTATGGTTATTCTACAGTCACCTGGGGTACGCCTTTCTCTCCACACTGCTACAAGTAGCTTCAGGAGTCAATTCTCCCTTATCACAGTCAGCGTCTGTATCACATCCAGTGTGACCTCTACTAAGCCTGCTGCTTTTCATGACTTGATTTTCCTTAGTGAAACTCTTACTTCTTCCAGGGTGGTAAACCTTTTTGTCTTGCATCGTAACCTGTTTCTGGGGCAGTACAGCATCTGTGGAGTTAATGTGATTGTTAAGCTGCTGTAAGTACTCCCTCCATCAGCCTTTGACATCCTGCGGACTGGTGAGCCTGTTGTTTTTGACATATCTTATGAAGTGTGTCTGTCAGTCCTCTTTATCTGGATATAGTGGCCTTGCAATCTGAGTCTCTTTGCAGAAGCTGCTAGAGTGCCTCCAATGCCCTGTTCTGTGCTAATGCAACTCCTTTCTTACCTACCTTGTTAATCAACCTCCATTCTTTCCTAGCCTGGGTGGTCATTCCAATCTCCCACTTTTTCTGCACTCCGTATTTCTTTTGCGGAGATGCTGGACTGCTGCATTACACCACACACTTTCCTTATGTACCTTATGGACATACATGGCCAGCCCACAACTCAGTTCGGTAGTCCTCCCACATGCTGTTTTAAGGTGCTGCCATTCTTCTAGTAGACCGATTTCCACCTCTTCTTGGGAAGGTGGAGGCCTGAATGAATATTTGAACTGTCGTACTTTATCTCCAGTCAACTTCCTGGACTTCACACTGGTCTCTGTTGATCTTCTTTGCCGACTGCTTGCAGCTGATTGTGGCAAACAGTGGATTATGCTGTGGGCCAACTGTTTCACTGAGGAAGACTTTGCAGTCAATGTTTATACCCCAGTACCCTATTGGCCACTCATGTACATGAACGTATGACAGTTTCTCTTACTGAAGCATGTGTTGGCTACTATCAAGCCATTTGTCAGACAGAAGTCTAGAATGGCCTCTCCATTAATCCTGTTGCCCCATCCATGTGGAGCCAGCTAGTCCTGATTTCCTGTTCTGTCTGTCGTGATATTTATTTATTATTTTACCTATTTTACATTTGTTACCCGGGGGTGTCTGACTGAGCCAAAAAGGCCCTTTTTCAGCAGAGGCCCGGGGAGAAAGCTCCACATAGAAAAATTACAAATACATTTAGATATTTAGACATGATCAGTATAGACACAAATTACAATAGACATGTTTTTACAGTGGTATGCAGCATATCAACAGTTACAGTGGACAGAACAAACAAGAAAATATTAATTTAAAAATAAAGGTAATTAATAGATTTGTGGTGTACAGCTGAAATTTGGAACATAGGTAGAATACATACATTGTACACAGGTACAGTACATACATTGTACATTAGCTACTGTTTGTGAGTAAGAGTGAAAACTATTATCAAGTACTCTAGGTTTAGTATGTGTACCTTATCTGCTTTCACTAGCTTGGGGAGCAGTCATGGCACTGCCAGCTTTGCTTGAGATGTTGCCTAATGAGGTTTTTAAAGGAGGCTTTGGATGATGTGTTTTGTATGCTAGTGGAGACAGAGTTCAATTTTTTAGCCAATGAACTACTACATAGTGTGTCTCCAAAGATATTGTAGCTGTTGATGACTTCTAGTAGTAGTTTGCTTGATGATCTAAGAGGCCTTTTGGCTAAGTGATGTTGTACTAGGTTTTTGAGGGCAGGACACTTACTGGGGGGGTAATAGATAGAATGACAGAGGCAGAGCTGATTGTAGGTTAGGAGGCTGGGCAGTTCAAGCCAGTGGAGCTGTCTCAAAACAGTACAGTGATGAGCTCTATATGAGCAATTTGCAGCAAAGTGGGCAATTCTGTTATAGCAGGCTTCCATTTTGCTTAATTCAGTTTTGTTGAGATTAGTCAGAATGGGAGATGCATAGAGTAGGGTGGATAAGAGTTGGGAGTGAGCAATGGCTGATCTTGTGTTGTTGGTAAGAAATGGTTTGATACGGTAGACTGATCCCAGTTTGGCATGTACTTTTTTAATAGTTAAGTTGATATGACTATCAAATTTTAGCTGGGAGTCTATGGTTATTCCCAATAGCTTAGCCTGTGCCACTGGGGCGATTGAAGTAGCATTTGTGGAGTACATAGTGAATTGACTGTTATCAGTGTTTTTGTTAGAACTGCTTATAATCATCGGCTGGAGGATAAGTTGGGCTTTGGTAAGGTAGTTTTCAACATCAGAGAATGCTAGTTGAGTTGTTTGCAGAAGGGTGGGAATGTTTTGTGCAGCACAGATTAAGGTAGTATTACCTGCATACTGAATGATAGATGCATGTTATGTGGAGGTATGGAGGTCATTTGTGAAGACTGTGAATAGAAGTGGTCCTAAGATAGAACCCTGTGGGACTACTATAGTTATGGGCAGCTGAGGAGAGAGAGAACTTTCCCATTTCACAGCTTTGTACCTGTCAGCTAAGTAGCTTTGGAACCAGGTAAGAGTGGAATTTGATAGGTGATATTGGTTTAGTTTGTTTAGCAGGATTTGGGGCAAGACTGTGTCAAATGCTTTGGACATATCCAAAAAAAGAGTTGACACCTGCAGGCCTTCGCTTTTGAGATGGTTTACTGTGTCTGTGAAGCAGAGGAGGGCTGTAGTGGTACTATGGGCAGGTCTGAAACCACGTTGAGTAGATGACAGGATGTTGCCGTCTAGGAGATATTTTAGCACCTGGGTATGGATGCATTTTTCTAGGATTTTGGTCAAGGGGGAGAGTATAGCAATGGGTCTGTAGTTATTAAGTTCAGTAGAGGTCCCGCCTTTATGTATGGATGTACCGGGTTCCTATCGTGAAATCAAACATTAAGAATGCCGAATACCGGAAGGCCGAACTTGGTAGTTCGAAAGGTGACAATGTCGTAGCCGTGGAAACCTGAATTCTTTCCCAGGGAAAGAATTTGGTTGGCCATTTCTGTGGCTTCGGCATTTTCGGACCGGGTCAAGGTACGTATACGAACAGGTAGTGATGGACTTTAGGGTTAGGGGGCGAGTCAGGTAAGTGTGCGATAGTGACGGACTTTAGGGTTAGGGCATGGGTCAGGCAAGTGTGTGGTAGTGACGGACTTTAGGGTTAGGGCTGGGTTAAGGATAGTGCATAGATAGTGCTGTATATTAGGTTTAGTGTAGGTTTTGAAGGTGTTTGGTGTGATTGTGTTATGTGTGTGTTTTTTGGAACAGCAAATTTTTTCCCTGGGAAAAAATTCGCTGTTTTGAAGTTTCGATGTTATCGGAATTCAATCTTCCAAGTTCGAACTTATGGTGTTCGACATTTTGGAAGTTCGATTTCGTGATATAGACCCGGTGTAACATAGGATATTTTCCAGAGTTTGGGCACATAGTTTTCAACAATTGATCTGTTTATGAGAGTGGAGAGTGGGATAGCAATAGCATCTGCTGTAAGATTCAAGAAATAGCTGGGAAGTAGGTCAGCTGCTGTTGATGAGGTTTTTAGTTTGGAGAGCATGCTTTTGATTGAAGTGGTGGAAACTGTTTTGAGGGTAAAGTTTGTATTTGTGTTATTTGTGTTGGGGGGGATAGTGAGGTTGGAACTGTCCTGTGATACTAAAGACAGAACTGAGTTCACAAAGTGGGAGTTGAACTGTGTTTCAATGGGAACTTTAGTGTCAGGGGTGGTTGGTTTGGGGGTAGCCTTTTGGGTGGGTGGGTTTTAGTAGCTGGTTTACATTTTTCCCAAATGTTTGGGGGTTGTGTTGGTATTTAGTTTGTAATGTTGTGTAGTAGGATTTTTGTCCAGCCTAATGCATTTTTTGTATGGTTGTGCACTTCCTGGTACTTAGTTAGGCTTTGTGTTTCTTTGTTTTTTTTTTATAATAAAGCCAGGCAGTGTCTCTGGACTTGAGGATTTGTTTGGTTTCTTTACTGAGACAGGGGTTTGTAGAGGTTCTAATCCTGATGTTGTGCAATAGAGCGACAGTATCTAGGTGTTGTAGAAATGTTTTGTTGAAATATGCTACAGCCTGATCAAGTGGGAGGGTTTTTTTTGGGGGGTCCAGTCACAGTTACAGAGTAAAGTATTGAGGACCTCAGGAGAGAAATATTTTGTGTTTCTAGTGGATTTATATTTAGTGGTTTTGCATATGCTTGTTCTACTATGTATAAGGTATATTATGTTGTGGTCACTTAAGGTGTCTAGGAGACTGCCTGTGTGGGGGTACAATTTGGGGTTGCTAGTTAGCACCCAGTCAAGGATGGATTCCCTTTTAGATTTTTTATCACATCTAGTTGGAATTTGGACTAGCTTCTGGTACACATGGAGACTTATTAAATTACTTGGCGGTTCTGATATACAGGTGAACCAATCTAGGTTGAAATCCCCCAGAATGAGGGTTTCTTGTGAGTATGTGGAAGAATACCAGGATAAGAAGTCTTCAAGGCTAGCAGGTGTATTACCAGGTGGAATATAGATCACAATTGTGGTGATGACCTTTTTAGGGTGAAGTTGAAGTTGTGAGATAAGTATGTCCCAATTATTGGGAGACGGGTAGGAGTTTGGTATTTGATGTAAAGTTAAGTTGGACTTAAACAGTAAGCCATTTTCACCCCTTTACAAAGTGGTCCGTCTTGTCTAATGATATTGTAGCCGGTAGGGAGAACTTCTGAGTTAGCTATGTTTTTATTTAGCCAGGTTTCTGTTAAAGCAACTATATCTGGGGAGTAGTGTGCTATTGTGGCCTGGAGTTCAGGTATTTTATTTTTGATACTTCTAATATTAATATTTAGCATTAAAAGATGGTTGGTTTTGCTGCTATTGTTGATTTGCTCAGGGATGAAGAAAGTGGGGGTGTTATGTTCTGACATTTGTGTTGGAGCAGTTTGTGTTGGACAGGATGGATTTGGGCCTGGGTTGGGATGGATGTCCCCACTTATAGTGAGCCTGGTGTTAAAATGGTTATACTGATGTTGGAGTTTGGTGATGAGTACAAGAAAATATTGTGTTTTTTTGGAGTAGGAATGAGAGCACATGTGTTTAGTTCTGAATTGGCCTGTTATGTAACTCTTGAACAATTGTGGGCAGATATTATTATGATGTGTGGTGTCTGTATATGTTGTTCTTCTTTTGGCTTTTCCTGGTTAGGGGTCACCATAGCGGAACTCTGGTCCGCTAATGATTGGCAGTAGATTTGTACGGTGCCGAGGTGCCAGCCTGATGCCCAACCTTCAACGAAGGCACACCCATTCACGCATGTCTTTCGAACGCCACTCGACCGTGGGGAGGACATACAGACTCCACACAGAAGGAACTCCAGCCAAGAATCGAAGGAAGAACCACTTGCTGTGAGGTGACAACGCTACCGCTGTACCACCGGGCGGTGTCTGTATATGAGAGTGCATAATATAGTGTTGTGCTACTAAGTTTAGGGATATTGCTAGAGTGATAACTTGTGGAGTTATAAAGAATTATGAGAAGGCAGACTAGACTTAGCTGTGTGATAGTCATGGTTATAAAGTTTAAGTTAGTTCTAGGTGGAGGTGTGGATAGGAATTATAGGGTTGCACTATATGTGGATGGGTAAGTAGTGTGGGGTGATGTAATAATGTCAAGCAGGAATGAGAGTGGTTGGGAGTATTTTGTGTTGGAGCACGTGGATGTGTGCATTTAAATCACCCATTATCTAAACTGATTCATGATGCCTGGGTTTATCTAGTAGGTCTGGCAACTGAAGTCTTACTGCACTCTTTGCCTCACTGTCACAACCCAGCAGTAGGGCATAGGCTGAGATTAT
>NC_056747.1:1148709261-1148729261 GCF_019279795.1 Protopterus annectens | reverse complement strand
TCATCCACCTTCGCCACCTCTACTCCCTGCATCCTCACCATTCCTCTATCCTCCCTCTCATTCACACACATATATTCTGTCTTAGTTCTGCTGACCTTCATTCCTCTTCTCTCTAGAGCATATCTCCACCTCTCCAGGGTCTCCTCCATCTGTTCCCTACTCTCACTACAGATCACAATGTCATCTGCAAACATCATAGTCCACGGGGATTCCTGTCTGATCTCATCTGTCAACCTGTCCATCGCCATTGCAAATAAGAAAGGGCTCAGAGCTGATCCTTGATGTAATCCCACCTCCACCTTAAATGCATCTGTCACTCCCACTGCAGACTTCACCGCTGTCACACTACCATTGTACATATCCTCTACCACTCTTACATACTTCTCTGACACTCCCGACTTCCTCATATAACACCACAACTCCTCTCTAAGCACCCTGTCATTTGCTTTCTCTAAGTCCACAAAGACACAATGCAACTCCTTCTGACCTTCTCTGTACTTCTCCATCAACACTCTCAGTGCAAATGTCGCATCTGTAGTGCTCTTTCCTGGCATGAAACCATACTGCTGATCACTAATCATCACCTCCCTTCTTAACCTAGCTTCCACTACTCTTTCCCATAATTTCATGCTGTGACTGATCAATTTAATCCCTCTGTAGTTACTACAGGCTCTGCACATCACCCTTATTCTTAAAAATCGGTACCAAAACACATTTTCTCCATTCCACAGGCATCCCCTCACTTTCCAAGATTTCATTAAACAATCTAGTTAAAAACACCACTGCCATTTCACCTAAACACCTCCATGCTTCCACAGGTACAAGCCAGTGTATTTCTTTGTGCCAGATAAATGGGGAGGGTTGTGTCAGGAAGGGCATCCGGCGTAAAATTTTGCCAAATCATACATGCAGGCAACAGTACAGATATACATAAGTTAATAGAGTAACAGGTCTAATATCAATATGTAGTCTGTGACCACTAAGGGAAATGAAACTCTAATATATGCCATTATTGACTAACTGTAAGTATCTGTGATTTACGAGGGAAGGAATAAAACATAAAAAGACATCAGGGATGTTCTGTCAAGTTGGAGACAGGTAAGAGATTTGAGTGTGTTTGTGTGTGTGTGTGTGTGTGTGTGTGTGTGTGTGTGTGTGTGTGTGTGTGTGTGTGTAGGAGAGTGAATGGGGGATGCCTGTGTCATCTCAATGCATGGGTCACGGGTATTAACTACCACAGATAAGTGCTGATTTACACTAGAGATAGCTAACAGGGATTCAGACACATGCAAATTAGCCGATAATGAGGTCATTCTTCTTTGAGGCTAAAGTGTCTCTGAATCACAAAATGCAGAATCATAGAAACAGTCCCTTTTTTTACTGCAGCTCCTACTGCATGTGATGGGGCTGTTTCTGAGCCCTAATCAAAGTGAATAAAACATGGATATGGTATGATTACTGGTTGTCTACTGGTTATTCACAGGGACCATCTGATCAAAATGTGACAGAGAAAAAACACCAAGAAATATTGCCCTTGGTGATAATGGACACAACCCCCTTCATACCACCACGCAGAGTGTAATTTTAATATAATATATTATGAGTTTTTACAACCTTGGGCAAGGTTAGAAGCTTCAGTTAAATGGTTTCTTGAATAAATGAGAGAAGTAATTCCACAGTTACATAT
Source organism: Protopterus annectens (assembly GCF_019279795.1). Taxonomy (NCBI): domain Eukaryota; kingdom Metazoa; phylum Chordata; order Ceratodontiformes; family Protopteridae; genus Protopterus; species Protopterus annectens. The sequence goes on along the minus strand of NC_056747.1, from coordinate 1,148,727,574 downwards.
CTCTGTCAGTGCTTCTGCAGCTGTCATTGACATTACTATCTGATGAAGTCACTGTCCTTTTCTGCAAATACATGCCCATTACAAGAAATAAATAATTAAATATTATGTTATCTGTTGCAGTTCAAAAATGTGTTCCGGCACAATCATAAACAAATGCATCTGTAGTATGAAACAATGTAGACCGTGTAAGCAAATAATCATAAAAGGAAGGTTTCACTGAGCTTTAACGAGTCAGCAGCTGCAATATGTATTTTTAACCAGTCACTTTACTCCTACATATATGCACACAGACACACACTCATTTAAGAAAGATGGCATACTCACACTCTGAGCGATGTCTGAATAGTGTATTCTATCAGAAGCTTTGCTTGCACAGGCTGTAGGTCATCTTGCAGGCTTATTCTGTGAGTTTAATAAAAAGATACATCAGCACCTGAAATACATTTAGAGATGCACCTGACACTTCAAAACTGTAATGCAGCACTATGCAAGTGCTAAAGATTTATGTAATGTTATCTTAACATCATTGTAAATACTATTGAATCAACACTTCTGGTAAAACTTAAAGTTAACAACTGGTAAATATTTCTCTGACCAAGAGTAAGGGACATTTGCAAATGCATTATACTGCTTTGTTTAGGTTACCTTTCTAGTATTTTCCCTACACTTTTACCTAATTGTGAAGAGTGAGGTATAGCAGTTTTAAATGCACAAGTTTTAACATTATGACACATTCTTATGCTTTTCTTTAATATTTAATCACTTGCAGATCACTAAAGCCAATAACTCTATTCTCTTGCGCCATAGCCAAATTATGGAACTCTCTCCCACCCACAATTACCTCCGTACCATCATGCACCCACTTCAAAACTTTACTAAAAGCGCACCTAAAAACATGCTGGCTATGCCCTTGCAACTCCCACTCTAATTTCACCCACCCCATCCAACCACTACCTTTCTTTCCACTCCACTAACTACCTTGATTATAGCAAGCTCAGATGCTCATAAGCCTAGTACTTATTATGCAGCAGGAACTTCTTATTGTAACATTTGTTAATGTCTGTTATGTACTTCGCAGATAAAGATTCTAGTTGTCTACTGATGAACTATGTTCTTCATCTATAAATATGTTTGTAATTAATTGCTATGTTAAATTGTTAATCACTGTGTAATCCAGTGTAACTACTGTCTGTTTATTTTAACTGTGGAGCTTTTCTCCCCGGGCCTCCGCTGAAAATAGACCTACGTCCAGTTGGACACTCCCGGTCAACAAATGTAAATAAATAAATAAATAAATAAATCTGGCAAGATTAGCTGGCTTGTTTTTTTACATTGTAAATTTTGTTTTTAATGTGTGGTGGGAGGTGAAACCTCTTAATCTCAGCTTGGTAAAACTACCAGTCAATAATTAAGGCAAGACATTAGAAGCTGGTCATTGATATAGTACTTGATTGTCTGCTTGCTCTACCAACAATCTAGGTTTAGTAATAATCCCTAACTGCTGAGATGGTCAGCCAGGGAGAGAGGCTGAAATATCCAGTGGTCAACTTTTTTTTTCCCTGGTGGAGGGTAAAGTACTACTCTTGCAATACCAGACAGAGTCTATGTCTGTGGCATAAAGGGGTAAAGCCTTGACTATGTCCCAACTGATTCTAGACTGAACAGCTGCAAAAGAGGCAGGATGAGGTGGGGTGCAAACACTCACAAGAAGCAGGACTCTCACATGCAAAGGTGTCACTGATACACCACTCTGGCCCATTGGGGGGGGGGTCTTAGGAGAAAAATATTCTTTGTCAACAGTATGTTACTGCCTCCAGTAGCCCAGATCTCCATACTGGCCCCAAATATGTGCTGGAGTTAACCTAGGTGTGGCTAGTCAGGTTTAGCAGACCTAGAGAATGAGGAAAGGTCATGGGGGCAGCTAATGGTAAGTTTCATGGAGCCAGAAATGTCACAAAAAACTCTTGCAACTCCAGATGGAAGTAGGACACTTTGCAAGTTCTGTGTACTTCAAAACACGTCTGGAAAGTGTGGCTTAGTGACTTTGGACATGCAGGGAATGCTCACACTGGCACATTTGCCAACTTTACTGCACACCATACAGGGGAGTGGAGACCTCTGACTGTTTGTTTTGAATGAAAACTCTTGGGTGCAAAATCTGTTACTTCCATTTCTTTCACTAGTCAAAAATACAAAATGTGGTCTTTAGATTCAGCCAGAAGTCCTTCCTGGTAAAGGGTTATACTGGGGCTGGAAGGAACAATTGTTGGGGGGGTACACTATCAGGTAGTGGGTGACTGACATTGCAGTGGCAAAATGTTTAAGAAAATAAATTTGTATAATATAATGAAAGCTGTACTAATGCTGTATAGTACAGTTGGTTAGCACCTTCTCATCGTAACTGTAAACTATTCCGCAGTGTCGTAGGATTAGTTTTAATGTCATTTGCTCCTATTTATTTCAGGACTGGGAAGGTTGACTAATCTACAAAGGGCCTGTTTCATCAATACTAGATTCTAATATGACATTTTGCCAGGATAACCATGGGAATGAAAACAGGCATGTATCCTAGGGCTTTTAAAATTTCCTTGGCTCTCAGAGAGCTTCTCATTGTAAAGCTGAGGAAGAAAGACTTGAGAAAGGGGAACTTTTCATTTAAGGTTAGCATAATGGTTATGATCTTTGCCTCCTATGAAGAAGGTACAATACTAGTGTAGAATTAACATTTTCTATCTGTGTCTCTTAAGGGTTCCTCCCACCTCTCAGGGGAAAAAAAAAACAAAAAAACATGCTGGGTTTTTGCATCTCAAAAATTCATCCAAAATTAAATGGAGTCGTGGGCAGCAGCACAGTCTCTAGGTGGTACCTAACGGGGGAAGAGGTGCATGGACCAACTGCTTTAGGCATCAACTTCTGTGCACAGTATCCCGCAGACAGATAACACAAGTCACAGACTGAGTGCCTTGTCAGGAATAGCAAGCTGATGCTGTAAAAACTGGCACTAGGTGATTTGGTCATGTTAATTGATGTTGCCAAAATCAGCAAAGATATTTGCTGTGATAGGTGGGTTGAGGACCCAGCCTACTCTAAACTGTGTGAGAGACCCATAATAATGGTGGGAGGGGTCTGTGTCCCTTTACTGGCCAGTGTGTTTCCTTCACAAACCCAGACTTACTGGCTCAATAAGCTACTGGCCAGCTAGTGTCCAGGTGCCCAGCTTGGGTTACCAGGGACAGCTCTGGTGAACAAAAGCTGGTCATAAAACCAATCAACCCGCCAAACATGAAACAAGAATTACTACACTCAATACAGTTTCACTGACTGGTCCCAACTTGGAAGTAGATGACATGATGGCAAGAAGGTGGATGCCGGACATCCTGCACATCTAGGAGATCAGACTGAAGGGCAGTGCAGCAAATCCACTTTTCTTGGGATAAAGAGTCCTCTATTTGGGGGAGGAAAGACTAGAAATGATGTGGACATTGTGGTAATGGATGTTATCAGAATTAGCAATAGACTCATGGCAATCATACTTCAGTGTAAAAATAGGGCAGTATTCATAATTTCAGCCTATACCCCACAGCAGGATTGTGCTAGTGTGGGAAAACAAAAGCATTTAGATAGCAGTTACAGGACATACTAGCTACAGCAGGACAACATATGCTGGTATTGAAAATGGGGGTGAGGGGGCTGAATGCAAACATCAGGAGAAACAGAACAGGATATGAGGATTGCCTAGGTTCACATGGCTTGGGCAACAAGAAAATAGGAAAGGCCATTCTAGACTGCTGTTTAGCAAAAGTTTGGATGGTCACCAACACATAGCTCAGTAAGAGAGAGAGAAAGTCACAAGATCACATACAAGACTTGACTACATGCAACTCAAGTAGGCCTGAACATCACCTTTATGCCCCATGCTATGCCAGAAGCATTTGAGTGACGTTTGGCATATTTTGTAAAAGCAACAAGTAGTCTTTGGTAGACTGGCTGGATGTTCAGGCTTCCACGGCAGGGAAGCCCCATCTGTTAAGAATACTACAGCAGTGAATGTAAGGACATCTTGTATGCGTGACTTCAAAGTCAGTTACCTATAGCTTCCTGAATGGTCATGCTGTATCACCTTCCACTCAGTGGAAAGTTTTAGGGAAAGGCTTGCCGTAATGGTTAAGATCTTTACTTCACAGATACAAAGTATAGGGTTTGATGGTACTTACATATGAACATATACAAGAAAAGCAGCATGAACTGTCTGTGGTCTGCACCAGAAACTGTTAACATGTGCTGGAAAAAAGGGAGGGGCTTGTGATAACAGAAACCTTTAGGGCTTAAAGTCACAGAATGTTAAGTGAATACCATCTCTAAAAATAATAAGAGAAAACAAATCGATGGCTCAGGGGACACAGAAGGAAACATTTTACTATGGTGTGTAAATTTAAACAACCTTTCTAATGAGGAAATACAGTCAAAATTAGTAACAAAATTGTATAAACTAAACATAATACAATTCTTAGAACTATGAAAGAAGCAGAACCAAGCTGCTGTCTAAGCAGAATTGGCAGTTTACTTAGTTACCTTCCTGTACTTAAAATATTGTTGCTCAGTTTCCCTTTGCTCAAGATGTGCTTTGCTTGCTCACTACCATATGTTCATAGGTTCATAAGTAGGTACTAGGCTATTGGCCCTAGGGCCTATATAAGCCTAGCCAAAAAGGTACTCTGGCTTTCTCCACCCAAGAAAATAATTTTCCTGTGCCCCTGTCGAGCAGAGCAACCGAAGTGATCCCCGGGGTGAATTTCCTATTTCCCATCCAATCATCCAATCATCAAGATTTTTCTTGAAGAGTTTTAATGAGGAGCTTTGTTTGATATAGATAGGTAGTTTGTTCCAGAGTATGGGAAGTCTCTGGGACAGGAATCTATCCCTCCAGCATATTCTGTTTATTGTGGTGACAAGGTTTAGGTCCCTAGAGCGTGTAGCTCAGAGGGATTGGGATTTCTTTAAGTGGAGCATGTCCAACAGTTCTGGGTTTGACATAGCTTTTGTATGTTAGGCAGAGATCGCCTCTAAGTAGGTGATATGCGACAGAATAAAGCTGGAGTTTTTTGAGACGGTCTGCGTAGGGCATCTGTTTGAGGCTGGTAATCCTCTTTGTGAGGTATTTCTGCGGCCTTTCCAGTTGTTGTAGATGTCTTGTGAGGTACATACCAAAAGGGGCATTGTACTCTATAACGGGTCTAATGAGTGATGAGTACAGGGGAGCAATTACCTCTTTTTTCCTGGATGAGAAACCTTTGTGATGAAGTGTGCCACGTAGAAGGATTTCATGACTACTGTGGTGATGTGATTATCAAAGGAGAGACTACTGTCCATTTGTGTCCCAAGGTCTCTTATCACACATTCGGTGTTAAGTAGACTACCACCTATGTGGTAGTTCATGGGTACAGAGTTTTTACCAGAATGGATGACAATGCACTTTTTGGCATTGAGCTTGAGGCCATGGATTTGACACCAGGCATCTGTCTCAGTGAGGCCCTTTTGTAAGATGTCCACATTGTTAGGTGTTTCGATTATGGCTCCTAGTTTGCACTCATCTGTGAACTTCATTAGCCAAAGCCCTTCTGTGTTAGCCTGTACTTCAGAGAAGTAGATGCCAAACAGGAGAGGTCCCAGGACTGAACCCTGTGGTACTCCACTTGTCACTGGCCTGAAGTCAGATTTGAAGTCTGCAACTTTTACAGTGCGGGTTCTGTCATGAGCCATTTGGCAACCCTTTTGTGACATAGGGATTTATACCTAGTTTATATTATTTTATTTTATTTTACATTTGTTAACCAGGAGAGTCCGACTGGATACATGTCCATTTAAGTGGCACTGTAAGTTTATAGAATGAAATATGTACACAAATCATATAACAGCATTGAAGTTATAGATTGAAATGTTTACACAGATTGATTTTAAGGATGACAAACGAGGGAAAAGGTGGTTAGTTAAGAAGGGAAGTTGTTGGAAATTACATGTAAAAGGGTTAAAACATAGCCTTAGAATGGCTAGGATAACAAGACCCCATCCTTATAATTATGTCTTAATGGTTGTTGAGAAGTGTATGTAGTTTGGGTAGAGAAAAGGTTTAGAAAGAGTATACTTATAGGTTCAGGAAGTTATTATTATTGGGTATTTCTCCTATGTGAGTTGTGCTTTTATTGGGTTAGTCTGGGTTTAGACATGGACATAGCCAATGCATGTTTAGGGGTTTCTTTAGGGATATTTTGAATTGGGGTAAGGAGGATGTAGTGGTAAGATCTGGGGGGAGTGAGTTCCATTTATTTCCAGCAGAGTTGGAGAATAATGATTCTCCGGCTGGGTTGTTGGCTTTGGCAGATTGTACTAGCATTCTGTTGGATGAGCGGAGGGATGCTAAGTTACTGTAGGGGGTGATAATATTTGTCAGAATGGGTGTACTGTTAGGATGGTAGAGGATTTTATGAATAGCTATGAGTTGGTTATACTGGAGTTGATTGGGTAGTTCTAGCCATTCTAGTGTTTGAAGATTTTGACGGTGATGCCTGTGGCGAATCTAGCTATATTGTTATAGCAGCTAGTAAATTTGTTAAGGTTTGACTTACTTAGGTTTACGAAGATGGGTGAGGCGTAGAGAAGGGTCAATAGGAGATGCGTTCGAGCTATAGCAGTTCTGGCAGACGGGGTTAGGAATTGTTTAATCCTATACAAGAAGACTAGTTTTTTGTTAACTGTATTGAAGGTTTTGTCTATATGAGTATCACAACACTATCCTTCAGCATAAAAACAATGGCTATCTCTCCTCTGCTACTTTCCTAGACCTATCTACAGCATTTGACATGGTCCCACACAAACAACTTATCTCTGTCCACAATAACCTATCCTTCTCACAATCAGTCTCAACTGGTTTCAGAGTTAGCTGTCTGACCGCCAACAATCCGTTGTATGGCAGAATAACATATCTCCTCAACTACCTGTCTCCATAGGAGTTCCCCAAGGATCCATCCTTGGACCCCTACTCTTCTCTGTTTTCACAAATAATCTAGCCTCTGCCACAACACATGGCACACTCATACAATACGCAGATGACTCGACCATCATCTGCTCAGCCCAGTCCTACCTAAACTGCAAAAAGTCACACAGGAAGCCTTTTCCTCTGTTGAAACTTGGTTATCTGATGCCCAATTAATACTCAACCCAAACAAAACTAAACCACTCATCTTCCAACCCACCAAACATACTCAAAACAACTCTCACTTTAACATCAGAGCAAAACACAATACCACTATATACCCAACTGAACATACCAAATTGCTAGGAGTGGAAATAGACAATAAACTAAAATTTGACATTCACATATCCATGACCATAAAAAAAGTCCACAAAAAACTAGGAGCGTTATACAGAAATAAGCATCTTCTCACCAAAGCAACAAAGATTTCAATAGCAAATTCCCACCTTATCTCCACCCTACTTTATGCCTCTCCAATATATACCAACCTAAGGCAATGCGATCTAAACAAGCTAGAGACCTGCTACAACAAAATTGCCAAATTCGCCACAGAGGCATCCTACTGTAGTCACCACTGTCTCTCACTTGCTGAACTGGGCTGGCTTGAACTCCCTCACCTACTTCAATGGTATCAACTCTCACTCGCCCACAAACTAGTAAACCATCCACTAAATGTCCCATCCCTCCAGAATCTACTCCAACCCTATTGCACCATCAGACCACTAAGATCCAGCAACAAAAATCACTTGCAGATCACGAAAGCCAATAACTCTGCTGGTGAATCACTATTCTCTTGCACCATAGCCAAATTATGGAACTCCCTCCCACCCACAATTACCTCCATACCATCATGCACCCACTTCAAAACATTACTAAAAGCGCACCTAAAAACATGCTGGCTATGCCCTTGCAACTCCCACTCTAATATCACCCACCCCATCCAACCACTACCTTTCTTTCCACTCCACTAACTACCTTGATTATAGCAAGCTCAGATGCTCATAAGCCTAGTACTTATACAGCAGAAACTTCTTATTTTAACATTTGTTAATGTCTGTTATGTACTTCACAGATAAAGATTCTAGTTGTCTACTGATGTACTATGTTCTTCATCTGTAAATATGTTGTAAGGAATTGCTATGTAAATTGTTAATCGCTATGTAATCCAATGTAACTACTGTCTGTTTATTTTAACTGTGGAGTTTTTCTCCCCGGGCCTCCGCTGAAAATGGACCTACGTCCAGTCGGACACTCACGGTCAACAAATATAAATAAAATAAAATAAAAAATACTTCAGATTATTATCGATGATTACACCAAGCAGTTTTGTGCAAGGTTCTGGAGAATTGATGGTGCCATTGTTAGATTAGATTGTAATAACTGGTGATGTGAATTTACGGGTAGGGGAGAAAAATAGTAGTTTGGTTTTATTTGGGTTCAATAGAAGACAGTGACTACTGAGCCATTCCTCTACTTTACTGAAGGTGATTTGGGATAGGGATTGTAGTTCTGTGGGGGTGGTAGCAGAACAGATAAGGGTGGAGTCATCTGCATACTGAATGCATGTTGCATCTGGGATAACTTTGGGTAGGTCGTTAATGAAAATGGGGAAAAGGAGGGGGCCTAATATAGATCCTTGGTGGACACCAAGGGTGACTGGAAGAAGGGGGGCTAGATTATCTTTCCATAGTACAGCTTGTTGTCTGCCATGCAGGTAAGAGTAGAGCCATTTGATTACTAGGTTGTCTAGGCAAAGTGATTTTAGTGTGTCTAGGAGTAGGTGGTGATTCATCATATCGAATGCTTTGGATAGGTCGAGAAAAAGAGCTGAAGAGAATTTGTTGTGATTATCGTTTTGATTTATTGTGTGAGAAAAGGAGAGAAGGGCTGTAGCTGTACTATGGGCGGGTCTAAATCCATGCTGGGATGAGGCTAGGCGAGCAGTCTGAATAAGGTGAGTTAGAATTTGCTTATGTCTACATTTTTCCATTATTTTGGCCAAGGGAGATAGGATGGCTATAGGTCTGTAGTTTGAGAGTTCAGTGGCGTTACCCCCTTTGTGAAGTGGAATAATGTAGGAGATTTTCCAGATGGAGGGGATGTTGGATTCATGGATAGTACGATTGATTAAGATGGAGATAGGGTATGCTATTTCATTAGCGGCCTTTTTAAGAAATTCTGCACGAAGTAGGTCTGCTGCCAGGGTGGTGGGTTTCAGTTTCTTAAGAAGGGACTTAATAAAGTCTGTGGGGATAGGATCAAATTTGAAGGGAAGTATATTTTCTTGAGTGGGTGTGGTAGTATTAGAGGTTTTGGGGGATAGATTATTAGCTAGGGACTGCACTGTTTCTGTAAAGAAAGTATTAAAGGTCTTTGCAGCACATTTATGGGGTAGATGTAAGGTAGTTGAGGGGATGGGGTTGAGGATTTACCTGGGTGGAACAGTTTATTAAGGCCTGACCAGAATTTTTGTGGTTGATTTTTGGTGATTTTGCTGTAAATTGAAATAGTAGTTTTGCTTGTCTAGCATAATAGATTTTTTTTACCTTGTTTCTCAATTGTTTGCATCTGCTGTGGTCTTGTGGGGATTTGGTGGCTCTCCAGGAGATACATGCTGTATTTCTAGCAATATGTTTTTGTCTAGTACCATTGTTTAGCCATGGAGCTATTTTGTTTTTGGTTCTGATTGTTCTTTTGGGAGCATGCCTGTCTAAGATGGCTAGGAATTTAGCATTGAAGTCTGAGACTGCTTCATCAAGGGGCAGTAGTTTAAGATTGGACCATTTGCAAGAGTTAAGTTTGGCCTGGAAATTAGTCAGATTGAAGTTTTTTGTATTCCTAATGGTTTAAAAGGTGGTTTGATGAGGCCTATCATTCCGTTTTCTCATTATATAGGTTAGGAAGTGGTCACTCATGTCCTCATGTAGGGTGCCTGATTTATATGACTGAGGTTTGTTGTTTATTAATATCCAGTCTAGGATACTTTTCTTATTGTTGGGCTTATTGATTCTGGTAGGGGAAGTTATAACCTGGGAGAAGCCATGTAAGTTAATAAGGGGGGTGGGGTAGTTTGATGAACAGGTTTTCCAGTCGATATTGAAGTCCCCGAGAATAATAGTTTCTTGGGGGTGGTTAGTGGATAACCACTGGAGGGTATCTTCTAAGGTGTCTGTGTTGTTGCCTGGGGGAATATAGATACATGCTATGTTTGTAGATTTGTTTTTGTTAAGCTGGACTTTTGTGATGAGTGTTTCGGAGTTGCTAGTTATAAGGCCTTGTGGGGTACTAATTGTGGATACTTCTAGAGTGGATTTATACATGATGGCTACTCCCTCACCTTTCCTAGAGATGCGGTCAAGTCCTACTATATTGTAGTTGGGGGGATATAATGTCATTATCAGGGATAATGGGTTTGAGCCAGGTTTCCATAAGGCATAGTAGGTCAGGGCAGTGCATGCAGATAGTGAACTTTCTTATTCATACTTCTGATGTTTAGGTGACAGACTAGTAATGAATTGGGGCCATTATATGAGCTTTGCAGGTTAGTGAGAGTGCTGTTTTTGGAGTTAGTGGTATCAGGTGAGTTTGGGCCTGGGTTAGGGTGGATGTCGCCATCGGCTATGAGGTTAGGTAGTGACCTCCTTTCAAGTTTGTGGATTTTTAATAAGAGTTGGTGATAGTATTTAGTCCTAGGGTTTATATAGGTGGCTCGTATGGGATGAAAAGGTTTAGGATTAGTAGAATTAGAAAAGAGGTGGGGTAGTATTGGAGTGGGTAGTGTGGTTGGTTGCTAGTGGTGGTACTGGAAGTAGGAAACTGAGAGCTACGTAGGTAGTGGTATTCATAGGCAGTGAGAAATTAAAGTATTACAAGTGGGGGAGTTTAGTGAGTTTATCTATAATTCCAGAGTGGGGGGTGGTGTCGAAAGCCTTGGCGAGAACTAGATAGGCTGTGTGAACCACCTTACCCTCATCTACGCCTTTGTTGACTGCTTCAAAGAAGTCTGTCAGGTTTAGGAGACATGATCTGCCTTTTACAAACCCGAACTGGGTGGGGTCCAGAATTTGGTAGTAATATATGTTTGGAAAGATTTACTCTGTAATGACAGAGATTCAGAGAAAAAAAAAGAAAGGCAGGATTTTTCATGTTTTATAGGAATGATATTTTGACAAGTCTGAAGGACCTTTGAGTAAGAATAATAAAGTAATGAGATCAGGGGGAGGAGTCTCAAGGCAAAAAAACTCTTTTCATGATTATGTGCAGTTTGCAATAGCATAAATCAAGTTTGAGTACATGGACTGAGGCGTTACATATAAATGAGCAACTACTGTTGTTTAACTGTTGCTATACTATAGTGTTTTGAGGAGTCTGTTTTTGATGAATAGTAGTGGATCTAGCCAAGCAGTATACATTTGTCTTCATGTGTTATGTTTCTAATTCATGACTCTGGTCCAGTTTACCTCTCACCTGTATTATTATTAACACTGACCGTAAGTGAATCGCATCTGTTTAAGAGCTTGTGTTGCCACAGAGGAAATGCTGCAATGGAGAGGTTTATCATGACGTGTCTTCTTTTGTGTGAGTGCTGTTGACCTGCAGCTGAGTAGTAGAGAGTGCAGCATAAGTAGTTAACTGCCTACCTATTGCATTATATGTCTCTCACAAGTCCAGTCGATTAGCCATCCATCTTACAAATATGCCTACTCTCTAGGACAGTCAGTATCAGTACTTACGTTGAACATCAAAACACCAGCTTAACAACTACGGTATGAGGATTGTCTGGTACCACAGTACACCAACATGTGTGATAGGTCACAGCTCACTGTCATACTAATGTGATCACAAGGACCAGTCTATAGTGTATGAGGATTGTCTGGTACCACAGTACACTATGTGTGATAGGTGACAGCTCACTATCTTGCTAATGTGATCACAAGGACCAGTCTATACTGTATGAGGCTTGTCTGGTACCAAAGTACACATACGTGCGATAGATGACATCTCACTATCTTACTAATATGATCACAAGGACCAGTCTATACTGTATGAGGCTTGTCTGGTACCACAGTACACTGACGTGTGATAGATGACAGCTCACTGTCTTACTAATGTGATCACAAGGACTAGTCTATACTATTTGCTGCAGATTTTGCCATTTATGCTGCAACTTCTACAGCTCCTCCTTTCATCCATATAATGGATTTCCTGTATTAAGCTTTGAATTTTGTTTTAGAGTGAATTTTTCCATCTGACTAGTAGAATACTGAGCCATGCAGGTGAAGCAGGCTCACCAGAGTAGAACCGACTTTTAGTCTGTTTTTAAGGGTGCAACAAGCACTGGTTGAGGGTAAGATGCTTCTATGGAGGCTCTTAGCTCCTGTTGGAGGTCTCCAGCGCAGCAACATCTCTCATATCCTTCTTTCAGGAATTGCAGGATATCAATCACTAGATGCTTCTTCATCTCTATATCTCACTGGCTCCCGAGAATCCTGGTCAAGGTACACCTGCAGCCACTGCTGTCAAATGCAACCACTGTACTACCAACCTAGACACAAGCAATAAAGCAGGATGGGGCTTATGTTAGACAATTCTGATGCACACCTATTAGATGATATACGGTACAAAACAAATGACAGACTGCATTCATTGCCTGTCTGCATGGTTCTTGCCCTCATGCTTAGTGTGCAGGAATAAAAGGGTTCAAGATCAACAACAGGGGCTTGATGCTTGACAGACTTAAAGGCAAAAGGACCCAGAAAAATACAGAAATCGTACACTTAGTTATTTTAAGCCTGGCAGGCAAATAGCACAGCCACACCATGGGGTGGTAGTGGTAGGGACTGCTGTGCAACCCCCCCCCCCCCAAAAAAAAAAAATAGTATTGCATTGATTTTATCCGTTTTCATATGTCAAGTCTGTTGATGTTGAAGGAATCTACATGCCAGTAGACAGATCTTTAATGAGCAGTTGTACAGCTGCTTGATATACCATAATTTGAGGGGCCCCAGTATTGTGACAATGAGGAAGAACCAACAGAAATAACACACTGTCCCAGGAAGGCAAAAGCCAGACAGGCTGAAAGAGAAAAGACTCTAAAGGTTTTGAATCCTGCAGTACAGAGGTGCCAAAGGAAGTACATTCATGCAATATACAAGTGTTTGGTGAAGATATGCAGAGGTATGTAACTATAAACAAGGTTCCACAACACAGATGTGCAGAATAGATCCAGTTGTAAAAGAGACTCTAGAAGAAGGATGTTTCACCACACTGGCCAATGGACAGTTGGCGGCTCAAAGATAATATACAATGTAAGTGGTGTCATACAAAGGACCTTTTTTTAATTTTATTTGTTCAACATTTGTTTACCAGAAAAGTCCGACTAGGACAGAGCCCATTTTCAGTAGAAACCCATGGAGAAACACTCCAGATGCATGTCTTTGGAATATACATACAATGGACATAGTAACATTTCTTAAGCAGAACAACAATCATACAGAATATTAAATTTATAAAGTAGCAGAAACTATTCTAAGAGTTAAGCCTGCACAGGAATAGAAAAAGATTTTACCAATAGGAATGACTGCAAGTAGGGTTATAGAAAATAGTCAAGATGGGGCTGGAATTTACTGGAGAAAATTAGCAAAGTAATGAGGGAATGGAAGCAAATTACTAGAAAAGAAAAGACAGAGTGAAATGAGGCCAAGCAGAAGTTTGGACTGCAGGTTGGTAACTGCCTTCCCTACCCGGGATTGATGGAGTATAAACAAAGAAAAATGGATATGGGAGTGGTAAGTGGAGGACCAGCTCTGCTAGAGTTTTTAATTGAGTCTAGATAAGAATTCCTACTAAAAATGGATGATTATCATGGCACATAAATTAATGCATGGTAACTATAAGAATCAATCAGAGGAGGTTTGAAATGATTGGGAATACAGAATGGAAAGGCAGTATACAAAGAAGGACATCTGTATGTCCCAAAAGTATGCAACAAAGTCTAGAAGGTTTAATATTACTGCTTGGCTATGTCTGCATAAGTATTTATTTACTTATTTCCATTTGTTTATCAGGAAAGTCCACTGGGCCGGAGTGAACCTATTTTCAGTGGAGGCCTGGGGAGAAAAGGTACAGGTATAGGTACATACAATATAAATGATAAAAGCAATAAAAAATGTGTAAATTACATAAAATGACAATACAAGTACAAGCAATCAGGAATACAATATATGTACAGTCAGGCACAAGGAAAAGAAAACATTTGCAGTTTTAGTTAATATCATTTTTCATTTGATGACCACTTCTGGGTGAGAGAATAGTGTTTTTGTATTAATGTAATAAGATTCCTATAGTTACTTCAGCATATTAGTGAAAGATAAGGTAGTCAGAAGCATTTATGGGATAGTATATTAATGTGCAGCAGTGAGTGTGATGCAGGACTAAGAGGGAGTATTAGTGTAAGTACTAGTGTAAGGATAGTATATTAATGTGCAGCAGTGAGTGTGATGGAGGACTAAGAGGGAATATTAGTGTAAGTACAAGTGTAAGGATAGTATATTAATGTGCAGCAGTGAGTGTGATGCAGGACTAAGAGGGAGTATTAGTGTAAGTATTAGTGTAAGGATAGTATATTAATGTGCAGCCATGAGTGTGATGGAGGACTAAGAGGGGGTATTAGTGTAAGTACTAGTGTAAGGATAGTATATTAATGTGCAGCAGTGAGTGTGATGGAGGACTAAGAGGGAGTATTAGTGTAAGCAGAGTGAAACGTTAGGGAGCTATAGTTAATTAGGTGGATGTAAATGTTACATGTTTTATAGTAAACATATGGGTGTATTAGGTTAAGTGTAAGTAGGTAGTTTTAATAAGGAATTCAATGTATAGATGGCTGACAGGAAGTGCAGGGGCACTGCCACAAGGTGGAGAGATGATGGCATAGAGACTTTCTGAAGGAGGAAGCATTACTAATAGTTCTGATAGATGATGGGAGTGAGTTCTACAGTTTGTCTATAGTGAAGGAGGAAAGCATTTGACCAGGTGGAAGTTTTGCTTTTTCTACTTGTAAGAGAAACTGATTTTCAGATCTGAGTGGTCTCTTGGGTTGGTACAGAGTTAGAACTGGGGTAAGGGCTGGGCAGCTAGAAGGCTTATAGATGATTTTGTGTGCTGTAGTTAGTTGTAAGTATGCGAGGTAATGTGGAAGCTCAAGCCAGTTCAAAGAATGGAAAGAGTAGCAGTGATGGGAGGAATATTTAGCGTTAGTTCCATATTTGACAATTTTACTGTAACAAGTCTCAATTTTAGTTTTCAGAGATGACTGAATATTGGTAAGGAGGGGAGCACCATACAGGAGGGAAGGTAGGAGAAATGTAGACGCAAGGGTTTGTTTAGAAGAATGGATTACGAAATGTTGATGTCTGTAGAGGGTCCCCAGTTTTTGTAGAGTCTTTTTGACACTGCTGTGGATGTGCAAGTCAAAAGTTAGGTTTTCATCTATGGTGATGCCTAAAAGGTTTGAATGGGAGACTACTTCAATGATAGTATAGTTTTGAGATTAAATAGTAAATCTGGATTGATTTAAGAGGGTAGTTTTTTTTTTTAGGGGGGTGAACAGTAGAAGCTTAGTTTTCTTGGTGGTTAAGGGTAAGATGGTTGTCAGCCATCCAGGTTTCAGTTGATGAGAAGGCATTTTGGGTTAGAGATATATGTTTGGATGCAGAGTTGGCAGTGCAGATAATTGTTGAGTCGTCTGCATATTGTATTACTGACCCATTGGAAAGAGAAGAATGGAAGTTAATAATGAATATGCTGAAAAGAAGAGGGCCTCGTATGGAGCCATAGGGTATGCCTATAGATATATTTAGAAAGGGTGAGAAGGTGTTATGCCATTTGGTAGATTGTTGTCTATTTGTAAGGTAGCTAGTGAACCAATTTAATGGGGGGGGGGGTGACACCGAGGTGAGTCAGTTTAGTGAGAAGTAGAAAATGGGAAACTGTATTGAATGCTTTGGAGAGGTCAAGGAAAAGTGTGGATACAATTTTACCAGAGTTTTGAGCTTGCTTGACTGTTTCCATGAAGGATATAAGGGCTGTAGTGGTGCTATGGCCAGGCTGGAAACCACGGTGGGTAGGAGAGAGAAGTTGATTTTGGAGGAAGTAGTTTAAAAGTTGAGAATGTAAACATTTTTCAAGGATTTTAGATATTGGGGATAGTATGGCTATTGGACAGAAATTGGAAATGTCAGTATTGTTATGTATTGAAAGAATACATGCTTTTTTCCAAAGGGTAGGTACAGAAGACTCTTGGATGGACCAGTTGAGAAGTATGCTAAATGGGCAAGAAATAGCCTTGGGTGCAATCTGAAGACATTCAGGAGGAAGGTTATCATGGGCATTAGTCCCAGGCTTGAGTCTGAGGAGGTGTCTTGTTATAGTAGAAGTGGGTATAGGGGAGAAGGTAAAGGCGGGTGTAGAAGAGTTTTGTGTGGATTGTTCAGAAGGGGATGGGTTGGTACTAGTGTCAGTTTGGGGAAATGTTTTTGTGCGGTTGGCTATAGCTTCAATGAAATATGTATTGAAGAGTGTAGCAGTCTTAATTGGTGTTTTTTCTGGATTACGACAGGGGTTATTCTTGGTACCAGGGATGATAAGAGAAGAACTAGAGTGCCAGAATTTTTGGGGGTTTTGTTTGCAGTTGTTTTGGAGGCCAAGGTAGTGGCTTTTCTTGTCATTAATGATTAGGTGTTTTGTTACGAAGTTGCTTATATTGTAGCAGGTCTGATTGGTTTTTATTTTTTAGCCATTTTTTCCATATTTTATCAGTGGTATTCATGAGCTGCTTTGTGCTTTTAGAGAGCCAAATGGCATAGGATGATTTAATTTTACTCTTTTTTGCTGTAAGGGGGCCAACCTGTTTAGGATGAAGAGGAATGTTGAGTTGAAGAACTCAACGGCTTCACTGAGTGGAAGGAAGTTTAGTCTATTCCAGTTGATGTTGCTCAGAGTTTCAGAAAAGTTAGCAGGGTCGAATTTGGTTAGGTTTCTGATAAGTTTGTACTGGTGTTGAGTGGGTACAGGAGACGTGTTACGTATTATATGGGCAGGTAACTGGTCACTGAAATTACAAAGTAGGGTACCTGCTGAGGAGATTTTGTTGGGATCAGAGACAAGAACCCAGTAAAGTATGGAGCCACAGTCTTTATTTTTGCTGGGTCTAGTTATGCTATTGATGAGTTGCGTAAAATTGAAGAGGTTGATATTTACTAGTGGGGAAAGGTTTTGTTGGTTTGGCCAGTTTATGTTTACTTCGCCAAGAATAATTGTTTCATTGTTTATGTTGTTTGAAGTCCAGGCCAGGGTTTCTTCTAATACTGGGGTGTTATTGCCTGGAGGAATATAAGGGGCTATTATGCAAAGAGTTTTACAGTTGTTCATTTTTAGGACTGCAACTATAACTTCAGCATTAGAGAACTGCAGGGTAGCCCCAGAGTAGGGGACTATGGTAAAGGTATTTAGGAATAGGAGTCTGATGCCTCCCCCTCTTTTATGGGGTCTCTCGGCACTTATACAGGAATAGCCTGGTGGGAGGAATTCTGAGTCTTTTATGTAAGGTTTTAACCACGTTTCCATTGCAGCAGGTATTTTTATACTAGAAGTAGACTTCACATAAATTTTACCACTAGTAGATAGCATATGCGGGAGGTGTGAAGTGAGAGAGTGGTAGATTGTAACATGTTTTCTGGGAATGTAATGTACTAGCATATCTTAAAAATTCCCTACAAAGTACTTTGTCAGAAATGTTGGTGAGCACACTAGTGGAACTAGAAAATAATTCTTTTGAATTAGGATATATGATCTGAATTGCCCAGATATGGTAAGACATATTAAGTTTAATGCTGTTGGCTGACAAAAGCAATTAGTAGAAAATGGAAATCAGAATAAACCTACTATTGTTGAACTACTGAATATTGCAAAGAAGATATAAGACCTGAAGATGGGATCTTTAGAAAAGGGAAGGAGCAAACTACAGAAAAATAAATGGAATTTGTAGGAAGCAAACATACAGAATAATGTTCAGGAGGTGGAGGAGTGAGGTCTAATGATGGGTGGGAATTGAACAATGTATTTAATGTTAGACATAATGTTAACAGTTAAAAAGAAAATAAGTATATGGCATAGAAATTAAAAATATTTATTACAATTTGTTTTCTTTTCTATTATTGTATATGTATGTCACTGTCTACAAAAGAATTTAATAAAGGTGTATAAAAGACAAATTTTATTAATCAA
>NC_056747.1:1148636761-1148706761 GCF_019279795.1 Protopterus annectens | reverse complement strand
GATGGTGAATTAAACAGCAAGCAATTCTCTGAATCACTTGGCTGCATATATATGTTCTATAGCAAGCATTTATGGCAGGAGAGCACATAGCTAATTAGCATATTCCACTTCCCAAAATACCTCATTAAAATTTGCAGCTGCCCACAGAGGCAGCCCACTGTGGTAAGTTTATAGGTTCATAGGGTGGTACTAGGCTATCAGCCCTAGGTCCTAAACAAGCCTAGCCAAACAATTCCCCGGATATTTCTTCCTACAGTATTTACTTCCCTGGACTCCTGTCTAGCAGGGTGATTGATGTGATCCCTGGGGTGAATTTCCTATCTCCCATCCAATCGTCAAGGTTCCTTTTGAAGAGGGCCAAAGAGGCGCTCTGCTTGACATGTATGGGCAGTCTATTCCAGAGTATGGGGAGTCTGTGGGTCAAGAACCTATCCCTCCAGCATGTTTTGTTCATTGTGATGACAAGGTTTAGATCCCTGGAGCATGTGGCTCTAAGGAATTGGGATTTCTTTAGGTAGAGCATGTCCAACAGCTCAGGGTTTGACATGGCCTTGTATGTTAAGCAGAGATCTCCTCTGAGTAGACGATATGTCACAGAGTATAGCTGGAGTTATTTTAGACAGTCAGCATAGGGCATCTGCTTTAGGCCTGTGATTCTTTTAGTGAGTTATTTCTGTGGCCTTTCCAGCTGTTGCAGATGTCTTGTGAGGTACATACCAAACAGGGCGTTGTACTCTATAATGGGTCTAATGAGTACAGTGGGACAATGACCTCCTTTTTTCTGGATGAAAAACCCTTAGAGATGAGGTGTGCCACATAGAAGGATTTCCTGACTGTTGTGGTGATGTGGTTATCGAAGGTGAGACCACTGCCCACCTGTGTCCCTAAGTCTCTCATCACACTTTCGGTGTTTAGTGTACTGCCACCTATGTGGTAATTCATGGGTACATGGTTTTTCCCAAAGGGGATAACTATACATTTATTGGCATTAAGCTTGAGCCCATGGCTCTGGTACCAAGCATCTGTTTCTGTAAGGCTCTTCTGTAGAATATCCACATCATTTGGGGATTCAATAATGGCTCCCAGTTTGCAGTGTTCTGTGAACTTTGTTAACCAGATTCCCTTAATGTTCAGAGAAGTAGATGCCAAACAAGAGTGGTCCCAGGGCTGAACCCTGAGGTACTCCACTTCTCACTTGTCTGGAGCTGGATTTGGAGTCGGCTATTTTTACATTCTGGGTTCTGTCAGTAAGCCAGTTGGTAACCCATTGAGTGATGTAGGGATTTATGCCCAGCTTAGTAAGCTTATATATGATTCCAGAGTGGGGGATGGTGTCGAAGGCCTTGGTGAGGTTTAGATAGGCTGTGTGGACCACCTTACCCTCGTCCACAGCTCTGGAGACTGATTCAAAGAAGTCAATCAGGTTCAGGAGACAAGATCGGCCCTTCGCAAACCCAAACGGTGGGGTCCAGTGTTTGAAGGTTGCCAATGTCTTTGTTTATAAGTTCCATGATAATGCGTTCCATGGCCTTGCAGATTAAGCTCATCAGACTGATGCGGCGGTAGTTCCCAGGATCCAAGGTGGATCCCCTCTTGTGGAGTGGGATAACTGTAGCTGTGCACCACTCAGTGGGCACGAAGCCTGAGGTGAGGCTATGATTAAACATGACACTTAGTTGAGGTGCCAGTTCATTTTGTAGTTCATGTAGTACACAGCCCAGGATGTCATCTGGTCCCATGGATGCTGTAGTCTTAGCTTTGGAGAGTGCGGTTTCTACCTGTGTGGCCATGATTACTGGAATTTGGCAATCTTTTGGTATTGAGATGGGCCATTTAGGGGGTGAGAGGGGGTGCAGTTGGCACTAAATCAGTCTGCCAAGATATTGGCAATATCCTTGGGATCAGTATATTTAATGCCATTCTGTTATTGCTCAGAGCAGATCTGAGCATTGCCATTTAGATTCTTGACATAACTATAGAATGCCTTGTGATTGTCTTTGGAATCTTTGGCAATTTTATTTTCGTAACTAGCTTTGGAGGATTTTATGAGGGATCTCAGCTTCTTACTGAGGTTGGTAAGGGATTTTTTTGCATCCTGGGATTTTCCTCTTTTCTGCAACAGTTTCTTCCTTCTGTTGTATAGTTTGTTTATGGCAGGGGACCACCAGATTGGCTTCCTTTTTTTGGAGGAGAGCATCTTGGTTCTATTTGGGATGGCACGATTAATGCATGAGTGGATGTGTTTGTACAGTGCCTTAGTGTAGGATTCAGCAGTCGAACTTTCAGCTCCCATCTGCATGGGTGCCATGAAGTTTGTCACTTCTGACTTAAGTAGCATGAAGTTGGCTTTGGAGAAGCTTTTTTATGGAGGTTTCCTTACTGGGGGGTGGCGGTGGGATGTGAATGTCAAGGGTGATTTGCTTATGGTCAGACCTGACCAATGAGGGGGTGACCACTGGTATGGAGCCTCTATCTCCCATGTTGGTAATGACCTGGTCTAGGATATTGGAGCCCCTGGTGGGACAATGGATTAGTTGATCCAGGGCATTGGAATTTATGAATTCCAAGAACCGTTGGGAAAAGGTGTTGGTACCCATGTAGTTTTCCCAGTTAATGGCAGGGTAGTTGAAATCACCCAGTATTAGGGTGTTTAGTTGTATCTTAATATTTTCCAATATGTTTAGATGTAGCGCTGCTTCTGAATCAGAAATGGTTACTGTGAGGTGTACACAAGGCTAACACCTCACTGTAACCTTTCTAAATTGTCCCAGGGTGTTACATACCCTTGCCAAAATGGCAGAAATAAGTAAAAACGCTAAGTGTTTTTTGCAGGGAGGAAGCCTGAACCCCTCCCCCCAATGTGGGACCCCAAACTACTATATACCAGCTCAATGGACACACCAACTTGAAGAAGGGGGGAAATTCCTCTTAAAAGGGCATCATTGCCAGCAGAACTCTCTGACGGTGATTTCCTATGGAGGAAGTGCAATCATCAACAGGTTGAACCTCTGGCATCCGAAGCTTGAGTTTTCAATCTCTGTCCACCCCTAGGTTACCCCTGATACTTCTCATAAAATATGTCTAGACAAAATGCTGGCTTTTTACAATGTATCTGAATTTCATTTTGAAAATTGATAAATACTACATATTATTGGCTATATTAACAGTAGCAAGAAAAGTCATCAGAAGAAACTGCAAAAGAAACATTAAAACATTACTCCAATATAGGGAATTAATTCTCCGCATAGAAGAAGTAATACATATAAATATTGTTATTAAGAAAAGAAAACCATCTTCAAGAACCATTCTTAGCACTCCATTGTCAAAAATTTAAACTCAATTCTGCAACATTGTTCCTCAGTCTGTTGAGACCTTGAATTGACTATATATATATATATATATATATATATATATATATATATATATATATATATATATATATTGTTCTTTTAACATCCCAACTATTTTTACATATTTCAATTATTACGTGATATTGTTTGTGTCTTTCGGCTTTTCCCGGTTAGGGGTCGCCACAGCGGAACTCCGGTCCGCTAATGATTGATAGTGAATTTTTACGTACCAGGTTACCAGCCCTGACGCACAACCTTCAACGAAGGCACGCCCCATTCACGTATGCCTCCACACAGAAGATGCTCTAGCTGAGAATCGAATGGGACAACATCTTGCTATGAGGCGACAACGCTACCGCAGCACCACCACTGCAGTACATTCAATTATTATGTGATATGATTTGGTTATATACTTGCTTTGCAATTATTGCATATAGTTATTCAACCAATTTGGTTTTGCTACTTAAAAAGGAAAAATGTTCATTTCATTTACTGGCTATATTTTTCGAGAGAAAGAACAATAAAATCTTATTAGAAAAAAAAGGTGCAAGACATAGAGGAACAACGGAAAAGTATGCAATAGCTTTCCCCTTCACTTTAGGGAGAATACTTCCACTACTTCTGGGAGTACAGCATTTAATATTTCTCAACAATATTTTACACAATGCCCCCTTTTCTCCTTACCCCCTCAATCTTGCCTCTTCTCATCAACTTAACCTTAACCTGCTTCTCCTCATCCCAGCACGTCACTGTACTCTCTCTCCTAAAGTTGTCCATCTTACGTCTCTTACCTGGGGCACAACCAGTTGTAGATGTAAATACTGAAATCTAGAAACTGCAATTGTAACAGTCTTCTAGAAGTTTCTCTAAATGTACCTGGAGATAATGAGTGCCTCAATGTACTAGTGCATAACTTGTAACACTCTTCTTAGACCATTTTATTAATGTTGCATTTTTGTTAAATCCTCAAGCTGAGTCTGAATGTGGTTCACTGAGATCAGTATTCTAACCAATGTTCCCCACTGAACAAATTAAAATAAATAAGATCACATTTTTTTAAGTTAATAATTTATTACAGGTTCTAGTTGAAACAGAAGGCACTAATACAAATATACCACTGCATATATTTAAGTATCAGTATCCTGAAAATAATGACTGCAACATTTATTAATATCACAATATATACTGTCTCAGTTGTAACTGAAAAAATGGGAGAATCAAACTAAATTAAGCCAAACTTTAACTAAACTATATGTTTGCATTATTTAGAAAGGCGTATCAAGGAAGTCACATTTTTGCTAGTGGAAAATATATCAAGTTCCGGATGAAACAAACAAGGAATGCAGAAGTCCCTGACCCACAGCTTCAGAACAGGACTGAAGCTCTGGTTCAGGGAGCAGAGTAGTATGTTTACCTCTGCAGGAATGTGAACACCTACTAGGAAGATGCTGTAGTCAATGGCCAGCTACTAGGTGCCCAACAAGTCCCTGCAGATGGTGCATCAATGCATCATGTTTAACAGAGAGCAGATTTCAGTTTCATCTCTTTCATCGAAAGCACACAGTACTGCTATCAGCTTGAGCAGGTTGGTGTGCAGTCACTGACCATGTGGGCTCTGCTTCCCTGTACAGCAAGAATCCTGGAAGTGCCTCCTGGCTTGCCAATAGCACATCTATCATCATAACCTGTGACAGATTCAGTGGTTGAAGAAATATCACCCTGGATTAGACTGATGAAAACAGTTCATCTGTTCACACAATGGTGTCAGGAGGAAGACTATGATGATTCCACAATCAATGAGCTCTTAACAGTTCACAGGAGCACAACATTATGGAGGAAGGCCAGTACCAGTACAACCATGAAGATGGTGGCCGCAGTAAGGGTGAATGTTCTCTAATCTTTTATCTAGAAGGCCAAGGCTATGACCTCTTGGGCCTTTTCCTTAGGAAGGAAGACTATCAAAGCAGCATGTCCAGCTCTGTCCCAGTGACAGTAATCCTTCTGACCAGGCTCAGAGCTGCCTTACCTACTTTGAGGGGACTTAAAGAGAATAAAACTTTGCCTAAGCTTAAAAAACAGCCACAGTTAGTAGTTAAACAATGAGGCCACAAGAAACCACTTATTTAAGTAACAGAACAACAAAAGACCACACTCATACAAGGCTTGGATCCCTCCAACTTAATGAAACCCATGAAATCAATACTCATTTGAAATGAGCCATTAAAATCCCTTTATAGCAGAATCACCCACATCAACAACATAAAAACACTTTGAAGAAATAAGAAACGCTAAACACATTTTTGTTCTCTACTATTTACATATATTAACTGTAAAGAGTCACATGACCTCAGAAAAAGGGGATCAATAGGTAATATGTGAAACAGATCAGTCCCCTTCCTTTTTAATTAAATTATCTCAATCACAAGAAAAAAAATTCAGATAGCAGGAAAAAATAATTAACATAAACCCTGCCCACATTTAAGTGCTTCATTAATTAAAAAAAATGCACAATCATACTAGAAATCCATCCATAACCCCCTTTTTTCCTGTTTTTGCACATGGAGTTGGGGTGTCACTTCAACAGCAACAATCATCTACAGCCAAGGCTTACACAGCTGGGTGGCTAGCCCTGCCACAGTGGTTCTTCCACACCATACAATCATACACACACACATACATCAATGGTCAATTTAGAGTGTCCAATCCATCTACTGCATGTTTGTGGAATGTGGGAGGAAAACTGGAACACCTGGAAAAATACTATTGGGAATACAGGAGAACACACAGTCTCCCCACAGAAGGCATGCTCCCAAAGAATTGAGCTAGGGAACCTCTTACTGTGAGGCAACAACACTATCTGCTGTACTACTGTGCTGCCAGAGAAAACAAAAAAAAACATCACAAGGCTTCTACCATCACTGCCACTTCGTTGTTAGATAATCTGGGAGCACAGGACAGGTAAAGGGCAAGTCAGGGTGCTGAAAGCAATGCTGGCTTAAGGAGAAGCAGCGGAATCTCATGAGAGGTTACCATATACTGATGCACTGATGGATATCCATCATGTCCAGTGACATGAACCAGACTCTCTGCAGCAGTAGGGGCATTACCCCTGGACAGTCACCATCCAGAATTTGGTGCACCAGAAGTGCTTTTAAAGTCAGTGAGGTCCAAAACTGCTCACACCTTTTCCAGAAAGTGCAAAAGTATGGAAAAAATGTTCATCTTTCCAGCAGAGGAACATAAAGCCCCTGCCAGAAGTAAAGCTTTAGCCTGCTCTTCCTGATTCCAGAGTTGATCTTTTGACTGGAATAGAGGGGTTCTAAGAGTTCCAAAAAGATCTACAAAAATGACATCCAGAACTCACTTGCATTTGTAATGCAAATCTAAACTATGGGTCTATATTACCGGATCAAAAACCCGTTTCAGCGAACACCACAAGAACGACACATACAGCACGAACCGCAAATACGCCGAACCCCCTAAACTGTGAAATTTCAAATCTCGAATCGTCATAGTCAGCCAACACCACCGCGCGCTACATACTACATACCCAAACATAATAAATAAAACACATACATACATTACCCAAACCCTACTTCTAACCCTACACTAAACCATATATACATTACTATCTATTCACTTACCTTAACCCGTGCCCTAACCCTAAGGTCCGTAACTATCTAACACTTACCCTACAGACATATACACAAACAAAACAAATAATCCACACACATACACTTAACAAAACCCTATTTTTAACCCTACACTAAACCTTACATAAATTACCTATCTATGCACTTACCTTAACCCGCACCCTAACCCTAAGGTCCGTAACTATCGCACACTTACATTACGGAGCTATACTGCAGACGGGCCAACCATGACACTTTGACATTTCGTGTTTCGTGGTTTTGAACATTCGCCGTTACCGTAGTTCGCGCTATACATGTCGGTCTTGTGGTGTTCGCTGAAACGGGTTTTCGATCTCGTAATATAGACCCCTAAACTACAGTAAACTCAGAAACATCCAACTTTGGACATTTCTAGCTGGTAGTCAGGACTGTTGCTGGAACCCCATGACTATAGCTTGCATCTAGGAGACTTACTTTTACCCTGAGGAGAGGTAAAATGCCCAGACACCTGAAATATCTGCTATCTGCATGAAGACCTCTTCCATTTTTGGGGACAGGGAAGAAGAGGATCCTCAGCAAGTGTAATTTCAAAGTACCATACATGCTCTAAACACATTCCACCAATGTAAAGTACTACTACTGCCCTGGTACACTGCCATTGAAATCTGGCTGGAAGTCTTTCCAGAAATTTCTGTCGTACCCTTGCTTCTGCTTTGCATTTTCTCATTGTAGTTTGGTTATAATGCTGTACCTTTTAGGTTGTGTGGGCAACATTTTGGACAATGATGACTGGTAAAAATTGTATCTGCTCTTTTAATTTTATAGCTTAAGCATACTGAATCATTTTTATATCCTTTGTATCCTTTGTTTTACTTAAACAGGCTCAAGTTACACCTAAACTTCTTTCAGATAAGCAATCCTATTCAGAATGGAAAAGCAAAGTGGCTAAGAGTGTCCCTTTAAGAAACAGAAAAAGCAAAACAAACTAAATAAATAAAAATGCTGGCCGGCAGAGTTTCACAGGCACAAATCATTCAGAGTGTTTTTTATATGTATATAAAAGGTTGTCATACATTTTAATGGTGTCTGTTGAAGTTAACACTTGTTTAATGAAAGTGCTCACATTTTATTTGTTTTTCTTGTGGATTTTTATCATTAAATATTATCACCGCCTAGTGATTTGTGCCTATGAAACTCTGCCTGCCAGCCTTTTTATTTATTTATTCCTTTAAGAATTTTAAAATGGTCCATTACTCCTTTGTCTGGAAGTTATAAGGATAAATTTACAGCAGGATAGACAGACAGGGAGTCTGTATGTATGACTGCATATATACATGTATGTATGTGAATATATGGTTCTGTATCATTTTGTCAAAGGTAGCTTTGACTGAAAGAAAAAACAGAAGTAAAAAAAAAAAATAAAGTACAAAATCTGCTTGAAAACCAGTTCCAATTCTAAAACCAAGAAGCAAAGAAACTGGAACCAAGGGTGAAGCCACAAAATAACTCAGCATATCAGAACTCTTTATAAAAAAATCTTTCATCCTCAGATGTCTTCAGAATACACAGGTTCACCAATAACAGATTTAAGTAATAATTAATTATTAATAATTATTTAATTAAAAATTAATATAATTCCTAAAATCTCCACCCCTCATATACCCTGGGACCCTAATACTGACAGTACTAGATATGGGTTAGATAACTGTTATACTAACAAACCCAGTGGAATGTATAAGTATGGAGGATGTAATGTATGTTGATACATTTTGGAAGGACTTTGTTTATTTGAAGCATATGTCTGATACGATTAGGGTTCCAGGGTATTTTTGCTGTAAGAGTAGGGGGGTTGTTTACATTAGTATAGGCACCGTCTGTACAGCTTTTTATATAGGCATGACAACAAGGGCCTTAAATAAAAGGGTAAGGGAGCATTTATATTGTATTAAAAAGAAGGTTACTAAAATGCACTCTTTAAACATACCCTGCAAAGTCATTGTTACAAGAAATTTCTTTTTTCAATTCTGGAGCAAGGTTTGGCCGATATGAGGGGTGGAGATTTTAGGAATTATTTAGAACAGAAAGAGGCCCTGTGGCAATTAAGATTAAATTCTGATAAAAAACGGGGCTCGATATGGTTAATATTAAATGTTTTAAAAAAAATGCTGGTTTTATGTAAATAAGTAATTGTATAATGTTGAATCTGAGTTTTCAAGCTTTAACATAATGTTTCTACTTTTTAAATGGTTTGCATTAACTATTTAAATGTGTTATTGGTGAACCTGTGCATTCTGAAGAAGTCTGAGGACGAACGCATTTAATAAAGAGTTCTGATACGCTAAGTGATTTTGTAGCTTCACCCTTGGTTCCAGAAAAAAAACAGAAGGTATAAATGACTGAAAGTACATTTGTATGGAAAGCCATTTCATTGAAAACATTCCACGCTGCATAAATAATGTAAAAAGCTTTTTATACAGGGATCAAGTCAACTTCCACCTCCCAAGTGAGGACTGTTCCCCCCAATTATACATTCAAATACCACAGTCTCAAACCCGTGTTGAAATTAAAAAACACCACACACAATAAATTAGTGCCAGCACATAAAGCAAATATCTACAAATCTGGTGGTGCGGCATGAATTTGGACATTGTCAATCTACTGCCCCAAGAAGCTGACCTCAGCACCAAAGAATGGCACCCAGAGCAAAGACACATGAAAAAATAATAATCAAAATAATTTTTAAGAACAAGGAATGAGTTGAGCGGTTTCATCCTATTTCTATAAGGACTTCATCAGAACAAAGTTAATAACACAAGACATAATCCGTACACATATATATATATATATATATATATATATATATATATATATATCAAATCTAAATAATTAAAAATGATAATAATTAAGCTAAGAGGGTGAGTATCTCAATAAAACCATACAAGGATTTTTAAAGCTACATTACCTGTAACAACATAAAGCATAGATGACAAGATTACAATATCATAAATGAATAAAATGGATCAAGTCATCACCTTAAAATAATACCAATTAAAAATAGCATTATGAAATATATTTACAATTTAGCTGACCTTAATTTTAATACAGGTGCAATAAAATTAATTCATTCAGACAAGGCGTGGCTTGTAATAACAGTTGCCAAAATAACTCCCTATATTCAAACAGGTCTTCCCATTGACTACCTCTAGGATTTTTGTGCAAATGTTCCAAAACAAAAAGTTTGAACTTATTGTTGGCACAAATTCTAGACCCATAGTACTATGTTAACTGCAACAGCATAGGGTCTTGTATATTAGTATTTGTGTCTGTGGGGCCTTTTATACTGGGAAAACAGAAAAAGCCCTAAAGAAATTCATTTATGAACATGTATAAGATATTACTCATAACACTGAGTTCAACTATTTAGTTAAACATGCTAGAATTTGTACCAACAGTATGTTCACATGTTTTGCTTTGGAACAATTGCACAAAAATCCTAGAGGTGGCCAATGGGAAGACCTCCTTGAATACAGGGAGTTATTTTGGCAATTGTCATTATAACTGAACAGGATGCCTGGTCTGAATGAATTAATTTCTATTGCACCACTTTTAAAATTAAGGTCAGCTACATTATAAATATATTTCATAATAGCATTTTTAATTAGTATTATTTTAAGGTGATGACCTGATCCATTTGATTCATTTATGATATTGTACTCTTGTTCTCTATTCTTTACATTGTTATAGGGGGTCTACTTTAGCCGCTCAAAAGCTGAAATCCCCGAATACAAATAGCGCGACACGTAAAGACTGAACCGCGAATATGGCAAACAAACGAAACCATGAAAGTGGAAATATCAAATTTGCATAGTTGGCCCATCTGCGGTATAGCTCCGTAAGGTAAGCATGCGATAGTTACGGACCTTAGGGTTAGGGAGGGGTTAAGGTAAGTGCATAGGTAGGTAGTGTATGTAAGGTTTTGTGTAGGTAATGTATGTAAGGTTTAGTGTACGGTTTTGTTAAGTATATGTGTGTGGAATATTTAGTTTGTTTGGGTACAGCTCTGTGGGGGAAGTATGCGGTAGTTATGGACCTTAGGGTTAGGGAGGGGTTAAGGATAGTGCATAGATAGTTGTGTATGTGGGGTTTAGTGTAGGGTTAGTAGTAGGGTTTTGGTGCTTTAATTTAGGGTTAGAAGTAGGGTTTTGGTTAGTGTATGTATGTGTTGCTTTTATTGTGTTTGGGTAGGTAGTGTGTTGCAGGTGGTGGGCTGGCCGACTATGACGGTTCAAGGTTTGAAATTTCACGGTTTAGTACATTTGACGTATTCGCGGTTCGCTCTTTATGTGTCGCGCTATTTGTATTTGGGGTTTTCAGATTTCGAGAGGATAAAGTAGACTCTGCTGTTATAGGTAATGTACCTTTAAAATTCCTTATATGGTTTTATTGAGATACCCACCCTCTTATCTTAATCATTATAATTTTTAATTATTTATATTATGTACATAAGGAGTATGTCTTGTGTTAATAACTTAGTTCTGATGAAGTCCTTTTAGACATAGAATGAAAGTGCTCAACACATTCCTTATTCTTAATAAAAATATTTTGATTATTATTTTTTCATATGTCTTTGCTCTGGGTACCATTCTTTGGTGCTGAGCTCTGCTTCTTGGGGCAGTGGTAATGTTTCTGGAGTTTTGTGAGTCCTTTATCTGCCTGCACAATCAATTTTCAACACTGTCAGTCTACACAAAATCTTATAAATTATATCGCAGACAACTCCCACAATAAAAACTACACCAGAAATACCATCTATAGACTTCAACAATTTTTGATGAAATTGCTTTTCTCTCAGATTCTTTCACCATTTCTTTTTAAGTTAAAGCTACCTTTGATGAACTGATACAGAGTTGTATATCTGTATATTCTCAGATGCTTTTAAGTCAACTCATGGAATGTTGGCTAAAATACCTTGAGTCATAAACCACTGAGAACTTTGAAGCATCCCTTAACACACACACACACACACACACACACACACACACACACACACATATATATATATATATATATATATATATATATGTACTTTTAGTTACTGAACTGTCAGAAGATCGAAAACCACAATACTGAGATCGGAAAGCAGAAACCTGAAAATACTGAAAGCGAAAATGACTGAAGGTGAAAATATTGAAATTCAGAACCCTGAGAGTCAGCAAACTGAAATTTAAAGGGCTGATGTTGTTGTAGGTACATTGCCAGAGGAAAGCCGTAGTCCGTGTTTGTAAATCCTATGTCGCTTTAAAGTTTTATAAGAAGAATGTGAGCAAATATGGCGGATGTTTTGTACTCTCTTGGCAGCAGTGGATGTCTGTGCCATAGAATGAGGTACAGAAAAGGTCTATGCCCATTTCTCCACTGTAGTGCGATCCCGGAGTTGGTATATATAGTTAGAGCGGGTGTGGGGGGCAGAGCCCCCCATGTCATGGGGTAGGTGTGCCGTAAACCCCCACTTAGATTAGATTTAGTTAGTCCAGTTTGATGAGGGAAGGTGAGTTAGTAGTTATTTAATGTTGTACAGGGTTTATTTTCTGTTTTCATGTATATTCTGTTGTTTGTTTTGTATGGTACTGCTTTGGTGGAGTAGCTTGTATGTGCAGTTTGCATGTTCGAGTTCGATATTTTGGGTGTTGGTGTTTTGCACTTTCAATATTTTTAGGTTTTGGCTTTCCATTCTCGGTATTGTGGTCTTTGATCTCTGAGTAGATCCATAAATAGATGTAGCTAGAGAGATATATAAATATAAATAACGTATATGATGAATTTCTAATGGACAATGTAACATCAGACTTAACATATAATTTGACTATCGTAATATTACAATAAATACTTAGTTTTTCAGGATGGGGCATTCCAGACAAAGCTACTTTTTAACACATTAATATATTTAGATATTGTTTGTGGTTAAGTACTTCACTGAATATTCACTGCTGCCTGGTAAATCTATTTGTGCATTTTACTAAGAATAGAATCATTCTTTTGTCTGTTTTATGACTTTTCTCTCTAAATTACCTAGGCAGATTTGTCATACTTCACACACATTAATGAACAAATGTTTTTAAATGCTGATGCAGTCACATCAATACTTTTCTGAGGAAAATGCCTCACTGTTTGTTTCCACTGCCCCCCCCCCACCCATCAATCATTTCATAAACACAGTTGCATGAAACAATGGCCACAACTCACGTTGATAGCTGGAGAAAAACGTCAATCTCTGATGTGTTGAGTGTTATTCTGGTAGCTTCAAATATTACTGTAAGCAAAGCCTGCAATGGAAAAGAAATTGGTTACCACTTGTGCTGACATACTGGAAGTGTGAACAAATCCTATGCATTTAAAAACATCACATCTGTTACACAAAGTATTGATCTACCAAATATGAAATTCTATCCTGTAAACTGCAGTTTTTAATTTAATAACTCTTGAGCATCTACGGAAAGGAAAGTAAATGAACTAGTAACAGATGCAAGCTAACAATTCACTGGCAGGTCAGCATTTACTTTTTGCTCACAGTTAGAAAACTGCTTTTAAAACTTGCAGAAAAAAAACTTTGTCACCTTCAACTTTATTTTAGTGCTTTTAAGAGAGACTTCTAATAAGAAAAGTACAGATGTGTACACTTACCATAAATATTGATGTTCGAGTGCATTCACTGTTGCAGTCATTACACTTGGGTTATCTGCCTGCAGCTAGCCCTCGGTCGGCCTGAATACCAGAGGCTTAGTATTTCTGCGTCGGTTGCTGTCACTCCAGGACTGACGTCAGGTCGTCAGGGGTATAAAAACAGGAAGCCGATGCCATTACATTAGTTTTTCTTGCCCCAAATGTCAGGAGCCCCCGAAATAGGGAGCTAAGTTATGGTGGGAAAACACCACCAGTAAAAAGTAAATACCAATAGCCCTGTAAAGTGTGAGTAATAAACAGAGAGGAGAGAGAGACAAGGGGCTGGAGGGTGGGAAACCAGGACTGCAACAGTGAATACACTCAAACATCTACATTTATGATAAGTTTTCACAACTGTACTAAGTACTTCGTTTTTCACTGTTGCAGTCATCACACCTGGGTTGATTCCCAAAGCTGAGGAAGGGTGGAGGCAGTCAAGAAGAGTTAGAGGTGGCTAGTAGGCCTTGCAAGACTGCTGTAGCAAATCCTACCCTGGATTTGGAAAAGATAGGCAAGTGGTAATGCTTGCTAAGGTGTGTACAGAACTCCAGGTAGCAGCTTCCAGTATGTCCCTGGTAGGGACTCCCCTGAGAAATGCTGCAGAGGTAGATGTAGCCCTAGTGGAATGTGTTCTGACCCCCTGAGGGGTTGGTTTTCCATGGTGCTTGTAGCAAAAATGGATGCAGTGTGCTATCCATTTGGAAATACTTGAAATGGCCTTACCTTCTGCCCCTGTTGCAAAGCTGACTAGGAGTTGGTTAGATTTTCTGAAAGGCTTAGTCTTACCAAGGTAGAACCTGAGCTGTCTGTGCACATCCAAAGAGTGCAGGATCCCTTCTCCTTTATTTTGAGGATTAGGGAAGAAGGTTGGCAAATGGATGGATTGGTTGAGAGACACACTGGACACCACTTTAGGCATAAAGGAAGGGTTGGCCCTGAGGGAAACCCTGTCAGCATGGAAAATAATGAAGGGTTCCACAGCCATCAGTGCTTGTGACTCAGACACTCTTCTAGCTGAAGTGTTGGCTAGAAGCAAGGCTGTTTTCCAAGAGAAGCATTTTAACTCTGCTGAAGTAGCAGGTTCAAAAGGGGGAAGCGTGAACTTTTCCAGTACAAAGTTAAGGTCCCAAGCAGGGGCGGGTGCTCTCCTTGGTGGCCTTAAGTTGTTTGCTCCTCTCCTGTTTGATGAGAGGGTGAGAGAATAGAGGTGGCTCAGTATTGTAATGAGCCAAAATGGCAGAGGCATGGATCTTAAAGGAGGAGAAAGATAGGCCTCTGTGGAGTAGTTCTGCTAGGTAATCCAGGATAAGAGGTAAGGAGGGCAGTGCTGTGTCCTTACCTTTAGACTGAATCCAAGAACAATACCTTTCCACTTTTCAGCATAAGATTTCCTAGTACTGGGCCTTCTGGCTTCAAGGATGACGTCCAGCACCTGTTTGCTTAAGGTTGCTGGTGGAGAATTTAAGGAATAAGCCAGGCTGCAATATTTAGGGTTTGCAATTGTGGATGCAAAATGTGTCCCTCCTGCTGAGAAAGCAGAGTTGGGGTCTGGTGTAGGTGCCAGGGTGGCACTGTTGTCAGGCTGTGCAGGAGCAGGTAACAGTGCTGGAATGGCCAGTCCAGGGCAATCAGAATTGTCCTTGGCCTGTCTTTTTTATCTTGAGTAATACTCTTGAAAGAAGGGGTAGAGGGGGAAAGGCACAGATTGAGAGGTTTTCCCATTGAAAGGATAGGGCATCCACCTTCCAGGCCCTGCTCTGAGGGTTCCTGGTGCAGAATTTGCTTAACTGGTGGTTGTTGGGGGAGGCAAAGAGATCCACCTCTGGGGTCCCCCATTTCTGGATCAGAAGGTTGAAGGTGCTGGACTCCAATTTCCACTTGTGTGGGTCTAGGAGATTTCTGCTTAAGTCTACCAGTGAATTTTGTTTGCCTGGCAGGAATTGAGCTTGTAGATGAGGGGCATTCTGTACAGCTAGCATCACTTTTTGGTTGATGTGCAGATGAATTTGCCTTGGGCTCCAGTGGCCTTGAATACATTTGCCAGCTATGTGACCCCCCCTATGCATAGTCTGATGCATCTGTGGTCAGGGTCTGGGTGGCGTGGGGTTGAGTAAAATGTAATCCCTTGTTGTGGTTGCATGCTTCTGCCCACTAGACGAACTCTGTCCTTAGACAAGGTATGATAGGAATGACTGTTTCCAGGTCCTGAGAATGTTGGCACCAAAGACTTTTTAAGTACCACTAAGGTTTCCTCATATGCAGTCTTGTATAAGGAATTAGCAGAACACACAAGGCCATGAACCCTAGGGCTTGCAGTATTTTGTTTGCAGATAGCTGGGTTCTGGTGGCCATTTGTTTGAAGTAATCTGTTTTTCTGAAGTGAGGAATGCCATCTGGAAAGTTGTATCCAAGCTTGCTCCCAGGAATACAATATTTTGGCTGGGTACCAGTTGTGATTTCATTTCATTGATGGTGTACCCCAATGAAGTGAGAAGGCTTTTTACAAATGCCAGGCGCTGAAGCAGCAATTCCTGACTGTCCGCCTGAATCAGGCAGTCGTCCAAGTAGGGGTAAATTTGGATATTTCTCTGCCTGCAGTATGCAATGGCTGGAGCCAGGCATTTTGTGATACCCTGGGTGCAGTAGATAAGCCAAAGGGAAGTGCAGAGAACTGATAATGCATAGACCCTGCCCTGAAACATAGATATTTCCTGCATGACTCCCTTATTGGGATGTGCAGATAGGCTTCTTTTAAGTCTAGGGTGACTATCCTTGGCTAACATGGGGAGAAGCTGTTGCAGGGTAAGTATCTTGAATTTTGGTAGCACCAGGAAGGTGTTGAGAATTGAAAGATCCAGGATTGGGTGCCAACAGCCCTCTTTCCTGGGTACCATGAATAGTCTGGAGTAGAATCCTTGACCCCTCTGTTCTACTGGAACAGGCTGAATAGCTGTGATATTGAGCAGGGAAAGTACTTGGTTTTGAGCCTCTGACCACTGGTTTGGAGAAAGGTCTGGAAACCCACTTGGGGTTGGCAGTGAATGGAAATAAAATGTGTACCCCTGGGATACAACGTTGAGGACCCATCGGTCCTGAGTGATGGACAACCAGTTTTTTGCATGAAGGGCAAGTTTTCCTCCTAGGGGCACAAGCAATTGGGCAGAGCTGTGAAATAGAATTGAGAAGTCATTGCAGGCTTTTTCCATAAGGAGGCGGCTTACCACTCCCTGCTTTAGGGGTGGGGGAACTCCATTGCTTAGATCTCTGCATACCTTGAGACTGTAGTCTGGGTGGTCTGTTGCCCCTAGGTCTTGTTTGGGAAGGCCTGGAGGGGGCTGGAAAGGACCAGTGTTTTGAAGGGCAATGCTTACCAAATCTAGGTGGTTGCACTTGTAGGACTTCTTTAACAGTTTGCTTAGATTTAGCCTTTTCTTCCATCTTTTTAAGAACATCTTCTGCTTTGGTGTCAAACAAAAGTACAGTTGTGTAAACTTACCATAAATGTAGATGTTCAAACGGATTCACTGTTTCAGTCATCACACTTAGGTTATCTGCCTGCAAGTAGCCCTCAGTCGGCCCGAATACCAGAGTCTTGAGATTTCTGGTCGGATGCTGTCGCCTCTTCCATGATGTCAGGGCGTCAGGGGTATAAAATATGCAGCCAATGCCATTACATCAGTTTTTCTTGCCCCAGATGTCAGGAGCACCCAAAACAGGAAGCAATTACATGGTGTGGAACACCTCCAATAAAAAGTAAATACCATAGCCATAAGATATGGCCAAAAAGTGGATAGGTAGAAAGTCTAGAAAAGTCAGGGGGCTGGAGGGAAGGTAACCAGGACTGCAACAGTGAATACACTCGAACAACTACATTTATGTAAGTGTACACAACTGTACTATGTTCTTCATGTTTCACTGTTGCACTCATCACACTTGGGTTGATACCCAAAGCTGAGTAAGGGAGGAGGCAGTCAAGAAGTATTAGGGCTGGCTAGCAGGCCTTGCAAGACTGCTGTGGCAAATCCAGCTCTGGATTTAGAAAAGACAGGTAAATGGTAATGCTTGGTGAAGGTGTGTATGGAACTCCAGGTTGCAGCTTCCAGGATGTCTCTGATAGGGACTCCCCTAAGAAATGCTGTAGAAGTTGAGGTAGCTCTAGTGGATTGAGTTCTGATCCCCTGTGGGGTCGGTTTACCATGGTGTTTGTAGCAGAAATGGATGCAGTGTGCTATCCATTTGGAAATGGTTTGCTTTGAAATGGCCTTGCCCTCTGCCCCTGTAGCAAGGCTGACTAGCAGCTGGTCAGACTTTCCGAAAGGCTTAGTCCTGTCAAAGTAGAACCTGAGCTGTCTGTGCACGTCCAGGGAGTGCAGGATCATCTCCCCTTTATTCTAAGGATTAGGGAAAAAGGTTGGTAAATGGATGGGTTGGTTTAAAGCCACACTGCATACCACCTTGGGCATAAAGGATGGGTTAGTTCTGAGGGAGACCCTGTCAGCATGGAAAATAATGAAGGGTTCCACAGCCATTAGTGCCTGTAGCTCAGACACTCTTCTGGCTGAAGTGATGGCTAGAAGTAAGGATGTTTTCCAAGAGAGGAATTTTAACTCTGCTGTAGCTTCTTCTTCTTTCGGCTGCTCCCATTAGGGGTCGCAATAGCGGATCATCTGTTTCCATTTCTTCCTGTCCTCTGCATCTTGCTCTGTCACAACAACCACCTGCATGTCCTCTCTCACCACATCCATAAACCTTATCTTAGGCCTTCCTCTATTCCTGCTGCCTGGTAGCTTCATCCTTAACATCCTCCTCCCAATATACTCCGCATCCCTCCTCAGCACATATCCAAACCAACGTAATCTTGCCTCTCTGGCTTTGTCTCCAAACCTTCCAACCTGGGCTGACCCTCTAATATGTTGTTGTTGTCTTTCGTCTTTTCCCGGTTAGGGGTCGCAACAGCGGAACTCCGGGCCACTAATGATCGTCAGATTTCTTATTCCTAATCCTGTCCAACCTCGTCACACCCAGTGCAAATCTTAACATCTTAACTCTGCCACGTCCAGCTTTGACTCTTGCCTTTTTGTCAGTGCCACTGTTGCTGAGGGTTGCTGGTGGTGTGTTCGGGGAATAAGCCAGGCTGCAAGGTTCAGTGTTTTCAGCTGAGGATGCAAAATCTGTCCCTCCTTCTGGGATAGCAGGGAGGGGGTCTGGGTGTAGGTGCCAGGGTGGCACTGCTGTCAGACTGCATAGGAGTGAACCAGTGCTGGTGTGACCAGTCTGGTGCAATAAGGATAGTCCTTGGTCTGTCCTGCTTGATCTTGAGTCGTACTTTTGCGAGGAGGGGCACAGGGGTAAAGGCATAAATTGAGAGGTCTTCCCACGTAAAGGGTAGGGCATCCACTTGCCATGCTTGGCTGTGAGGATTTCTGGTGCAAAATTTGCTTGATGGTTTTGGGGGGAGGCAAAGAGGTCCACCTCTGGTGTCCCCACCTGTTGATTAGAAGTTTGAATGAGCTGGGTTCCAGTTTCCACTCGTGTGGGTCCAGTAGATTTCTCCTTAAGTCATCTACCAGTGAATTTTGTTTGCCTGGCAGGAATTAAGCTTGCAGGTGCACTTGGTTGCTCAAGGCTGTGTTCCACAGGGCCATGGCTAACTTGCAGAGTGGGTAGGAATGGGTTCCCTCCTGCTTGTTTATGTACCAAATAACTCTGGTGTTGTCTGTCTTTATCAAGAGTTGTCCTGGAAGGATATGGTATTTGAAGGCTGTCAGAGCATTCTGTACAGCTAACATTTCTTTATGATTGATATGCAGGTGAATTTGTCCTGGGCTCCATTTGCCTGGAATGCATTTGCCTGCCATGTGATCCCCACCATGCATAGTCTGATACGTCTGTTGTCAGGGTTTGGGCGGCTAGGGGTTGAGTGAAAGGAAGTCCCTTGTTGTGGTAGCAAGCCTCTGCCCACCAATGGAACTCGCTCTTAGACAAGGAATGATAGGAATCAGTGCTTTCCAAGTCCTGAGAATGTTGACACCAGAGACTTTACAAGCACCACTGAAGTTTCCACATATGCAGTCTTGCATATGGAATTAGTAGAATGCATGAGACTATGAACCCTAGGGCTTGCAGTATTTTTTCTTGCAGATAGCTGGGTTTTGGTGGCCATAAGCTTGAAGTAGTTTGTCAAATGAACCTGCTTTTCTGGAGTGAGGAATGCCATCTGGGAAGTTGTGTTCAAGCTTGCTCCCAGGAATACAATATTTTGGCTGGGCACCAGATGTGATTTCTTTTCATTAATGGTGTACCCCAGAGAGGTTAGAAGTCTCTTTACAAATGCCAGGTGCTGAATCAGGCAATTGTCCAAGTATGGGTAAATTTGAATATTTCTCTGCCTGCAGTATGCAATGGCTGGAGCCAGGCACTTTGTGAATACCTTGGGCACAGTAGATAAGCCACAGGAAAGTGCAGAGAATTGATAGTGCACAGCGCCTGCCCCGAAACGTAGATATTTCCTGCAAGATTCCCTTATGGGGATGTGCAGATTAACTTCTTTTAAGTCTAGGGTGACAAGCCAGGAGTCCTTGTCTAGCATAGGAAGCAGCTGTTGTAGTATAAGTATTTTGAATTTTGGGACCACCAGGAAGGTGTTGAGAATGGACATATCCAGGATAGAGTACCATGAGCTCTCCTTTCTGGGCACCAGGAACAGTCTGGAGTAGAAACCCTGTCCCCTTTTCTCTACTGGAACAGGTTGAATAGCCCTTATACTGAGAAGAGAAAGTACTTGCTTTTGAGCCTCTGCCCACTGGTTTGGAGGAAGACTTGGCAACCCACTTGTGGTTGGCAGTGAGTGGAAGCAGAATCTGTATCCCTGGGATACAATGTTTAGGACCCATCGGTCCTGGGTAATGGCCATCCAGTTTTTTGCATGCAGTGCGAGTTTTCCTCCTAGGGGTGCAAGTACTTGGGCATGGCTGGGAAGGATGATAGACAACTCATTGTGAACTTTTTCCATAAGGGGGTGGCTTACCACTCCCCGTTTTTGAGGTGGGAGCACTCCATTGCTTAGATCTCTGCATACACTGAGACTGTAGTCTTGGTGGTCTGTTGCCCCTGGGTTTGGACTGAGAAGGCCTGGGAGGGATTGGAAAGGACCAGTTTTTTGAGGGCCAATGCCTATTGAATCTAGGTGGCTGTACCTGTAAGAAATCTTTAACAGTTTGCATAGATTTAGCTTTTTCTTCCATCTTTTTATGAACTTCTTCTGCTTTTGTGCCAAACAAACGTTCCTGGTGTAATGGAGCGTCTAACAATTTTGCTTTGATATGGTCTGGCAAGATTTGTTCCTTCAGCCAAGCATGCCTTTTTAGTACAGACCCAGTGACAGCAGCCCTGCAAGATGCTTCTAAGGCATCAAAACCACACTGCAAACTATCATGTTTACCAACTTGGTTTGCAGAATGCATTAACTTTAGTAAATCTTTATTTTCTGCACAATCTGGAAGCAACAACATTTTCTGTTTAATTAGTTCCATAATATGCTGCTGATACATCAACATGTGAAACTGGCAATTTAAAGCGCTTATAGCAAGAGTTGCAGAGGTATATACCTTTTTACCCCATCTGTCTAAAGCTCTAGAATCCCTGTCCGAAGGGGTAGTTTTTTTGGCTGTAGTAGCCTTAATACCTTTAGGTCCCTGTGAAATGGTCTCTGGATCTGCAGTGGGATTCTTAAAGAAAAATTTGTGTGAGTCAGGTACCCTGTAGTATCTATCAGGCTTTCTAGGAGCTGGAGGTAAAGTATCAGGAGTAAGACTGGATTCCATGAAGACATCATCTACAATATCCGGGACAGGTAGAATAGCTAGAGGCCTGTGCTGAGGCAAGTCTAAAAATTCTCTGAGTCTCTTTTTGGACTGTGGGTAGTCCTGGCATTCCCAGCAGAAAAGCTCTCTTAAGGTATGCAAGGTTTCACCAAAAGAAAAGTCCTCTGGAGGGGAGGCAGAGGGAATGGAGTCCTCTGCATCTGAATCCTCATAAGAAGATAAGGGAATGTCCTGGAATCAGAGGGATCCAACTCATTGGACTCGTGGTCTGTAGAATCAGAAGGAAAATCAATCCTTTTTCTTTTAGAGGGGGAAGGCTGGCTTGCCCTAATTAAAGTTATAAGGTCTTCAGCCATTCTAAGCATTTGTTTCTGTGGCATGGGTGCTTGAGCATGTGTTTTGGTCGTCAGTTTTCTAGGCGAAGTGCAAACTCTGGGCCTGAGAAACTCGGTAGTTTTACTCAGAAATGAAGTAGACGGTTTAATACGAACATCAGAAGGTTGGACTACACCCTCAGAAGCCGGTGTCTGCACAGTGGCTCCGGACCCATCCAAGGTAGAGACATACACAGGTTCCATAGTTGAAGAAGCATCTCGCGGCATGCCAGACTTCGAATGGCTCTCAGCAAAGGCCTGCGAATCTGTAGAAGCAGGTATCAGGGGCTGGGAAAGTGCCTCACTGAGTACCAGCGGGCTGGCAACTAGCTTAACGGAAACGTCGTCAGCAGTTTTGGACCTATGCGGTCCGTCTCTGTTTTTATCCTTGCATTTTTTTGGAAGATCGGTAGTCAGATGGCTTAATGAAGCCATTTTGGAATACGGAGAATTGGAGCAAAAGAATTAAGCGACAAAGATAGCCAGATGATGAGTAGTTTGGGTGTTAAACAAGGCACAAAACCGACAGCGAGGAACGTCGTGGTCTGGGCCTAAACAGATGACGCAGTAAGAATGGAAATCTCTGTGAGGTATTTGCTTTCCACAGGGAAGACAATTATTAACTTTTTCTGACATCGGTTAGAGCAAGAAAAAAGGATCCTCAATGGGGTACATAGCTTTAGAAGACTTCAGGTTTGAAACTCGAACAACGAAAATTTCAGGTAGCGGCCTACCGGCACTTGTGAACTGCTTCTGCCTCGGGCTCCGGCACGGCAAGAAAAGATGATGTAATGGCGTCGGCTGCATGTTTTATACCCCTGATGCCCTGACGTCATGGAAGAGGTGACAGCATCCGATGCAGAAATCCCAAGACTCTGGTATTTGGGCCAACTGAGGGCTACCTGCAGGCAGATAACCCAAGTGTGATGACTGCAACAGTGAAACATGAAGAACATCAGTCCTTATTCAAAGGCGCGTCTAGTAATTTAGATTTGACATGATCTGGAAAGGTCTGCTCCTTCAGCCAAGCATATCTTCACAGTACAGAGCCAGTGATTGCTGCCCTGCAAAATGCTTCTAGTGCATCAAAGCCATACTGAAAAGTATGCTTACTAACTTGGTTTGCAGAGTGCATAAGCTCCTGTAATTCTTTATTTTCTGCACAGTCTGGAAAGGTTACCATTTTGTGTTTAATAAGTTCCATAATATGTTGCTGGTATTTCAGCATGTGGAATTGGCAATTCAATGCCCTGATAGCAAGCTCTGGAATCCCTGTCCGAAGGGGTAGGATTTTTGGCTGTAGTAGCCTTAATACCTTTAGGTCCCTGGGAAATGATCTCTGGGTCAGCAGTAGGATTCTTGAAAAGAAACCTGTGAGAATCAGGAACTCTGTAGTACCTGTCTTATTTCCTAGGGGCCAGAGGTAAAGTGTCTGGAGTAAGACTGGATTGCATGAAAACATCATCCACAACATCCAGGAGAGGGGGTATAGCTAAAGGTCTGTGCTGAGGCAATTCTAAAAATTCTCTGAGTCTCTTTTTGGATTGTGAATAGTCTTGGCATTCCCAATGGAAATGTTCTCGTAAAAGTATGCAAGGTTTCACCAAAAGAGAAATCCTCTGGAGGGGAGGCAGAGGGTATGGATTCCTCTTCATCTGAATCCTCAAGGGCAGATAAGGGCCTGTCTTCATAATCAGAGAGGACAGAGTAATCGGACTCTTGGTCTGTAGAACCTAAAAGGGGCTGGGTTCTTTGTCTCTTCGCAGGGGAGGCTGGCTTCCCCTAATCAGTGTAATAAGGTCTTCAGCCATTCTAAGCATTTGTGTTTGTGGCATGGGTGCCTGAGCATGCACTTTGGTCGTTGGTTTTCTAGGTGTAGTGCGTACTCTGGGCCTAAGAAACTCGGTAGATTTGGTAAAAAATGAAGTCATCAGTTTGATTTGAATATCAGTAGGATGAAAAACTCCCTCAGAAGCTGGTGCCTGCACAGCAGCTCTGGACCCATCTAAGGTAAGCTATAAACATCTGCTGGTTCCATAGTCAAAGAAGCATCTTGCGGCATACCGGACTCTGAATGGGTCTCAGCAAAGGCATGCGAATTCATAGAAGCAGGCATCAGGGGCTGCAAAGGTGCCTCACTAAGTACCGGCAGGCTGGTGACTAGCTTAATGGAAGCGTTGGTGGCAGTTTTGGACCTATGCAGTCTGTCTCTGTCTTTATCCTTATGTTTTTTCAGAAGATCAGTAGTCGGATAGCTTACCGAAGCCATTTCAGAATACGGAGATCGAGAGCGAAAGAATTTAGCGACAAAGATAGCCCATCGATGAATAGTTCGGGCGTTAAACAATACACAAAACCGGCAGCGAGGGACGTCATGGCCTGGGCCTAAACAGGTGATACAGTAAGAATGAAAATCTCTGTGAGGTGTTTGCTTTCCACAGGCAAGACAATTGTTAACTTTTTCTGACATCAGTTAGAGCAAGAAAAAAGGATCCCCAATGGAGTACTTAGCTTTAGAAGACTACAGGATTATTCAACTTGAAAACAAAAAATTCAGGTAGCGGCCGACCGGCACTTGCGAACTGCTTCTGCTTCCGGCTCCTCCTTGGCAAGAAAGACTGATGTAATGGTGTCTGCTACCTGTTTTTATACCCCTGATGACCTTACGTCATGGAAGAAGTGACAGCATCTGACACAGAAATACTAAGTCTTTGGTATTTGGGCCCTCTGAGGGCTACCTGCAGGCAGACAACCCAAGTGTGATGACTGCAACAGTGAAACATGAAGAACATCAATGGAGAAATAACACAAAGAACAAGAAACCAAAGGACTACCTTCATGTTTCATGTGGTACTAATTTTGGTTGATGTCAGTAAATGACCAGAAAAGTGTAAAATGCAGTATCAAAGACATTGCTGTCTACTGAATGCTGGTTTTCTGCAGAGCATTGTTTGCTTTGGCAAACCACTTGATCACCTACTGAACTGTGGAACACCAAGTGCCACAACGTTACAAAGCAAATAAATAAAACAGGCAGTGAGGGTAGGGAGGAATAAAAATGTAAAATGTTGGAAGGCAGATGCTCAATCTCTTTCTATTCACATCTAGGAAACGTGCAATAGTAATTATGGTGATAATATCTGCTGTAGCAGCATCCATTCGTCTTTTCATGCCATGAGACCTGAGTTTGGTATTCAATACAGCAGCTAAAGGAAAGAAAAAAAATGAATAAAACTCAGACCAGAATAAGGACATTTCTTCTGTTTTTGAAACTGTGGTTTAGAAGGGTATTGTGGCTGAATCAGACCAAAGGGTGATCCAAGGTAATCTTGTGTACAGCCACTGTTGAAGGGGTTGGCATGAAGGAGAGTCCTTGCAAGGAAGGGTGGAGACTACTATAAACAAGGTACAGGTCAGGGGAATACATTTTGCAGACTGCTGAAAGTAACAAAGGCAGAGATCCTGACCCCTTAACAGGCCACAGTCAGGCACCATACCTCTCAACTGTTCAGATTTTTGCCTCACAGTTTTGGTCGATTCCAAGTAAAATATGTGGTTTTCCGGCAAATTTATATCCTTCAAAAAATGCATGCCAACATACCTGTTATTCTA
The DNA here is from genome assembly GCF_019279795.1 of Protopterus annectens. Lineage (NCBI taxonomy): Eukaryota > Metazoa > Chordata > Ceratodontiformes > Protopteridae > Protopterus > Protopterus annectens. The sequence goes on along the minus strand of NC_056747.1, from coordinate 1,148,681,250 downwards.
GCAGCTTTCTACATTTACAACGGTAATATTTAAAATCTGTCCCTATTTTAGGGTATTTGTCCCCCCATTGTGTACAGCTTTGTCCAGATTTCTTGCACTAAGAGGCACAGCTGCTGTAGGTTGTACAATCTGGATTCCCTCAAAATAAAACATGCTAGAAAGGATGAGACAGTGCAATTCACAGCTTAGAAGCAGACAGCTAGTACACAGTGGTGTTAAAGCATGTAGGTATGTTCGTAATCATGAAAGAAAAAAAATGACTAACAGGAAACAGCGTGCCACTCCAGATCAGAGCAAAGTTACTGAGTTGCTCAAGCCAGACAAATAATAAAATTGGGGGAATGTGGTGCTTCAGCTTAAGTAGCCACACAGAACTCATATGCACAAGCAGTGCAGTGGATTGACCCCTCGGGACTAGTTAACTTGAGGTTATGCAGACGTTTGTCCCATTATGTCACCGTAACTAAAAACTACTTTGAACTTAACAGTGACTGAAAGAAGCCAGCCAACTGGTGCAGGGATTTACTTAGAAACTATGATGCCCCAGATCAGAACTCTGTCAGCAAATGCACATTCAGTGGCCAGGAAGGGTAAGATTAAGTAGCTGAGGATCAAGTCTGAGCAGCAGGTCAAAGCTGCAGCCAGTGCTGAACTGTCCACAGATGAAGACCGGAAGGGCAGGAGCCTGCAAGGTGCAGTAACTTCATATGGCAGAAGTTTTGCTCTTCCACAGAAGTGTGTTCAGATTCTAGACATTTCTTCAGCACTACACAAATGGGTTTTGCAATGTCTGACATTACTTTGGGTTCTAAATTAAGGCCCCTTCTAATCACTGTAACTCCTGATGGCCAGTGATGTGTACAACGGATATGATAGTTGGAGAAGTGGCTAAGACAGATTAAGGACCAACAAATGCAGGCAAAACAATGAAATCAGTATACAGCATTGTTTTGGGGAGTACAAGAATGTAAGCGTGTATGAGGTTTGAGATGGGATAATGGACGGTAGCTTCCCAAAGCAGAAATGTGGCTTTGGGACAAAAGACCAGGCATTGAAGTTTAAAGCTAGTCCTTCCTTTTTCCTCCTTTTATAAGCATTCCTCATAATTACTGTTTATTTAATTTCTGTTTGTTGACCAGGTAGGTCAATTGGGGTAGTGAACATTTTCAGGCACCACCCAAGCTCACAGAAAAGTTACAATACATTTAATTGTGAAGCATATACAATAAAAGTTTCATTTTAAAGAGGCCACTAACCTAGTCGGACTACCCAAATCAGCAAAGGATAATAAATAAAATAAAATAAATACACGAACAGAGAATAATGCCATCAACATAAAATCATATGACACCATTACAGTGGGCCACACAGCTGAGTATTACACAGTTACAGGACATACAGCTAATGCAGAAGACCAATGTATGAATTTTGTAAAACATATGTACTGTACATACCAAAGACCTTCTTCCTTGCTGAGTGAATCACTAGCCAAATGCATTGTTAGCACAGAGCCATTTGTAACATGTGAGCAGTGGATAGTTAACAATTTCCTCTCAAGTATACACATTTGATTTGATTGTTAAGATGGCTGCATAGTAATTTTTTTCAGTATGGTTAGTATTCTGATTTTAATGGGGAAGTGATTCCAAGTGGCATGTCTTAGGTACAGGAAGGATATTTTCATCTACTGTCATTTTAAATCTAATTCTGATCATTATAATGCCATTGTCCTGGCTATGTTTTAAGGGGTAAGGTTGTTCCATGAAGGGGAGTTATGTTCTTAGAGGTGGTATCCTAGTTTTAAAACACTGAAGAGAAGGCAAGTGAAAAGGAAAGATGCCCTATCATTATCTAGTAACCATTGGAGTCCCTTAATGAATTCACAGCGGAAGGCTAAAAAGAATCTATTAATAATGCAAATCTGCAAATCTAATTTTCAGCAATGTGGATTCTTTGGGTGTTATAAAACACCTGTAAGGATAAAAAGGGTAAGCAGTACTCAAGTTTGGGAAGCAGGACACTTTTGGCTATAGCAGTCCTAGCTGCTGGAGATAGTAGGTATGAGATCTTGTAGCAAAGTTTCTTTGAATCGTGACATAATTTTATTTGTTATGTTATTTTGTCAGTTCTAGGCTCCAGTGGAATGCTTAAGCATTTATATTTGGAGACAGTAGGTATAATATAAAATTGTGTGTCCTTGAACAAGAGATTGACAGGAATGATACTTTTTGGGAAGAAGTAAATAGCATGGCATAAGTTTGTTTTTTTTTTTAATCATAAGTTTATTGTTAACTGACCACTGGCACAGTTTAGCCTGATATATATTTTTTGGATTAAATGTATTCATAGATTCATAGACTGTTACTAGGCTAATGACCTGGGGGGGGTCATTCTAAGCCTAGCCAAGTTTTCCCAAAAAATAATGATGTCCTGCATCCAAATAGGACAATGATGGCCAAGCGTTTATAAGCTACCTCTGTCCATAAGGGACATAGGTGCCAGGCCTGGTGTGTATTTCCTATTCTCCATCCACTTGTATAGGTTGTTCTTAAACTGGGTAATAGATGAACTCGGCTTCACATGGATGAGAAGCCTGTTTCATATGGTCTGCATTCTCTGGGACACATATCTATCTCTCCAGCATGTTCTGTTTAGGTTACAGACAAAATTCAAGTCCCTAGACCATATATTTCTGCTACTCCTTGACTTATGAGTATGTAGGAAATTCACAAGTGTGAGTTTACTGATGCCTTGTAAGCCAGGCATACATCACCCCTCAGCAATCTATAGGAGACTGAGTAGATGGGAAGGGCTTTAAGATGCTCTTCATTAGGCAAGTTTGTTACTACTTGCATTCTTTTTGTATGGAACCTTTGAGGTCATTCTAGTTGCTGCATATGCATAGTCAGGTACATACCAAAGGGAGCACTGTACTCTATGACTGGTCTGATAATGGCAGAGTACAATGGGATAATGGCCTTTTTGGAACTAGATGCCATGGCCTTACTTATAAGCTGCATAACATAAAAGGATTTCCTCAACACTGTAGCCACATGGTGGTCAAAGGTAAGGCTACTGTCTACATGTGTGCCTGGTTCCCCGACCACTGGGTTGATTCTTATGGCTGTATTACCAACATGGTAATTAGTCAGCATGGTTGATTTCCCAAAGAGTACTACTACATACTTCTTAGCCCTGTTTATTGTTATCTGACCACTGTCACAGTTTAGCACGATATATGTTTTTTTTATTAATCAAAAGTTTATTTTTAACTGACACTGACACAACTTAGAAAATGCAGTTGCCCTTGTAATTCAGTTTTGGACTTGCTAACTTCTAGGAGTAAAATGTCATATGTGTATAAAGTGCATTCGAGTGTAGGTAGGTGTATTGTTAAGTCATTGATGAATAGCAAGAAATGGACCTAGGACAGAGCTTTGAGGAATCCCTTATATTAACAGTACTTTGGCCTGAATATTGCTTACTATGAAAAACTTGAAAGAACTTGGGTGCAAAGTAGTTTTTAAATCACCTGATAGTGCTGTCTCTGAAATTATACCTTCTGAGTTTGTGCAATAAGAGTTCATGGTTCACAAATTCAAAGGGCACATGCCATATCAACAAAAGCTCCTAATGTAATTAGTTCCTAATGTCTACTACACCAGATGTTGTTTAGACATGGGTCATTAGTTTTTACAGTCTTTGGGGTAGGCTGTGATACATGGTGGGGGGGGGGGTGACAGTAGAATGTTTGAAGGCCGGGAGCACAATCCCTGATATAAGGATGAGGTAGAGCATATGGGGAAGAGCTTTGGCAATGTATTCTGCTGATTTTCTTAGGAAAGGGAGATGAAGGGTACTGAATTTAGCTGATTAGGAATTTAGGTTTTGTAGTAGTTCACTGAGATTCACAAAAGTTGAATGTTCCAGCATATTATGTGAATGGGAAGTACTCAGGGTTGTTGATGTAATCTTGATGTAATCTTCTGTATTAAGGTTAGGACAGTGAAATGTGCCTGCTATTTCTCTATTTGAGGAGGAGAGGAATTATTTGTATTCTTCAGCAATGGTTATGCTAGCATTATTTGGGGATGATGATGTTGAAGATGAGTCAGAGGTTCTTCCTGTTAAAGTTTTCATTTCTCTCCAGAACAGCTTTGGCTTAGTATCAGAGCTGACTATCAGGGATGACTAAACAGGCTATAGTGGAAGACAAGTAGTTAGACAAGTAGTTAAGACACTTTATAGAATGAAGACTAGTAATAAGCAGGCAGAATTAGAATAAGCAGGTAAAATTGTTGGAATTTCCAACAGTAGCATCACATATTTTTTCCAATAACTTTGGTAAAATAATCATACTGGGATTCTCTTAATTCATATTCTTATGCAATCCTAAATCTGCAATAATGATTACAGCAATCCTAAAAGTGCAATAATGACTACAGCAACCCTAATGTGCAATAATGATTACAGCAATGCTAAATGTGCAATAATGATTACAGCAACCCTAAATGTACAATAATGACTACAGCAACCCTAAATGTACAATAATGATTACAGCAACCCTAAATGTGCAATAATGATTACAGCAATCCTAAATGTACAATAATTATTACAGCAACCCTAAATGTACAATAATGATTACAGCAATCCTAAATGTGCAATAATGATTACAGCAACCCTAAATGTGCAATAATGATTACAGCAATCCTAAATGTGCAATAATGATTACAGCAACCCTAAATGTGCAATAATGATTACAGCAACCCTAAATGTGCAATAATGATTACAGCAATGCTAAATGTGCAATAATGATTACAGCAACCCTAAATGTACAATAATGATTACAGCAATCCTAAATGTGCAATAATGATTACAACAGTCCTAATGTGCAATAAAGACTACAGCAACCCTAAACGTGCAGTAATGATTAAAGCAACCCTAAATGTGCAGTAATGATTACAGCAAACTTAAATGTGCAATAATGATTACAGCAACCCTAATGTGCAATAATGATTACATCAAGCTTAAACACGCAATAATGATTGCAGCAATCCTAAATGTGCAATAATGATTACAGCAGTCCAAACGTGCAATAATGATTACAGCAATCCTAATATGCAATAATGATTACATCATGCTTAAACACGCAATAATGATTACAGCAATCCTAAATTTGCAATAATGATTACAGCAATTCTAAATGCGCAATAATGATTATGGCAGAAGGTTCCCCCTTTCTGTGCAATTTTTATTTATAGTTAATTAACGGTCTAAGTCAGTAATGTGTATCATGTCTGTAGTAGCTGTTGTAACACAGATTGTTTATATGCGAAAATGCCTCCACTTTGAGAAGAAGTAACACAACTTCGTTCAGTGATGCACAGGTTGGACAATCTGAATGACAACAAAGTTTTCTTTGACTTTGACTTTGACTTTAGACTGATCCTAATATGACGTTATTCTAGTGAGCACTACCTCTCTATCTATACCTGGTGCAATAAGACCTCCTTAGTGCAAGAATTTTGGACAAGGCCAAACATAATGGGGACAAATGCCCTCATATCAATCACAGATTGTATATATTGCCCTTATAAACTTAGAAATTTGATAAAGATACAATGTATGCATTAGTATACATTTTCTGACAAATACAAGGTCTGAAACTCAATTACCTGTCATTATTTAATGGCTTCAGCCCTCAATGATATGCTACAAAACAGAAATTTAATGAGGAAGTGGCCAAAAAATATGAGAGATAATGTTTGGCATTCTGAGAAATTCTGGACAGTTGAGCAGTATCCCTTCAATTATTTCAATATAAAGTGATTCACACTTGGGTTTCAGACTTCATATCCTTCAGAAAAAGCATGCAAATACAAATTTGATTATTCTATTAATTTTCTGTGTTTGTAAGATTAATATTTAAAATCTGTCCTTGATTTTGGACACCCCCCAATTATTTTTGGCTTTGCTTAGATTTCTTGTACTATGGAGTTGAGATGTACACACACACACACACACACACACACACACACACACACACACACACACACACACACAAAGACACACAAATGCATAAATGCATGAACTCTGAATCAAAGTTAGTCTGAAGGGCAGCAGTTTCTATGGCATAGCAAATAAGCACCTCAATCTACTGACCAGGTCATGATGACTATCACTTCAGATATTCCTGACCTACACATTGTAACCTTTTCTCAGTGCTATATGAAAAATCATTTATCAAAACATAAGAATACAAAAACAGCAGATTGTGCACCTTTTTCATGCAAGCATATAAGATAGATTTACCTTCCAAAACCCTTCACTGCTATCTTACACAAATCTGTTAACTATGCTGGTGGCTGGAATTACGCTACAATCTCAATCCTGCCATATCAGATGCCCAGCTGTGGAAATTACTGTTATCATATCAAAGTGTTTCCATTACAGTTTTTGACAAAATGGTAAATCTGATTGCTTAAGTGTCAGAAAATACACAACTTTCATTTTTTATACAGATTTAGTTTTTTCCCTAGCAGCATAAAGTTGCCCATATTAGGTCTGTAAATGGATTAATCATAGCAAGTAATAAAAACTGCTCTAATCCCAATCACTTCATCTGAGTAAAGTAAGACAAGTACCTTTTGATTCTGTTTAAATGGATTTCCCAGTTCACAGATCAGAGTTTCGGATACTGTGCACGCAATGTCTTGATTGTCCTAGAAGGAAAGCAAAGCCAATAAGTCCTAGAAAGAAAGTAAAGTCAGTACAGCCACAAGACTCATTGTTTTAAATGAGCAGCGTATGCAATTACAAATGAATGGGCAGTCAACCCCACAGCTAGATCCTATAAAGGTGACTGAATCAACCCTCAGCAGTGCATGCCTAACCAGTCAGCCTACTTAACTCTGCAACTTACATGGGATCAAGTCAGCTGCTTTTTGCATGGCTCAAACTGGTCATCTTGACCAGTTATGGTATCTGAAGCTTTTGCAGATTTGGATGGGATTGTCTGAATGTTTTGAATGTCGACCACTTCAGTCTGCTTCCAGCATACTGAAATCTGCCATTGTAACATGCACCCCCTTACCTCACCCCTCACCCAGCATACTGATATCTCCCATTGTAACATGCACTTCCTTACCTCACCCCTCACCCAGCATACTGATATCTGCCATTGTAACATGCACTCCCTTACCTCACCTCTCACCCAGCATCCTGACATCTTCCATTGTAACATGCACTTCCTTACCTCACCCCTCACCCAGCATACTGATATTTCCCATTGTAACATGCACTCCCATTGTAACATGCACTCACTTACCTCACCCCTCACCCTGACATCTCCCATTGCAACATGCACTTCCTTACCTCTCCCCTCACCCAGGATACTGATATTTCCCATTGTAGCATGCACTCCCTTACCTCACCCCTCACCCAGCATCCTGACATCTCCCATTGTAACATGCACTTCCTTACCTCACCCCTCACCCAGTATACTGATATCTCCCATTGTAACATGCACTCACTTACCTCACCCCTCACCCTGACATCTCCCATTGCAACATGCACTTCCTTACCTCTCCCCTCACCCAGGATACTGATATTTCCCATTGTAGCATGCACTCCCTTACCTCACCCCTCACCCAGCATCCTGACATCTTCCATTGTAACATGCACTCCCTTACCTCACCCCTCACCCAGCATCCTGACATCTCCCATTGTAATATGCACTTCCCTACCTCACCCCTCATCCAGGATACTGATATCTCCCATTGTAACATGCACTCCCTTACCTCACCGCTCACCCAGCACCCTGATATCTCCCATTGTAACATGCACTCCCTTACCTCACCCCTCACCCAGCATCCTGATATCTCCCATTGTAACATGCACTTCCTTACCTCACCCCTCACCCAGCATACTGATATCTGCCATTGTAACATGCACTCCCTTACCTCACCCCCTCACCCTGCATCTTGACATCTCCCATTATAATATGCACTTCCTTACCTCACCCCTCACCCAGGATACTGATATATCCCATTGTAACATGCACTCCCTACCTCACCCCTCACCCAGCATCCTGATATCTCCCATTGTAACATGCACTTCCTTACCTCACCCCTCACCCAGGATACTGATATCACCCATTGCAACATGCTCCCCTAGCCACACCCCTCCGCAGAATACTGATATCTGCCATTGTAACAAGCACCGCCTTTACCTCACCCCTCACCCAGCATCCTGATATTTCCCATTGTAACATGCACTTCCTTACCTCACCCCTCACCCAGGATACTGATATCTCCCATTGTAACATGCTCCACCTTACCTCAACCCTCACCCAGCATACTGATATCTGCCATTGTAACATGATCCCCTTTACCTCACCCCTCACCCATCATACTATCTCCCATTGTAACATGCTCCCCTTACCTCACCCCTCACCCAGCATCCTGATATCTCCCATTGTAACATGCACTTCCTTACCTCCCTCCTCACCCAGCATACTGATATCTCCCATTGTAACATGCACTTCCTTACCTCACCCCTCACCCAGCATACTGATATCTCCCATTGTAACATGCTCCCCTTACCTCACCCCTCACCCAGGATACTGACATATCCCATTGTAACATGCACCCCCTTATATCACCCAGCATACTGATATCTCCCATTGTAACATGCACTTCCTTACCTCACCCCTCACCCAGGATACTGATATCGCCCATTGCAACATGCTACGCTAACCTCACCCCCTCCCCAGAATACTGATATCTGCCATTGTAACAAGCACCCCCTTTACCTCACCCCTCACCCAGCATCCTGATATCTCCCATTGTAACATGCACTTCCTTACCTCACCCCTCACCCAGGATACTGATATCTCCCATTGTAACATGCACTTCCTTACCTCACCCCTCACCCAGCATCCTGATATCTCCCATTGTAACATGCACCCCCTTACCTCACCCCTCATCCAGGATACTGATATCTCCCATTGTAACATGCACTTCCTTACCTCACCCAGCATCCTGATATCTCCCATTGTAACAAGCACCCCCTTACCTCACCCCTCACCCAGGATACTGATATCTCCCATTGTAACATGCACTTCCTTAACTCACCCCTCACCCAGCACACTGATATCTGCCATTGTAACATGCACTTCCTTACCTCACCCCTCATCCAGCACCCTGATATCTCCCATTGTAACATTCTCCCCTTACTTCACCCCTCCCCAGGATACTGATATCTCCCATTGTAACATGCACTTCCTTACCTCACCCTCACTCAGGATACTGATATCTTCCATTGTAACATGCTCTCCTTACCTCACCCCTCCCCAGCATACTGATATCTCCCATTGTAACATGCTCCCCTTACCTCACCCCTCCCCAGCATACTGATATCTCCCATTGTAACATGCTTCCCTTACCTCACCCCTCACCCAGCATACTGATATCTGCCATTGTAACATAATCCCCCTTACCTCACCCCTCACCTAGCATACTGATATCTCCCATTGTAACAAGCACCCCCTTTACCTCACCCCTCACCCAGCATCCTGATATCTCCCATTGTAACATGCACTTCCTTACCTCACCCCTCACCCAGGATACTGATATCTCCCATTGTAACAAGCACCCCCTTACCTCACCCCTCACCCAGCATCCTATCTCCCATTGTAACAAGCACCCCTTTACCTCACTCCTCACCAGCATCCTGATATCTTCCATTGTAACATGCACTTCCTTACCTCACCCCTCACCCAGGATACTGATACCTCCCATTGTAACATGCACTTCCTTACCTCACCCCTAACCCAGCATCCTGACATCTTCCATTGTAACATGCTCCCCCTTACCTCACCCAGGATACTGATATCTGCCATTGTAACATGCACTTCCTTACCTCACCCCTCACCCAGGATACTGATATCTCCCATTGTAACATGCACTTCCTTACCTCACCCCTCATCCAGCACCCTGATATCTCCCATTGTAACATTCTCCCCTTACCTCACCCCTCCCCAGGATACTGATATCTCCCATTGTAACATGCACTTCCTTACCTCACCCCTCACTCAGGATACTGATATCTCCCATTGTAACATGCTCCCCTTACCTCACCCCTCACTCAGGATACTGATATCTCCCATTGTAACATGCTCCCCTTACCTCACCCCTCCCCAGCATACTGATATCTGCCATTGTAACAAGCACCCCCTTACCTCACCCCTCACCCAGCATACTGATATCTCCCATTGTAACATGCACTTCCTTACCTCACCCCTCACCCAGCATCCTGATATCTCCCATTGTAACAAGCACCCCCTTACCTCACCCCTCACCCAGCATCCTGATATCTCCCATTGTAACATGCACTTCCTTACCTCACCCCTCACCCATCATACTATCTCCCATTGTAACATGCTCCCCTTACCTCACCCCTCCCCAGCATACTGATATCTGCCAATGTAACAAGCACCCCCTTACCTCACCCCTCACCCAGCATCCTGATATATCCCATTGTAACATGCACTTCCTTACCTCACCCTCACCCAGGATACTGATATCTCCCATTGTAACATGCACCCCCTTACCTCACCCCTCACCCAGCATCCTGATATCTCCCATTGTAACATGCACTTCCTTACCTCATCCCACACCCATCATACTATCTCCCATTGTAACATGCTCCCCTTACCTCATCCCTCCCCAGCATACTGATATCTGCCATTGTAACAAGCACCCCCTTACCTCACCCTTCACCCAGCATGCTGATATCTCCCATTGTAACATGCACTCCCTTACCTCACCCCTCAAACTCGTAATTCATCCTTTATACTTGCATTTGATGTACTGTATGGGGTATCTGTACACCAACTCTCATCTTTAACTCATTCACACTGTTTTACCCAGGAAACTGACTATGAAATCTCATCCGTATTCTCCCTCCTTTGTCTCTGCCTGCCTCAGTTAATCATTTCTATCAATATTCCTAAATTTTTGTGTAGTGCAAAGTGTTACACTTTGGTCTTTGCCTACCATGTCATTCCTAAATGCACTGTAACTCAGCATCAGTATGATGTACTCCTTCTTATCAATGGCCACATCTAAGTTATCGTAACCAGTTCACACTCCATTATTGCACCCATGGCAGCACACGTGTCAGGCATTTCTGAGCACTTCCCTGATTCCCTTATCCCTACTCTCTTTCCTCTGCTCATCTTCTCCTTCTTCCCTTTCCCTTCTTTCACCCCTCTTCACCCCAGGTATTAGTAAGCTCTTACTACTCATCACCATCACTATATCCCTTTCTATACTACCACCCCCTGCCCCTCTCTATCCATTCAGATTATATCTATTATCTTTTTCCCTGACTTCTGACCTTGTAACTTCCTGTGGCACTCTTACTATTTCCTCTACTACTTTCTTTTTATCATCCTCCCTCAGTTTGCCACACTGTTTTACTTTTGTGAAGCTTTCTTTTCCCCATTTCATCACATTTTTAAAGGCACAAGAAATCTTATGTCTTTTTCCACTGTCTGATTTGCAGTCCCCTGGGACTGAGATGATGCATGCCCATGTGGACAACTCCTGTTCCCCCAAGGCACTCACCAAATCCTATCTGCTCCTCTCTACCTCACCCTCTGTCTTTCTATTAATGTGATGTTTCCTTCCTTGTGTTGTACATAATTTCTTCTCATGTGTCTCCCAGCTCTTTGATTTCATTTTTTTTCTCTCACCGGGTCATTTAAGTGTCCTGTCCTGAAATGCTGTTTCTCCTTTCTCACATACCTCCATATTACTCTGTGCCCAAACATGGTTTCCCCAGATGGAGGATGGGGGGCACTAGCTCATGCTTCTGCCTTCTCACTCAATAGTGCTTAACAATGTATCTATTCTTTGGACTAGCATGGTTAAGCACTTACCACTTGCTCTTTTCAAGTTCTCCCTACAAATGCTTTACTTCTTCATTCTTCTAGACTAAACATGTCCTGTGCCTCCAGCCTCTCTTGTAACCCAGTGCCTTTATACCCTTCGTCATTCAGGATGCCTTTGCAACACCTCCATAAGCAGTTATTTTTTCATGCTCAGATAAAAACTGTGCAACCGTCTCATTGGCACCTGTTCATGCTATGAGAAGCATACATTCATAGAAAATGCTAACAACACGCTAGTAGGGTCAGAAAAGGGTAGGGATCAGAAGAGGTGGAATATTCCTCTTCTTCCTCAGGAGGAGGGTGAGGAGAACCAACTATACTGACACCTCTTAGTAGAGGTTAATATCTTTGGTAGATGTCTGGAAATGTAACTTGCTATGGGCAGGTGCATTAGGAAGTAGTGTGTATGGAAATGTACACACAGTGCCATAGTAGCACTACCAGTACACCTAACATGGAAAGGAAAGAAAATAAGAACCACAACTGAGAGAGGATGGATTATTCATGAGGAATTTCTCTCTCAAGGACTCAGCACAGCTAGAACACGGAAAGCCCAGAGTTTAACAACATTATATGCTGGACAAAGAGGCCTTCCCACTCTGACATGAAGAGGGACTGAGAAAGAATTAGAGTTTTCAAGGCTGGGCTTGGTTTGCTGCCAGGGGAGGGGAAGACTCCTTCTCTGAAGATACTAAAGGGAAGTCTTGTACTCTGGAAGAATCGGGTAAGAGAGTTATTTGCATGTGCAGGATCAGCGGTAATAATAAAAATGTAACCTTCAGAACTGAATGCGTAACTCTAAATGAGCCATTGCTAACACTGACATATGCACCACTCAGTTTCCAGGTCTGCATATCACAGAAGCAGCATCCTACACTGACATCAGTAACAAACTCTTCCAGTTGACGATCACCTTAAATATTCTAAATATTCATTCTTTTACACAGCAGCTGCCTGCGCCCCACTTGTGTGGCATAATCTGATGGGGTTCTTACTCCAAAAGTATAACACCCTATCCTTTTATAACCTTGGTCCTAACTGTTAAATCATTCAAAAATGTGCATACTTATTCCTGTGGAGGGCAACCTGGTATTATCCATTCACCTCCAACTTCCTGCCAGACATATCCAGCTCCCTGTCTCATTAATAAAACCTGGTCGCTGATGCATAATCATGGGTAAAACCTCTACACCACCTGTCCTGACACCAGGTGTGTGGATGGTATTACTTAATACTGTTTTCTTTGAATGGGTTGTACAGGGGCCGACTGAGTAGCACTGCCATCTCAAGCAAGAGGCTTTGTTAAAATCTCAGTTCACTATCCACTTCACAGTTTTTGGCTCTACTTCTAAATTCTTTAAGATTACCCACCAAACTTCCTACAAGGCATGGTCTCAATGACCTAGCTGCAACCTACATGCAGTATAAACTCAAAAAAAAAAAAAAACACTGATGTAAAATGAGTGCTCTAAGAAACCACAAGATGTTTTAGCGTAAAAAAAGTATTAATCCACTATTTGTCCTAAGACTTCGTCAGAAATAAAACTCACATGCTCACTTCCATCTTATACACACATCATCAGTTAACCAAGGACCAATCACATTTCAACAATTAAATCATTGCATAATTTACATAGAGTCCTACATACAGTATATTTGATAGTTTTCCCTTTGTGGCATCAGTGGTAATCCACCCACAGGAGTGGATTAAGATGAACTGGTAGCATCTCTGATGCATGAGGTCATTCTGCTGCTTATCTGCATGGAAGTTAACGTTCAGGAAGTCAGTGTAACAGGCCTCTATCAGCATGGCTTCTTCCTAGATCCAGTGTTGTAAATGGAAAAGTACAGTTATGTACACATCATAAATGTAGATGTTTGAGTGTATTCATTGTTGCAGTCATCAGACTTGAGTTATCTGCCTGCAGATAGCCCTCAGTTGGCCCGAATACCTGAGTCTTAGTATTTCTGTGTCGGATGCTGTCGCTTCTTCCATGACATCAGGTCGTCAGGGGTATAAAAAGGCAGCCAATGCTATTACATCAGTTTTTCTTGCCCCAAATGTCAGGAGCCCCCAAAAAGGGAGTTAGTATATGATGGGGAATACCACCATTAAAAATAAATACCAATGCTATTAGGAATGGCCATAGAGAGGAGAGGTAGAAAGACAGAGAAAGCCAGGGGGCTGGAGGGAGGGAAACCAGGACTGCAACAGTGAATACACTCAAACATCTACATTTATGGTAAGTGTACACAACTGTTCTATGTTCTTCATGTTTCACTGTTGCAGTCATCACACTTGGGTTGATTCCCAAAGCTGAGGATGGGTGGAGGCAGTTAAGAAGAGTTAGGGCTGGCTGTTAGGCCTTGCAAGACTGCTGTAGCAAATCCAGCCCTGGATTTGGAAAAGATAGGTAAGTGGTAATGTTTGGTGAAGGTGTGTACAGAACTCCAGGTTGCAGCCTCCAAAATGTCCCTGGTAGGGACACCCCTGAGGAATGCAGTAGAGGTGGAAGTAGCCCTAGTGGAATGTGTTCTGATCCCCTGTGGGGTAGGCTTTCCATGGTGCTTGTAGCAGAAATGGATGCAGTGTGCTATCCATTTGGAAATGGTTTGTTTTGAAATGGCCTTACCCTCTGCCCCTGTAGCAAAGCTGACTAGCAGCTGGTCAGATTTTCTGAAAGGCTTAGTCCTGTCAATGTAGAACCTGAGCTGTCTGTGCATGTTCAAGGAGTGCAGGATCCTTTCCCTTTATTCTGAGGGTTAGGGAAGAAGGTTGGTAAATGGATGGATTGGTTTAGAGCCACACTGGACACCACCTTAGGCATGAAGGATGGATTAGTCCTGAGGGAAACCCTGTCAGCATGGAAACTATTGAAGGGTTCCACAGCCATTAGTGCCTGTAACTCAGACACTCTTCTGGCTGAAGTTATGGCTAAAAGCAAGGTTGTTTTCCACGAGAGGAATTTTAACTCTGCTGAGGTAGCAGGTTCAAAGGGTGGAAGTGTGAGCTTTTCCACTACAAAGTTAAGGTCTCGGGCAGGAGTGGTTGCTCTCCTAGGGGGCCTTAAATTATTAGCCCCTCGCAGGAACTGTTTGATGACAGGGTGAGAAAAAAGAGGTGGCTCAGTATTATAATGAGCTGAGATGGCAGAGGCATGAATTTTAATGGAGGAGAAGGATAAGACTCTGTGGTGTAGCTCTGCTAGGTAATCCAGGATTAGAGGTAAGGAGGGCACTGCTGTATCCTTTCCTTTAGACTGATTCCAAGAACAATATCTTTTCCACTTTTCAGCATAGGATTTTCTAGTACTAGGCCTTCCGCTTCAAGAATGACGTCTAGCACCTGTTTGCTGAGGGTTGCTGGTGGGGTATTCAAGGAATACGCCATGCTGCAAGGTTTAGGGTTTACAACAGGGGATGCAAAATATGTCCCTCCTGCTGGGACAGCAGGGTAGGAGTCTGGTGTAGGTGCCAGAGTGGCACCATTGTCAGACTGCGTAGAAGTGGGTACCAGTGCTGACGTGGCCAGTCTGGTGCAATAAGAATTGCCCTTGGCCTGTCTTGTTTTATCTTGAGTACTACTCTTAAGAGAAGGGGCAGAGGGGGAAAGGCATAGACTAAAAGTTTTTTCCATTGAAAGGATAGGGCGTCCACCTTCCAGGCCCTGCTGTGAGGGATCCTGGTGCAGTATTTGCTTAAATGGTGGTTCTGGGGGGGAGGCAAAGAGGTCCACCTCCGGTGTCTCCCACCTCTGGATCAGAAGGTTGAAGGTGTTGTGCTCCAATTTCCACTCGTGTGGGTCTAGGACATTTCTGCTTAAGTCGTCTGCCAGTGAATTTTGTTTGCCTGGCAGGAATTGATCTTGTAGATGCACTTGGTAGCTCATGGCTGTGTTCCACACGGCTATGGCTAACCTGCAGAGTGGGTAAGAATGGGTTTCCCCTGCTTGTTTATGTACCACATAACTGTGGTGTTGTCTGTTTTTATCAGCAATCGTCCTGGAAGGATTAGGTATCTGAAAGCTGTCAGAGCATTCTGTACAGCTAGTATCTCTTTCTGATTGATGTGCAGGAGAATCTGCCCTGGACTCCAATGGCCCTGAATGCATTTGCCTGCCATGTGAGCCCCCCATGCGTAGTCTGAGTCTGTTGTCAGGGTTTGGATGGCGAGGGGTTGAGTGAAATGCAGTCCCTTGTTGGCACCAAAGACTTTTTAAGTACCACTGAAGTTTCCTCATATGCAGTCTTGCATATGGAATTAGTAGAATACATGAGGCCATGAACCCTAGGGCTTGGAGTATTTTTCTTGCAGATAGCTGGGTTCTGGTGGCCATTTGTGCAAAATAGTTTGTCAGATAGACCTGTTTTTATGGAGTGAGAAATGCCATCTGGGAAGTTGTGACCAAGCTTGCTCCCAGGAATACAATCTTTTGACTGGGTACCAGTCGTGATTTATTTTTGTTGATGGTGTACCCCAATGAAGTGAGAAGCTTTTTACAAATGTCAGGTGCTGAAGCAGCAATTCTTTACTGTCTGCCTGAATCAGGTAGTCATCCAAGTATGGGAAAATTTGGATATTTCTCTGCCTGCAGTATGCAATGGCTGGAGCCAGGCACTTTGTGAATACTCTGGGCACAGTAGATAAGCCAAAGGGAAGCGCAAAGAACTGATAATGCATAGAGGCTTCCCTGAAAAGTACAGTTTTGTACCTACCATAAATGTAGATGTTCGAGTGGTTATGCTGCTGCAGTCATCACACTTGGGTTATCCTGCTGTCAGGCGGTCCCTGCAGTCGGCCTGAATTCCAAAGCCTTGGTCCGGCGTCCGTTGTCGTCGCTTCTTCCCTGACGTCAGTGCGGCAGGGGTATAAAAGAGGCAGCCGACGCCATTTTCTTCAGTTTTTCTTGCCCCAGATGTCAGGTGCCCCAAACTAAGAAGGCAAAATAAGAAGCTTGCAAAACATACCTTAGTGAAAAACAATAGTACTAGTTGTAAGCAAATACACCATATAGACATGCATCCCAAAGGTTGATGTACATGGAGGTATAAGAAAAGCCTTGTTAGGTAGAGGGGATGGAGGGAGGGTAACCTGGACTGCAGCAGCATAACCACTCGAACATCTACATTTATGGTAGGTACAAAACTGTACTATGTTCAACGTGCTATGCTGCTGCAATCATCACACTTGGGTAGAGTCCCAAAGCTATGGTTGGGTGGTATGAACTAAACTGGGTTAGGTGCAGCTAAGATGCCCTGCAGAACTGCAGTGGCAAACCCAGCTCTGGTTTTTGAGTACAGAGGAAGGTGGTAATGCTTGGTGAAGGTGTGCACTGAACTCCAGGTAGCTGTCTCCAGAATGTCCTTTGTTGGGACTCCTCGGAGGAAGGCTGCTGAGGTTGCTGTAGCCCTGGTAGAGTGAGACCTAATACTAACAGGCACTGCTTTCCCATGGTGTGAGTAGCAAAAGTGGATGCGATGTGCTATCCATTTGGAGATGGTCTGTTTTGAAATAGCCTTTCCTTCTGAGCCTGGTGCATAGGATACAAGGAGTTGGTCAGATTTTCTGAAGGCCTTTGTCCTGTCCAAATAGTAACGTAACTGTCTGTGAATGTCCAAAGAGTGAAGGAGTCTTTCTCCTTTATTCTGTGGGTTTGGATAAAAGGTGGGCAAGTGCATGGTCTGATTGAGAGCCACACTGGATACTACCTTTGGCATGAAGGAAGGGTTGGTGCGTAAAGATACTCTGTCCTGATGGAAAATGATGAAAGGTTCCACTGCCATAAGAGCCTGCAGTTCTGAGACTGTTTTCCATGATAAATATTGAAGCTCTGCTGAAAAGGCTGGTTCGAAAGGAGGAAGTGTTAATTTTTCCAGCACAAAATTTAGATCCCAAGTTGGAGTTGGTGGTTTTCTGGGGGGGGTCTTATATTTTTTGCCCCTCTGAGAAACTGTCTTAGCAAAGGATGAGAGAAAATGGGAGGAACCGTATCATAACGAGCTGAAATGGCTGAAGCATGGATCTTTATGGATGAGAAGGAAAGACCTTTGTGTAGCATCTCAGCCAGATATTGGAGTATGTGCGGAATATTTGGGATGCCAGGATTTAGGCTTCTGGCCTGGCTCCATACACAGAATCTTTTCCATTTGTCTGAGTAAGTTTTTCTGGTGCTGGGCCTCCTGGCCTCCAAAATGACATTTTGGACGTCCTTTGAGAGAAGTGTAGTTTGATAATTTAAGGTATTTTCCATGCAGCTAGATTTAAGGTCCTTAAGATCCTTGGGGGGCTGCGCGTCAAGTTTCGTAGAAGTGGGTACCAGTGTTGACGCGGCCAGTCCGGGGCAATGAGGATCATCTGTGGTCTCTCTGATCTGGCTTTCAGTAATACCTGGGTCAGTAGAGGCAGAGGTGGGAAGGCGTAGACTGACAATGCTGTTCAACTGAATGATAGGGCATCCACTTTCCAGGCCAGGGGATGATAAGTCCTTGTGCAAAATTTTTGTAGCTGGCAATTGTTGGTTGAGGCAAACAGATCTATGTCTGGTGGTCCCCACCTATGAGTTATCATTGAGAATACTTGCAGGTGTAGTCTCCACTCGTGAGGGTCTGTCAAATTTCTGCTTAATTCGTCTGCCAATTTGTTCTCCTTTCCTGGCAGGAATTGTGCTTGCAGTTGTACTTGGTAAGTTAATGCTGTGTTCCACAAGTCCATTGCCTGTCTGCATAGTGGGTAGGACTGGTTTCCTCCTTGTTTGTTTATGTACCACATAACTGTGGTGTTGTCCGTCCTTATTAGAAGTTGTCCTGGATGCAAGAGGTCCTTGAAGGCTGTTAGTGCATTTTTTTACAGCTAGCATCTCCTTTTGATTGATGTGTAGTTGCCTTTGGTTTGCAGACCATTTGCCCTGTATGCATTGTCCTGCCATGTGTGCACCCCAGGCGTAGTCTGATGAATCTGTTGTCAAGGTTTGGTTTGCTGGAGGTGAGACAAAAGGAAGGCCCTTGTTTGCTTGGCATGCTTGAGCCCACCATAGAAACTCTTTCTGAAGGCAGGGAATGAGAGTTATACTTGCTTCGAGGCTGTGTCTATGTTGGGACCATACACTTTTTAGGTACCATTGTAGTTTTCACATATGCAGTCTTGCATATGCAATTAGTTGAATGCAGGATGCCATGTTACCCAATGCCTGCAGGAATTTCCTTGCAGTGAGCTGGGTAGAAGTTGCCATCTTTTTGAAGTACTGAGCCAGTTGTTTTTGCTTGTCTGGCGTGAGGTAAGCCATCTGGGCCGTTGTATTCAAGCTGGCACCCAGGAAAATTATTTCTTGTGAGGGTATTAGTTTTGATTTCTTTTTGTTTACTGTGTACCCTAGGCAACTTAGCAACTTTGTTACAAATGCCAGATGCTGTAGTAGGATGTCTTTGCTGTCCGCTTGGATCAGGCAGTCGTCCAGATATGGATACATTTGTATTCCTTGTTGTCTGCGGTATGCAATTACTGATGCCAGGCATTTCGTGAATACTCTGGGCGCAGTAGATAAGCCAAAGGGCAATGCAGAGAATTGATAATGCGTTGTGCCTGCCAAACATCTGAGGTATCTTCTGCAATCTTGTCTGATAGGGACATGCAGGTATGCCTCTTGAAGGTCCAACATTACCAGCCAAGACTCCTTGCCCAGCATGGGAAGAAGCTGCTGTAGTGTGAGCATTTTGAATTTGGGAATGTCCAGGTACATGTTTAGAATTGAAAGGTCTAAGATGGGCCTCCAGGCTTTGTCCTTTCTTGGTACTAGAAACAGTCTTGAGTAAAATCCTTGACCTTGCTCTTTTGCAGGTACCTTTTGAAATGCTTTCATGTTCATGAGAGCTGAAATTTGCTTTTGTGCCTCTGCCCATTGGTTTGTTGGCAGATTTGGCATGCCTCTCATCCGTGGTAAAGTGTGACAATGAAATCTGTAGCCACGGGTAATAATATCCAGAACCCATTTGTCCTTTGTTATGATGTGCCAATTTTGTGGAAAAAGAGCCAGTTTTCCTCCTAGAGGTGCTGCCTGGGCAATTTTGCTTGGCAGGCGAAGAGGAAAGTCATTGAGTTTGTTTTCTGAAGGGATGAGATCTGTCGTCTCCCCCTCTTTGAGTTGTTGTTTGCCATTGTCTAGGCCTGAAGGTACCTTGTGGCTGGCCTCTGCCCCTAGGGCATCTGTACCTGCCCCTTTGGGGTCTGTCTGAAGCAGAAAAGGACCAGTTTTTTGATGGCCAGTTTCTACTGAAGCAAGGAGGTTGCACCTGTAAAAAATCTTTAACTGTTTGCATTGATTTTGCCTTTTCTTCCATTTTCTTTAAAACTTCCTCTGCTTTGACACCAAATAACGCATCCTTTTGCAGTGGAACATCCAGTAACTTTGCTTTGACATGTTCTGGTAGGGTCTGCTCTTTTAGCCAAGCATGGTCTACGTATTACAGACCCTGTGACCGCTGCTCTACATGAGGCCTCCAAAGAATCAAAACCGCACTGCAAGGTATGTTTTCCCACTTGTTCTGCTGCATGCAACAAATCCTGCATCCCTTTGAAATCTAGTTGATCTGTTTGAGGGATCATATTCTGTTTTAACTGAGTAAGCAAGTACTGCTGGTATTTAATCATGTGGAATTGGCAGTTTAATGCCCTCATGGCCAAAGTGGCAGAGGTATACACTTTTTTCCCTCATCTTTCTAATGCCCTAGAATCTCTTTCCGCAGGTAGCGGATTCTTAGCAGTAGAGGCCTTAACCCCTTTGGGACCCTGGGAAATGGTTTCTGGGTCTGCAGCAGGGCTTTTATATAAAAACTTGTGAGAGTCAGGGACTCAATAGTATCTGTCTGGTTTAGGTGGTGCTGGAGGTAAGGAATCTGGATTTAGACTGGATTCAGTGTAGACATCATCCAGAATGTCTAAAACAGGAGGAATGGCTAGGGGTCTATGCTAAGGTAGAAGAAGAAACTCACAGAGTCTTTTCTTGGAGTCAGAGTAATCTTGTCCTTCCCAGTGGAAATGCTCTCTCATGGTGTGCAGTGTTTTCCCAAAAGAGAAGTCTTCAGGAGGGGAAACAGAGGGAATAGACTCCTCAGCATCTGAGTTTTCACAGAGAGGGAAGGGGTCATCTTGTTCCTCAGAGTCTGCTGAGGAAATGGATTCCTGGTCAGAAGGAGGTAAATCTTCCTCCAGTCTAGGCCTTTTGTCAGGAGGGGGTTGGGAACGTCTGATAAGGGTAATCAGGTCCTCCGCCATTTTGAGCATTTGTTTTTTAGGCATAGGGGCCTGTGTGGGAGTCTGTGGACCCGGTTTCTTAACCTTTGAATGCCTAGCATATGACTTAACGGAGAGAGTAGTCGGTTTAAAGATGCCTTCTGAAACCGAAGGCCTGTCCATAGTCTCCGGATCGCCGCCAGGGCTGGCGTCCGCAAGTTGAGGAGGAACCGGCTCCAGTGGCCCAGTAGATTCTGTCTGAGAGGTAGTCGCATTTTCAAGTCTGCGGTAGTCAGGGGCTTCTTAGGCGCCTCACTGAATACCGAAGATCCGGTGGAAGGCCTAACCGAGACCTCGGTATCTGGTCTAGGTCTAGGCTGCCTGTCGTTGTCCTTGCGTTTTTTAAAAATAGCGGTTGTCAGAGGTTCCGACAACATGATGTAGTTGAATTTTCTGCCAAAATAATGTTGGGCGGTATCAGCCCGACACTTAATAGTGCGTTTATTGAACCTAGCGCAAAACCGACAACCAGAAACATCGTGGTCTGGGCCTAGGCAAGGAATACAATAAGAATGGAAATCCTTATGAGGTATTTGCTTCCCACAAGAAATACAAATATTAACTTTGTCTGACATCGGTCTGAGGCAAGAAAAGTTTCCCCAACGGGGTACTTAGCTTTATAGAAGACTTCGGCTGAAAATCTGTTCGAAAATCTCAGGAGCTGGCCGACCGGCACTTGCGAACTGCTTCTGCTTCGGGCATCGCGCGGCAAGAAAGACTGAAGAAAATGACGTCGGCTGCCTCTTTTATACCCCTGCCGCACTGACGTCAGGGAAGAAGCGATGACAACCGATGCCAGACCAAGGCTTTGGAATTCAGGCCGACTGCAGGGACCGCCTGATGGCAGGATAACCCAAGTGTGATGACTGCAGCAGCATAGCACGATGAACATCGTAGATATTTCCTGCATGACTCCCTTATGAGGATGTGCAGATAAGTGTCTTTTAAGTCTAGAGTGACTAACCAGGCATCCTTGGCTAGCATGGGGAGAAGCTGTTGCAGGGTAAGCACCTTCAATTTTGGAACCACCACGAAGGTGTTGAGAATTGAAAGATCCAATATTGGGTGCCAAGAGCCCTCTTTTCTGGGCACCAGGAAAAGTAGAAACCTTGACCCCTTTGTCTACTGGAACAGGTTGAATAGCTCTGATATTGAGCAGGGAAAGTACTTATTTTTGAGCCTCTGCCCACTGGTTTGGAGGAAGGTCTGGAAACCCACTTGGGGTTGGCAGTGAGTGGAAATAGAATTTGTACCCCTGGGATACAATGTTGAGGACCCATCGGTCCTGAGTAATGGACATCCAGTTTTGTGTATAAAGGGTAAGTTTTCCTCCTACGGGCACAAGCAGTTGGGCAGGGCTGAGAAGGAGAGTTGTGAAGTCATTGTGAACTTTTTCCATAGGGGGGCGGTTTACCACTCTCTGGTTTTGGGGTCGAGGCATTCCATTGTTTAGATTTCTGCATACCCTGGGACTGTAGTATGGGTGGTCTGTTTTCCCTGGGACTTGAATGGGAAGACCTGGAAGGGTCTGGAAAAGACCAGTTTTTTGAAGGATAATGCCTACTGAATCTAGGTGGTTGCAGTTGTAAGAATTTTTTAACAGTTTTCATAGATTTAGCTTTTTCTTCCATCTTTTTCAGAACTTCTGCTTTGGTGCCAAACAAAATGTCCTTATTTAAGGAGTGTCTAGTAATTTGGATTTGACATGATCTGGCAAGGTTTGTTCCTTCAGCCAATCATGCCTTCTCAGTACAGAACCAGTACAGAAACAGTACATCCACTTGTATACAGTATGCTGATGATTCCACTCTCATCTGCTCTGCTCCATCCCCAGTAGAACTCCACTCCTCTACCCAATTGGTCTTCACAGCAGCAGAAAAATGGTTTCAACATATCTGTCTCCTCCTAAATCCCAAAAAAACCAAACTACTACTTTTCACCCCAACCCTTAAATCCACCCCAATCAATTTTTCCATTGTGTCCTGTAATGGCACTATCATTAAACCTGACTATTCCACAAAACTACTAGGCGTCACCATAGACAATCAACTAAATTTTGACTATCACATTGATTTAACTATCAAGACAGTTAATAAAAAGATTGGTGCCCTTTACAGACTTAAGCCCTTTCTTACTGCCACATCCCGAGTGTCTCTCGCCCAAACTCACCTCATTTCTACACTACTGTATGCCTCTCCTTCTTTTATCAACATGTCTAAAGCTAATCTTCAGAAACTGAATATAGCCTACCATAGTATTGCCAAATTTGCCACTGGCTCTTCATTCCAAACTCATCACTGTCTTAACTTAAAGAACCTTAACTGGCTAGAACTTCCAAACCTAATACTCCTACAGCAACTAACGATCACCTTTAAAATTCTACATTACCCCTCCAACACACCCATACTGAATAACCTCATCACACCTTATAAAAATCTCACTACACTTAGATCAGCCAACAAGCTTCTAGTTACTACTCTGAAATCTCATAATAAATCAGGTGACTCCTTATTTGCAAACACTATCGGTTCATATTGGAATAAACTTCCCACAGAACTGACCTCCCTAGGCTCATGTCACCTTTTCAAAAAACAGATTAGAAATCACTTACTAAATCACTGGCTATGCCCATGCTCCAATCCTGACTGAGCTCAGCAAATTTGTTACCCTCTCTAGTCCCCTCCTTTGTACCTTCACTCTCTTGTTCAAAATTCTGACTGACTTCCCCAATCCCCTCTTTTGTACCTTCACTCTTTTGTTCAAAATTTCTGTTTGACTTCCCCTCTGACCATCTGCTTTCTTTCTCTTGCTTCCTTTATCTGACTTCCTATATCCTTCTACCTTTTCCTTTCATCACTACCTTTCTTCCCCCTCTCTTCTCCTACTGGCTACTCCTCAGCTTTACTATGCCCATAATATTCATTCCAAACAGAAACTGTACTTTTTTCACTTTCTGCTTACTTTATTTCTGCTTTTTCTTTCTCTCTAACTACATAATAACTGTTACACTACCTGCTTGCATAGTTAACACTGTATATTAACTGTATCTTGCTTTTTGCCAATGCTTGATTTGTTGTTTTGACTAGTGACTAGTGATTTTTTTACTGTAAATTTTATTTTATGATACTGGAGCTTTTCTCCTCAGCCCTTGGCTGAAATTTGACATGTCATCTAGTCAGACTAGCCCAGGAACACTGTATATGCGATTGTACTCTGCCTTTTGTCATTATTTTACTGTTAGTTAATTAGTGACTTTTTAAACTGTAGTGTTATAGTCTGATAGTGGAGCTTTTCTCCTTGGGCCTCTGCTGAAAATGGACATGTATCCAGCCAGACTAGCCCGGTTAACAAATGTAAAATAAAATAAATAAATAATAAATAAGAACCAGTGACTGCAGCCCTGCAAGATGCTTCTAGGGCATCAAAGCCACACTGCAAGTATGCTTACTAACTTGGTTTGCAGAATGCATTAGCTCTTGAAAATCTTTACTTTCTGCACAATCTGGAAATGATACCATTTTTTGCTTAATTAGTTCCATAATATGTTGCTGGTACTTTAACATGTGAAACTGGCAATTCAATACCCTGATGGCAAGAGTGGCAGAGGTACATACCTTCTTACCCCATCTGTCTAAAGCTCTAGAATCCCTGTCCGAGGGGGTAGGATTTTTGGCTGTAGTAGCCTTAATACCTTTAGGTCCCTGGGAAATGGTCTCTGGGTCAGCAATAAGATTTTTCAAAAGAAATTTGTGGGAATCAGGTACTCTGTAGTACCTGTCAGGTTTCCTAGGGGCCGGGGGTAAGGTGTCTGGAGTAAGACTGGATTCCATAAAAACATAATCTACAACATCCAGGACAGGGGGTATAGCTAGAGGCCTGTGCTGAGGGAACTCTAAAAATTCTCTGAGTCTCTTTTTTGCCTGAGGACAGTCTTGGCATTCCTAGTGGAAATGCACTCTTAAGGTATGCAAGGTTTCACCAAAAGAGAAATCCTCTGGAGGAGAGGCAGAGGGAATGGATTCCTCTGCATCTGAATCCTCAAAGGCTCATAAGAGCAAGTCCTGATAATCAGATGGTTCAGAGTCATTGGACTCCTGGTCTGTAGAGTCAGAAGGAAACTCAATTCTTTGTCTCTTAGCAGGGGAAGGCTGGCTTCCTCTAATTAGGGTAATAAGGTCTTCAGCCATTCTAAGCATTTGTTTTTGTGGCATGGGAGCTTGATCATGTGCTTTGGTTGTCGGTTTTCTAGGCGTAGTGCGTACTCTGGGCCTAAGAAACTTTGTAGTTTTGGCTAAGAAAGAAGTCATTTGTTTGATTCGAACATCGGTAGGATGGAATACACCCACAGAAGTCGGTGCCTGCACAGCAGCTCCGTACCCATCCAAGGTAGAGACATCCGCAGGTTCCATAGTCGAAGAAGCATCTCGCGGCATACTGGACTCCGAATGGGTCTCAGCAGAGGCCTGCGAACCCATAGAAGTGGGCATTAGGGGCTGCAAAGGTACCTCACTGAGTACCGGCGGACTGGTGACTAGCTTAATGGAAGCGTCGGCAGTTTTAGACCTATGCGGTCTGTCTCCATCTTTATCTTTTCATTTTTTCGGTAGATTGGTAGTCAGATGGCCTATTGAAGCCATTTTGGAATACGAAGAATGAGAGTGAAAGAATTTAGCAACAAAGATAGCCTGACGTCGAATGATTCGAGCGTTAAACAAGGCACAAAACCGACAGCGAGAGAAGTTGTAGTCTGGGCCTAAACAGGTGATGCAGTAAGAATGAAAATCTCTGTCAGGTATTTGCTTTCCACAGGCAAGACAACTGTTAACTTTTTCTGACATTGGTTAGAGCAAGAAAAAAGGATCCCCAATGGGGTACTTAGCTTTAGAAAACTTCAGGATTATAAACTCGAAAATGAAAATTTCAGGAGCAGCTGACCAGCACTTGCAAACAGCTTCTGCTTCGGGCTCCTCCTTGGCAAGAAAGACTGATGTAATGGCGTCGGCTGCCTTTTTTATACCCCTGATGACCTGACGTCATGGAAGAAGTGACAGCATCCAACACAGAAATACTAAGACTCTGGTATTCGAGCTGACTGAGGGCTACCTGCAGGCAGATAACCCAAGTGTGATGACTGCAACAGTGAAACATAAAAGAACATCTACTGTTTCACCAAAATACTGACTGGAGATGTTTGTAATGTTTGGGAATGGCAATAAGTCTTAGCAAGAGCTGACAAACAAATAATAAAAACAGCTGTTGCCATCTCTCTGCATACAATAACTGAAAATTCCAGAAAAAGATGGAAAAATGACTTCCATGAAAACCTTCACTGTTCCCATACGCCAAAACTGTCAGACAAATACGTCAGTCAGAAAGCTGCTAACAACATAACATACTTGTGACACAAATGAACTAACATGACAATCAGAGATGAGCTAAGAAGAGATTTGTCTATATAAAAATACCTAAAAACAACCAAATGCTGCTAGGCTGGATAATCATCATACAATTCTAATAATTTTGGACTTTCAATACCACTGTGGCAAAGTGTCAAAACATGTTTTATATACGACAGCAAATGCAGGCCAGATTTTCGCATTGTATCCATATAAAGTGTCTTTGGATCCTTTTGTCCTCGCATCCAGACAGTGAGTAGGTCATCTGTAGAAATGATCTAACTACAGCCTTGATTTTATGCTCATTAAAGAAATTAAGATATTTTACAGTGCTACATATCCTGGGGTATCATTAAACTTCTACATCCAGGACAAACCTCAACCCCAACTCCCAATACCTCCAACTCAAAGAAAGTATAAGCACCCAATTCAACTCTTTTTTCATAAACTCTATACTCTCACTCATAAAAAAACTAAAGTAATACCCCACTAGTCACCCAACCTGAAACCACAGTTACCCATACTACTACTACTACACTCTCAATGCAACTAATCCAAATAAACAACAAAAAAAGTTAACCAAGCTAAAACCTACATCACTTGCTGCTGACAAGCTACCAAATGAATACCTTGAGTTAGCAACTGATGTGACCTCTTACCCTGTGCCTGTCTTGATGCATCTCTAAGAGTCGGACAACTTCCTGTGTGTAACACCTCTGCACAAAGATGGCTCCTCACTAGAACTTTCCAGTTATAGACCAATATCCAAACAAAAATACTGGATGGATATTGAATGGGGGAAAGGAAACTCACCCCAGGGATCACGTCAGGGGTCCAGGGAAGTAAATAGTGTGGGAAGAAATAGCCAGGGAATTGCTATGGCTAGGCTTGTATAGGCCCTAGGGCCGATAGCCTAGTACCAACCTATGAACCTATGAACCTTTAAAAACTAAAAATTTGAATAAGCAAAACAAAACAAAAAAGAATTCGACTGGCATACACGAGCTTCATGCTAAAAAGGCTGGTTTATTACATTTTAATAAACAAGGCACAGCAAAACGCTATGACTAAGCACTTTCACCTCAACAGGCATCATCAGAGTCATATGTCTTCATTCAAACACACCCATCACTTCTCTTTCCAGTGACCTCAGAAATGTAACCCTTGCCATACCTAAACATTTTCAATTCTGTTGATAATTTCCCTTAGGTCAAGGAATACAGACATAAAAAAATGCATAAAATAAAAGTAATAAAACATAAAGAATGAAACTTCACAAAACTGTAACAGTAACAAACTTAAAATCATATATATATATATATATATATATATATATATATATATATATATATATAATGTTGTGGCTCAGTCTTATAGAACTAGCAAAATCACAATAAACAATATTTCTAAAGACAATAATTCCATAATGCTTACATGCATGTCCATAACCTAACACAGTTTCCTCCTTTCTTTTAACACACTGACTATAGAAATATATTCATGAATTCCAGGTTGCACATTGACATTCAGTCTAAGTTGCCATTTAGTTTCCTTGATTTCTATGTCTAACTTGGGGTCACCCCCTCTATCTTCTCTGTAGGACCTATAAATTACAAAAAAAACAAAAATATTTTATAATTTGAACATAGAGATGAAAGTAGGAAAAGTGAACTGGATATTTTCTTGTTTTTAATGTCTCTGGTGTGCTCAACAATCCTGTCTCTTAACCACCTAGTGTTTTTTCCCACATAGAATGCTTGACAGGAAATGCACATGGCCACATAGACCACCATCTCAGTGTTACAATTACACCTTCCGGGGCATTGTAGTTTGCTATGAAAGCCTGCAATTTCTACGTATGGCCCATCGTTCATGTACTTACACCAGTTACATGCCCCAAATTTACTAATTCTTGAGTTGTAATTTCCCTTTGTACCTCTGTCATCTAATTCCAACCATTCCTTAATGTTCCTACATTTGCTGTATAGCATTCTGGGTCTCTGCCCCAGCTTACCCCTAAGCTCAGCATTAAAAACATTCTCCCAAATAACGTTGAACTTGCGGATCAACTGGGGCATTAATTGATTGTAGGGTACAACAAATACCTCATCTTTCAAAGTAGTTCCCCTACAGTTGTTTACTAGGCTCCCTCCTGATCTCAATATGGGTGCAAATTTTGAGGTCCTACCTTTATTAACCTCATTCTTTGTCTTATACAACATTTTGATAGGGTACCCCCTAGTTTTAAACATGTCAATAAGGATGCTCATCTCTTGTTGGAACATTGTGTCATCAGTAATTAACCTTGAGATCAGAACCATCTGGCCTTTAACCACACTTCTTTTCTGGTGAGCTGGGTAACAATTATCAAACTGAAGAAAACTGTTGCAATAAGTATCTTTACTATAAATGGCTGATCTCAAAGTTCCCTGACTTTTGTCCAGTTCTATATCTAGATAGAGGGTCTTGGAAGAATGTAGCCGGTGTGTGAATTTTAAGTAGGATGTAGTCGAATTCATATAGTCCACAAATTCCTTTGCCTCATCAATCCTGCCTCCTCACAAAGTCAATATATCATCCAAAAATCTCAAAAATAAAATTATCAGAGACCAAAACAGTGAGGTGAACACAAATTGTTTTTTCCACTCTGTCAGAACTATGCTCACAAAAACGGGGGCACATTTGGCCCCCAGAGCCATTTTTGACGAAACAGTTCCCCTTCAAAATATAAAAAGTTGTTTTTCAACATGATTTCCATTAAGGTCACCAAAAATTAATTTTGTCATTTAACAAGTGCCCATTAATCAAACTATAATGATATAGTTCCAGTCCTTCCTGATGGGGTATGACCAAAAATAAATTGATCACATCTATTGTAAGGAACATAAAGTCCCTACTCATGTCAACATCCTGAAGCATTTCCAAACAATGCCAGGAGTCCTTAAGAACTTGTGTGCAAACCTGCAAAGTCCCCTTCGAGTAATGATCTACATATGCCATCAGGGGCTCAGTCTTTGAACCCCTGGCGGCAACGATGGGTCTGAAGGGGGGATTTGAAGGGTCCTTATGGCACTTGGGGATGCCAAAAATGGATGGAATAACAGGTGTAATGTTAGTCAGGTAATCAAATTCCACTTTAGTGATGAGCCCCTCAAATAGTACATCCTGCATAAAAATCTCAATTTTAGTGTATGCTCTGCTCACCTCACTTTTTGAGACTCTTTCATATGTGGTCAAATCATTCAGAATGTCATACATCTTTCCTGCATAGTCCAAATGCGACATAATTACTATTGCACCCCCTTATCTGGTTTCATAAATCGGGTAGTCCTTGCTTTTTATTAATTCTCTTAGGACTGCCCTTTCATCACTAGTCAAATTGTCCACAAAACCAATCTTGGTGTCAAATATTTTCCTGATTTCGATCTCAAACAATTTTTCTAGGACACTAACTAGTGGATTACATGGGGGATAAAAATACTGGTGGGCTTCAAGTGTTCCAATGCATTTTCCACATAACTGTTTGGGGATGAAAAAAATAAAAGCAAATTCAATTTTCTAACATACATCTTTAAGTTTATCAACACACTTGCCACATCTTTTTAACAGTTTAAAACGTGTTTCCCTGATCAACAAGTCACTAAGGTTGTAGATGGTAAACTCGTCTTTAACCACAATATCTGCAGTGTGTTTATTTACAATCTTTGTAGCTTCAGACAATGCATTGTTAAACATATTTGTGTTTAAATAGGCATCAAAAAATTCCAAAACATCCATAAATGACCTGTTAGCACTGTTTACTTCACAAGGCTGATCACACTGTGAGTTTAGATTTATATCAATGTTATTCATTTCATCGAATACATCATGTCTTTTTACTACGAGCAACAGTTTGCATTTCATTATTTTCACTGTACGCAATTTGACTGTTATCAAGCTGCCTGTGTAAATTGTCAACAAAATCATTCAAAACTGTCTTTTCCACCTCCCTCTCCCTTTCCCCCTTCCCCTCTTGTTGTTCGTTCCCCCCATTGTCGTGCCTGCCAGCTTCTCTGCCCATTCCGGGCCTGGTCACCCCGGTTCATTAGGTGTTCTGAATGCCTTAGTTAGGGGGGAATGCTCCAAAAGCTGTTCCTGGTTAGGTTCATATTCACTTTCAAACTCCTCATTCCAGGTTTCTGGGTCTCTCAGATCCCCCATACCTCCATTCCCCCAAATCTGGAGCATTATTTCGGCTGTGGATTGTGGGTGGGAGGTAAACAGTTTTATTTTTATAATCGTTAAAGTCTCTATCAAGTTTCTTCTGTTTCTTGGAATAGTTGTCACTAACAATCTTAAGTCAACAAAAATCTTTTTATGGTTCATTAACACAGTTGGATAAAGCAAGTCATTAGTTATACTTGTATTAATGTCATTAATTTCTCTTTGTAAAATTTTTAACTTATGTTCATTGTCCCTTACTACAATCGCCATCAGCTCCAGTCCCATCTTATCAAAGTGCTCAACAAGCTCTTTGTGCATAACTGAGCCTGCCTCTGTCCCTCATGGGTATTTCCAGACACGCAGGCCCTTAGGAACTTGCTTGCGACTTGCAGAAGTATTTAAAAACATGTTGTCCAACTGTAGTGACTTAAAGCATTTACATAGCTTCTCCAGTTGAAAAAGCTGTTGGTTAACACATCCCCTTTCACTTCTCTCAGACACTTCAGTGTGTGTAAAGTTCATGTTAGTCATCTAAAACACATCATTCAGACGCGTTATTACAGGAAAGTCCCCAGCCAAATTTCTCGAAGTACCAATGTCCTCCATATTTTCTGGGCTATGTAATGTTAATAACTCCACCTGTCAATTCGAAATGTTAAAAGTTCCACTTCCACCGTTGATGTTAGCTTTTAAATTAAATTGCAGCTCTTTTACAACTTGGGTAAGTTCCCCCAACAGTGTTTCGATGGTCTGTTCAGCTCTAGCTCCTGCCATGTCCGGGGAATTCAAACCAGGAACCAAACAAAAATACTTTAAAAACTAAAAACTTGAATAAACAAAACAAAACAAAAAAGAATTCAACCAGCATACATGAGCTTTGTGCTAAAAACGCTGGTTTATTAAATGTTAATTCACAAGGCACAGCAAAACACTATGGCTAAGTGCTTTCACCTGAACAGGCATCATCAGAGTCATGTGCTTTCATTCAAACACACCTTAAATACTATACATCATTTCCTCTTTTTCAGTGCCCTCGTAAATTTAACCTTTGTCATACCGAAACATTTTCAGTTCTGTTGATAATTTCACTTAGGTCAAGGAATGCAGACATAAAAAAATGCATAAAATAAAAATAATAAAAAATAAAGACTGAAACTTCACAAAACTGTAATAATAAACTTAAACATCAAATATATGTACTGTTGTGACTCAGTCTTACAGAACTAGCAAAATCACAATAAACAATATTTCTAAAAACAATAATTCCATAATGCTTACATGCATGTCCATAACCTAACACGGTTTCCTCTTTTGTTTTAACACACTGGCTATAGAAATATATTAATTAGTTCCAGGTTGCACATTGGCATTCAGTCTAAGTTGCCATTTAGTTTCCTTGATTTCTATGTCTAACTTGGGGTCCCCCCCCCTCTATCTTCTCTGTAGTACCTATCAATTACAAAAATAAAATATTTTTTAATTTGAACATACAGATGAGTGTAGGAAAAGTAAACTGGATGTTTTCTCATTTTTAATGTCTCTGGTGTGCTCAGTAATCCTGTCTCTTAACTGCCTAGTGTTTTTTCCCACATAGAATGCTTGACAGGAAATGCACGTGGCCAGATAGACCACCATTTCAGTGTTACAATTACACCTTCTGTGGCATTGTAAGTTCCTATGAAAGCCTGCAGTTTCTATGTATGGGCCATCGCTGATGTACTCACACCAGTTACATGCCCCACATTTACTAATTCTGAGTTGTAATTTCCCTTTGTACCGCTGTCATCCGATTCCAGCCATTCCTCAATGTTCCTACCTTTGCTGTATACCACTCTGGGCCTTTGCCCCAGCTTACCCCTAAGCTCAGCATCAAAAACATTCTCCTAAATAACACTGAACATGGGGATCAGTTGGGGCATTAATTGATTGTAAGGTACAATAAATACCTCATCCTTCAAAGTAGTTCCCCTACAGTTGTTCCCAAAGCTCCCTCCTAATTTTTTGGTGAACTTAATGGAAATCATCTTGAAAACAACTTTTTATATTTTGAAGGGGAACTGTTTCATCAAACTACAGGAGTGACTATGGGGGCCAAATGTGCCCCCGTTTTTGTGAACTTGGTTCTGACAGAGTGGGAAAAACAATTTGTGTTCACCTCACCGTTTTGGTCTAAGATAATTTTATTTTTGAGATTCTTGGATGATATACTGTTTTGTTGGGGAGGCACGACTGATGAGGCAAAGGAATTTGTGGACTATTTGAATTTGACGGCATCCTACTTAAAATTCACACACCAGCTGTTTTTTTCCAAGATTCACTATGTAGATATAGAATTGGACAAAAGTCAGGGAACCTTGTGAATACCAGACACATTTTTTGGAACATTCCCCCCAACTAAGGCGTTCAGAACGCTTAATGAATAGGGGCACAAGACAGGCACGACAATGGGAGGGAAAGAACAACAAGAGGGGAAGGTGGAAAGGGATAGAGAGAGGTGGAATAGACAGTTTTAAATGATATTGTTGACAATTTACACAGGCAGCTTGATAGTCAAATTGTGTACAGTGAAAATAATGAAATGCAAACTGTTGCTCGTAGTAAAAGACACGATGTATTCAATGAAATGAATAACATTGATATAGATCTAAACTCACAGTGTGATCAGCCTTGTGAAGTAAACAGTGCTAACAGGTCATTTATGAATGTTTTGGAATTTTTTGATGCCTATTTAAACACAGATATGTTTTACAATGCATTGTCTGAAGCTACACAGATTGTAAATAAACACACTGCAGATATTGTGGTTAAGGACGAGTTTACCATCTACAACCTTAGTGACTTGTTGATCAGGGAAACACATTTTAAACTGTTAAAAAGAGGTTTTAACTTCATCCCTGAGTATAAAGTTGATGTGGTAAGTGTGTTGATAAACTTAAAGATGTATGTTAGAAAATTGAATTTGCATTTATTTTTCTCATCCCCAAACTATTATGCGGAAAATGCACTGGAACCCTTGAAGCCCACCAGTACTTTTATCCCCCTGTAATCCACTAGTCAATGTCCTAGAAAAATTGTTTGAGATCGAAATCAGGAAAATATGTGACACCTAGATTGGTTTTGTGGACAATTTGACTAGTGATGAAAGGGCAGTCCTAAGAGAATTAATAAAAAGCAAGGACTACCCGATTTATGAAACCAGATAAGGGGGGTGCAATATTAATTATGTCGCATTTGGACTATGCAGGAAAGATGTATGACATTCTGAATGATTCGACCACATATGAAAGAGTCTCAAAAAGTGTGGTGAACAGGGCATACACTAAAATTGACATTTTTTTGCAGGATGCACTATTTGAGGGGCTCATCACTAAAGTGGAATTTGATTATCTGACTAAAACTACACCTGTTATTCCATCCATTTTTGGCATCCCCAAGTGCCATAAGGACCCTTCAAATCTCCCCTTCAGACCCATAGTTGCTGCCAAGGGTTCAAAGACTGAGCCCCTGATGGCATATGTAGATCATTACTCGAAGGGGACTTTGCAGGTTTGCCCACAGGTTCTTAAGGACTCCTGGCACTGTTTGGAAATGCTTCAGGATGTTGACATGAGTAGGGATATCATGTTCCTTTCAATAGATGTGATCAATTTATTTTCGGTCATACCCCATCAGGAAAGACTGGAACTATATCACAATAGTTTGATTAATGGGCACTTGTTATTAAATGACAAAATTAATTTTTTGGTGAACTTAATGGAAATCATCTTGAAGAAAAACTTTTTATATTTTGAAGGGGAACTGTTTTGTCAAAATACAGGAGTGGCTATGGGGGCCAACTGTGCCCCTGTTTTTGTGAACTTGGTTCTGACAGAGTGGGAAAAACAATTTGTGTTCACCTCACCGTTTTGGTCTAAGATAATTTTATTTTTGAGATTCTTGGATGTTATACTGATTTTGAGGGGAGGCACGATTGATGAGGCAAAGGAATTTGTGGACTATTTGAATTCTACTACATCCTACTTAAAATTCACACACCAGCTACATTCTTCCAAGATCCACTATCCAGATATAGAACTGGACAAAAGTCAGAGAACCTTGAGATCAACCATCTATAGTAAAGATACTTATTGCAACAATTTTCTTCAGTTTGATAGTTGTCACCCGGCACACCAAAAAAAAGTGTGGTTAAGGGCCAGATGGCTCGGATCTCACAGTTAATTAATGATGACATGATGTTCCAACAAGAGATGTGCATCCTTATTGACACATTTAAAACTAGGGGGTACCCTATCAAAATGTTGCATAAGATAACGAATGAGGTTAATAAAGTCAGGACCTCAAAATTTGCACCCATATTGAGATCAGGAGGGAGTCTAGTGAACAACTGTAGAGGATCTACTTTGAAAGATGAGGTATTTGTTGTACCCTAGAATCAGTTAATGCCCCAAATACTCCCCAAGTTCAATGTTATTTGGGAGAATGTTTTTGATTCTGAGCTTAGGGATAAGCTGAGGCAAAGCAAAGTGGTATACAGCATAGGTAGGAACATTAAGGAATGGTTGGAATTGGATGACAGCGGTACAAAGGGAAATTACAATTCAAGAATGAGTAAATGTGGGGCATGTAACTGGTGTAAGTATGTCAACGATGGGCCATACGTACAAATTGAAGGTTTTCATAGCAACCTACAATGCCCCGGAAGGTGTAATTGTAACTCTGAGATGGTGGTCTATGTGGCCACGTGCATTTCCTGTCAAGCATTCTATGTGGGAAAAACAACTAGGTGGTTAAGAGACAGGATTGTTGAGCACACCAGAGACATTAAAATCAAGAAAACATCCAGTTCACTTTTCCTACACATATCTGTATGTTCAAATTACAAAAGATTTTTGTTTTTTGTAATTGATAGGTACGACAGAGAAGATGGGGGGTGACCCCAGGTTAGACATAGAAATCAAGGAAACTAAATGGCAACTTAGACTGAATGCCAATGTGCAACCTGGAATTCATGAATATATTTCTATAGCCAGTGTGTTAAAAGAAAAGAGGAAACTGTGTTAGGTTATGGACATGCATGTAAGCATTATGAAATTATTGTTTTTAGAAATATTGTTTATTGTGATTTTGCTAGTTCTATAAAACTGAGCCACAACATTATATATATTTGATGTTTAAGTTTGTTACTATTACAGTTTTGTGAAGTTTCATTCTTTATGTTTTATTATTTTTATGTTATGCATTTGTTTATGTATGTATTCCTTGACCTAAGTGAAATTATCAACAGAATTGAAAATGTTTAGGTATGGCAAGGGTTAAATTTCTGAGGGCACTGGAAAAGAGGACGTGATGTATAGTGTTTAAGGTGTGTTTGAATGAAAGCACATGATCTGATGATGCCTGTTGAGGTGAAAGCGCTTGGTCATGGTGTTTTGCTGTGCCTTGTGTATTAACATTTCATAACCCAGCATTTTTAGCACGAGGCTCATGTATGCCAGTCAAATTCTTTTTTGTTTTGTTTTGTATAGATCAATATTCACACTATCACCCCTTTTAAAAATTTTGGAGAAATGCACCCACTCTCAATTATTGGACCGTCTATTAACTAACAATCTTTCTTGCCAATTCACAACATGAATTTTGACCCAGCCAAAGCATTACAACTGCCCTATTAAGTTTCACCATCACTGTAAATCAACTCAAAAATTATAGGCAACTTGTCTCCTCTATCTTTCTAGATATATGTAAGGTATTTGACACAGTATCCCACCAAAAGCTCTTGCATGAACTCTTATCCCTTAACTTATCTACATATGCCCTCTCCTGGTTCTACAACTATCTTTCTGATCGGCAACAGGCTGTAAAGTGGCAAAATGATCTTTCATCCCTACTACCTGTAACTGTAAGTATCCCACAAGGCCCAATACTAGGCCCACTTCTCTTCTCTGTCTTCACAAACAAACTTCACAGCACTACACACCTTGCCAGTATCATGCAATATGCAGATGACTCCACTGTCATCTGTGCTGCACCCTCCCTGCCACAGCTTCTAGAAATTACCAAAAAATCATTTTCTGCCATCATATCTTGCCTATAAAACTATCAACTCGTACTAAACCCTAACAAAACCAAATTAATACTTTTATAAACAACCATCACAAATTCAACAGCCTCAGTCAGCACTTTAAAATCACCTAATCTAACAACATTTTAATAGAACAAATCTCTGAAACCAAGATACTAGGTGTCACTACTGATAACAGTTTGAGATTTGACAAGTATGTACCACTTGTTATTAAAAAAGCCCACATAAAATTAGGGTCTCTCTACAGAATTAAGACTTATCTCACCAGCTCATCCAAACAAGCTATCATCGGGACCCACGTATTAGCTATACTAATGTATGACTCCCCTATATTCACAAACCTCAGAAAAACAGAATTAAACAAGGCTGGAAACATGCTACCACAAGATCCCCAAATTCGCCACAAACCTACCTCACAGAACCCATCACTGTGTTGATTTCCCAACAACTAAAATGGCTTGAGCAATCCAATCCGTTATCCTTCAAACAATTTATACTAACCCACTCTATCATATACCAACCTGATAAATGTCCATCCCTCCATACTCTAGTACAAACCCACACTAATAACAGATCCCTGAGATCCTCTAACAAATTACTGCTAAAAATTTCAAAATCCAATAACAGCTTTGGGGATTCTCTTTATTCAAATGACATCTGTTAATTAAGGAAGTCCATCCTTCAGACTATTGTTAACAGCAGTATGTCCACCTTGTTCAAAAATCTGCTTAAGGCACATCTAAATGAACTTGGTTGTGCTCCTGCTCATCCCCTGGCTGAACAGATATTTTATTTTTCTTCTTTCGCCCACAAAATTTCATTTTTCCTTCACATCCACTCTTCCTAAACGACCAAACCAATCCCTGGGCCCGTTATGACCTTCTCTAACCCTCATCCGCAGCTATATATTCACTAGTTTCTACTCATCAGTCCTCTCTCCCTCTCTTCTTTCTTATTTCCTGTCTGCTTATCTTAAACCACATCAGAATTCTCTAGATAAACTGCACAACGTCCCTCTAAATTGATTGTTGTTGTCCATGACTGTTAACACTTGCATCCACGCTTTTTTGAACATTGTGGTACTTTTTTGAATATCTAACTGCTGTTTAGAATTTTTTCTTTAATGACGATCTCTAACTTCTGTAAACTAACTTTATATATCCTAGTATGTCTGTGTTGTTTAATTCTGTGAAAACAAGCAGTTGGCTATTGCTCCTGTAACTACTGTAATGATTGTACCAATCTCTGATTGTTTGCCTAAAAGCTGTACTGTTTTAAACTTTTTAAAACTTGTATTGTTTATATGTGGCACTTTTCTCCCCAGGCTTCCACTGAAAATGGGCTACTTGTCCAGTCGGACCTCCCCGGTAAACAAATGTCAAATAAATAAATAATATCCTGGTACTATGAACCAGCATGTGGAATCTCAGTCCAAACTCAGCACACAAAACCAGAGCACGTGTAGTTAATGATGGACTAAAGATCAAGTCATGGTTTATAAATCGCATAAAACATCATATGTGTGTTCGGTATATATTGGCAGTATTTCCTGCCTGACACCAAGACTAGCAGTTAATGAAAAGTTAGTCAGGACAAGAAACAATCCACTTTAGTCGCATTCTAGTCAGACAGACATTGTTAATATAATGAATACATGAAAACATATACATTATCTTAAAGAGTTCAGCAATGTCACCTAGGTACGTACTGATCTAAATGCTGAATACAGGAGTGTTGGAGGGAAGGTAATGTTCAATGATGACTGGTGTGCGTCTTCACCTTTTTTGTCACCTGATGGAAAATTTGTGATGTTCAAATTCAGAGCAAGTTTCTTCACATCCTGTCTGTATTCTAGAACCTGTACCTCATCTTTCCTATTCAGATAAGAAAAAAACAAAGGTTAATGTTACAAACATCATTTCATATCGTCAAAATGAGGAAAATGTGGGTATTATACTAAACTGCAAATAGCAAAGAATGGCTGTCAATATCCGATACAGAACTATAACACGACATTATTAAAAATAGTAAAAAAAAAATGACAAAAGAAAAAAAAAGCTAGTAGGCATTTACATAACTAAACTTCTTTTATTTATCCTTTACTGACCAGGTTAGTCCCGCTAGGCTAACAGCCCCTTTTCAGGACAGATCCAAGGTAGTATTTATACCATTAGAGGAAATTTGGCCAGAGCAGTGAGAACTTCCTCTACTCTTTTTGACAGGTGCTGTGAGATCTTTTACATCTACCAACTCAAGCAGACGAAGCCTCTGTTGAACATCTCATCCAAAGAATGAGAC
Organism: Protopterus annectens; assembly: GCF_019279795.1. Taxonomy (NCBI): domain Eukaryota; kingdom Metazoa; phylum Chordata; order Ceratodontiformes; family Protopteridae; genus Protopterus; species Protopterus annectens. The sequence continues at coordinate 1,148,642,030 of NC_056747.1, read as the reverse complement.
GATCAGGATTATAGTAACCTTGTTATACCAGACTGCAGCATCACTAATCAATCTATCTGGTGTGGGAGTAGAACCATCAGCTTTTGGTACCCAGGATGATGTCCTACCTTTGTACCACTAACACTGTTCAATTTTTGATAAGAAAATCTATTCTAGTAGTGAGAATGTTAGAAACTATAGCTGGCAGACTCATAGTCCTTTGTAAAATGTGTATTAACTGGGGTATCCTATCAAGATGATGATCCTGCACCTTACATTATGACGGAATGAGGAAGTCTAATCGTTCCAACATGGGTGCTCACTGAATGAACTTACTCTTTAGGAGCCACTATGTGAAAGCAGGGCAAGCATACAAACTGAAGCACATGGGTCGCTTCATGCCAGATTTGTCACACACAGAGGTCCATTTGTCTGTAAACCTGAATGGGCTCTAGTCCTAAACACCAAACCTGAAATAGTGGCATCTGAGTATACTATAAAAGTTACTATAAAAATGTGGTGAGGCATTTTTTGGCTAAGAGGATAAAATAAGGTTCCTTCTATTACTCATGGATTGGGGTTTGGCATAATGGTTCAGGTGTTTATTTGCAGCCACAAAGTACAGGGTTTGATTCTTTTACTGATGGTTTTGGCATAATGGTTAAAGTCTTCACCTTACAGAGTTTGATTCTGATCCCTGGATATTGGTTAAGCTTAAAATGACCATTTAGGGCAGATAGCCCAGTATTCACCTATGAATCTATGGCTGTTGCAGGAATGTTGGTTCATAAAATTGTCCCTACCCTGAGCTTTCATGGGAGGGGTTGGCATAATTCTTAAAGTCTTTGTCTCACATTTGCACAGCACAGCGTTTGATTCTAGCCTCTGGTTATTGAGTATGCTTGAAATAGTCTGCACATTTATAGCCTAATATTTGCCTAGGAACTCCTACGTTGTGAATGTTCAGCAGCTGGGAGGAAGTAAAAATGTAAAGTATTACTCAGAGGCAGCAGAAAAAAAACAATTCCTCTTTCATAAATTTACTTAAAACTGTGAATCAGTTATCACAATAGGTATGCAAATTCTAAGAGAAAAAAAAACAGACAGAAAGAAAAAAAAGAAATTAACAACATTAATAAAATAAAACTAAAACTCTACTATGTCATGACAAAGAAACAGATTTGTTTTAAATGCCCACCACACAAAGACAGAAGCATCTCTGTGCTTCAGCAAAACATGTCAGACTGACTCATATGATATAAATTATAAAGAGCATAATGTTTGTTATATAAGCCTTTAGTGCAATTACTTTTCTTTATGTAAAACAATGCTACAACATAACCTAGAATTATAGAGTGCTACAAACGAATGTTCGCACCACTACCTTCATAAGCTACAATGGAACAGTCAAACTGTGTTACCTCTTTTTTTTTCAACAAACATCTTTATTAAATTATCATGTATATGCCGTGGTGGTACAGTGGTAGCATTGTTGCCTCGCAGCAAGAAGTTCTGCTGTTCGATTCTCGGCTGGAGTGCCTTCTGTATGGAGTCTGCATGTCCTCTCTGCGGTCGAGTGGCCTCCGAAAGACATGTGTGAATGGGTGTGCATTTGCTGAAGGCTGGGCATCGGGCTGGCAACTCGGCACCATAAAAATCTACTGCCAATCATTAGCGGACCTGAGTTCCGCTGTGGCGACCCCTAACTGGGAAAAGACAAACAACAACATTAAATTATCATGTATGACATAGACAATCTTAGATTTATATAAATGAAAAACAAACACTGACACCACTTTGTGTGCAATATGTCACAAAGACCTTGGTTGCAGTTTCTCTGCTAAAAACAAATGGTGCTTGGATTATTCCGTTACAACTACTCATCCAGTTTGTAAGGTTCTGTCCTACTTTTAACCCACTCAAGCTTACCATATACTCACCAACGTGGCACTTAGTCAAATTATTTACTGGAGTTCTGACAGACCACATCCAGCTTTGACGCTATTTGCTGGTCAGATCTGAATAGTTTTGCCAGCTTACATCTTCCACTTCTCCCAGCTATCCTTATTTGTTTTAATACCTCTCTTTCCAGTTACATTTTTTCTGCCTTTCTATTGCTCTGCACTGATGTCTTTAACTCTTGGGTCTCCACTGCTTTGCCTAACATTCCCTTTGGGAAAACCCGGTTCCTATGAATTACCACATTGATGGTAGTCCACTGAATACAGAAGGAGTTATAAGAGATCTGGGAACACAGATTGACAGCAACCTCTCTTTTGACCACCACATTACCACTGTGGTCAGAAAGTCCTTCTATGTGGCACATCTCATTACTAAGGGTTTTGCATCCAGGAAGAAAGAGGTCTGGCAAAGCCGCAAAAGTACCTCACAAAGAGGATCCAAGGCTTTAAACATTTGTCCTATATGGACAGACTAAAAAAATTCCAACTATTCTCTGTTTCATATCACCTACTTAGAGGTGATCTCTGCTTGATTTACAAAGCCATGTTTGACCCAGCTCTGTTAGAAATGCTACATCTACAGAAGTCGTAATCCCTCCACACCACACTCTCCAGAGACCTCAACCTCATTACCACAATCAACAGAACATGCTGGAGGGACAGGTTCATAACCCAGAGACTGCCCATGCTATGGAACAGACTTACCATACATGTCAAGCAGAGCACCTCACTGGCCCTCTTCAAGAGAACCCTGATGAGTGGATTTGAAATAGAAAATTCATCCCAGAGATCACTCCTGCGGCTTTACTCGACAGAGGCAATAAGAACTAAGGTCGGGTGGCATGATGGCAGGGTAATCCTATGTGCTAGGGTTGTAAAGGCTCCAGGGCCATTGGCCAAGTACACACCTATGAACCTATGACCTTAGGAACATGAAATATACCACCGCATGATCATTGTTGACCATCAGAGATCTCATCTTAACATCATGATGTTTGTCCAGGCAACTGAGGGCAAAGTCCAGAACATTGTTTTGTTTGATGCATCTATAGACAACCACCTAGAAGGATAGGCAAGTTCTTCCTGATCCAGAGATTCTTTAGGGATCCTTTCACTCTTCTTTTTGGATGTAGAAACTGATCGGTCTTCAGCTGGAAGACTGGGATCACCACAATCCTCATTGGCTTCATGTCCTGAGCCTATAAACCAAAACTCTGCCTTCTGTCACCGATTTGTACGAAGGGTAAAGGACTGTGTCCGACCATCAGCTTTCCTCAGTCTGCCTGCACTCTGACAAGCAGTGTGCTTGGATCATGCATTTTCACAGCACTGAGCACATCCCAGTTCATCAAAGATGTATCATTGAATGCTCTTCTACTGAATATTGTCACTATACTCTGAGCCTGCTGAACCCTGGGAGTGAGAAGCTAGTATCTTACTTCTGAGTTTAAACAACCTCAGAGATAATATATTTAAAAATGGGCAAACTTCTCTTGGTTGAAATTAACATTTATGAATTGTCAGCATTACTTTTCTCTTGTTTTAGACTACGATTTTACTTCTTGTTTGTGTTATTTTAACTGGGAAAGTCCAGCTGGGCAGGACACATTTATATTGGTGGTACAAAGGCTCTACATTATCATATTACAAAATGTAACAATAATACATTACATATTCAGATACAATGACAGAGGTACTGGAAATTACTGAACACGTTACAATAAACCAACAGTAATAAGGTATTACATTAATTGAGAATGGCAACAAAAGTATACTGGTCATTACAGTGTAATGAAAATGACAGTTATTATCTATTTCCAAATAAGTCAGAATCGGTGATCAATAGCAGAATGATCTATTACATTTTTGAGAAGGCAACATATTGAGTCACTAAGGTACCTGTTACAAAAAGAAAAACACACACACACAGACACACACACACAGACACACACACAGACACACACACACACACACACACACACACACACACACACAGACACACACACACACGCAGACACACACACACACACTCACTCACTCACAAAATAAAGGTTCTAGCAAGATACAGTGATGTACATATAGCTGTTGAATACAAGTGAAATTAGTAGTTAGATATTACAGTAATGTAGCAGCAATGAGCCGTTATTAGCTGACTGTGGACAGGATGAGACTTTAAGGTGCTTCAGGACTAGGCCTTCTAAGCCTTGTTTTTTTACCTTTCTCTGGCTCTATGCTCCCAAAGTTTCAGACGCAAACTAAAAGACAGCAGGTATGCTTTTGGTAAAACATGCTGTGTGTCCTGGATATTTTAACTGTAAGTGCAAAGGAAAGTGAGGATAAGATGAACCACAGACATTGTGATCTGTAACAAATACTGTAAGCATTTTGATAAAAAGGTGAACAAAAGGTGCACTGGCCATCTTCTGCTGAAAAGGAAGTGAGGTACAGAGAAACAGCAACGTAATACTGAGGATGGGGATTGAACGATGTCATTGTGCACAACAAAATATCCTGAATAAATGGAAATGCCAAGAAACCATGCTTAGTCTTTGATAAGTGTGAGACATCTCAGTCTAATGATTTACATACTAGAGTGTGAACAGAAAAGCATCAACTGTGTGGTATAGAGGTTTTGTTCCTGACAATGTCTCAGATGATCCATGTTCAAAGAGTGGCCTGGGCACTGGGGGAACTGCTCAGGGGGAGATGGCATCATACCCACTTCGGGATTATTAATGCAAAAGCTTAGAAGTGCAACTCCTGTACTTAAGACCCAGAAGGAAAGTATCTGCATGTGTGTGTGTGTGTGTGTGTGTGTGTGTGTGTGTGTGTCCATGTATGCATGTGTATGTATGTATGTGTGTGTATGCATGTGTGTGTATGCATGTGTGTGTATGTCTGTGTCCATGTATGTGTATGTATGTGTGTGTATGCATGTGTATTTGTGTGTGTGTGTGTGTGTGTGTGTGTGTGTGTGTGTGTGTGTGTGTGTGTGTGTGTGTGTGTTTTATTGGCACATTCAAATAAATCCCTCAAATGTCTCTGGATGGTGACCATGATCACTAGCTCTGACTTCTATCTTCTGGTTTCCTCAGACTCTGTATGGCAAGAGTAATAACTGGACCTAAAACATAATGAGGTCTGGTGTTTTTTAGGGGACATTGTAGTGGGGCAAAAAATCAACAGTTTTAAGAGGATAAAAAAAGAGAAAAAAAAAACCTAAGAGGCCACATAACGTAGACAGACCATGAAAAACAACTGTCATATTTCCAGTGGTGGGTGTCAAAATATGGCCTACCAACCAAAGTTTCTATAATGCTTTAGACGAC
>NC_056747.1:1148544261-1148631761 GCF_019279795.1 Protopterus annectens | reverse complement strand
AAGTGATCAGCGTCATTGTGGCCCTTTAACAAATTAGTATGGCAGACATGACAGTAAGTGAACTGGTGATCTTTCCAATCATCTGTAGATATGGGGAGGTGTGTGTGTGTGTGTGTGTGTGTGTGTGTGTGTGTGTGTGTGTGTGTGTGTGTGTGTGTCTGCAAGTCTGTACATTTTACATAGCAGACTGAGCCTATGAGGATTGTTTAATGCCTTACACCTGTTGTGTATTGGACGGGGTTCTGGGTCCTATTTCAGTAAGAATGAATGACTGTTTTTCTAAAGAAATAAACTTCAGCACATTTGTCTCTTTTTAGGATTAATTTGATGCTAATGGTCTGTTTAAGTTTCATGCTTAAACCTGCATAAATGTTGAAATCAAATTCAGTGTTACAGACTGAGGTGCTCAAAGCCCTATTTCCATGTGCTTTGCTGTCAGAGTAGGAAGGTTAGGATGGGAGGGGGTGAGACGGGCAGCCAGATAGTCATCTTAAAATACTGGATATTTTATGTACAAAGTCAAAAACGAAAGTACTTCTATGTAAGTAATTCAGGGTTACCTAAAACCATACTATTAGTTTTGGTGAAGTTAATTTTGAAGTGTACTGAGAACAGGCATGTTGCTAAATGACACACACCCTTCTGGGTGACAGAATTAAAATTAGAGCTGCTTTTGTGTTTACATTCAAAGCATGCCACTCCACCAGTGTTAAACCCTAGAGGTACTGTAGGTGTTAAGCTCTGCTTGTATTTGCAAACTCTTATTCTGCCATCATAAGCAGATGGCTTGCATTTTTTTCCTGGATTTAAGGTAGATATCACTTCATACTAAAGCAAGAGAACCTCATAGCCAGCATCTGTGCTTTATACTGGAGATAACTAATAGATGTGAACCTTACCCATCAGCATGAGGAATCATCTGCATTTAATGATAGAGACAGCACATACTCACCAGGCAAGCCACTTTGTTTCTCTGTAAAGTTTATTTCATTTGCAATTGTTAACTGGCTGAGTGTCTTGATCCGGGGATCCTTATCAGTTATAGATCAGGTCAGCAGGCACTCGCAATAATAAACATATTTAAAAGTCATAAAAGCTGTACAGCATTTAAAAACACATGCCTACAAAAGAAAAATTTCTAGTCTTCATCTACTGTACATCTCACTTCAGAGACGCTCTCTTTTGAAACAGTCAGGGTTTTTAATTTGTGCAATAGTTTACAATGTGTACAGAAGAGTCAGAAACGTGTTACATTACAGATGAAGAACGTTCTTTGACTGTATGCAGAACTTTTCTTGAAGAAAGTGAAGTGACTATTCATCATCCTAAAAATAAAACTGATGCAGGGTGTTTTAACCTACAAACTTGTCTAGGAATAACTGCCTATCCTTAGTTGAAGAAGTGAGTTTCAAGTGTAATTTAAGAACTGTGTACCTGATTATAGAAATGTCCTTTTTATTGAAAGTTCTGAAGGTGTTGTCAGGAGTTTACCCACAATTTGGAATTCTTTCTTTTTCCTCCCAGTGCTCCATGTCCACATCAGGTCTACCAACTTCTCTGATCCCCTCAGACTTACTCTGTTTCTGTTGCAGATGGTTATGATCTCTAAGGGCATCTTGGAGGTTTTGACTAACTACATCTGTTGAGAGGTTTTGATATGCCCTAGCCTGTATTTCCCTTCTGCCTCTCTCCTGCAGTCTCTAGGTAGCTTCCGGAAAACAGGCATGTTGGAAATGTGCTGACGTATCACTCCACATCTGATGCAGTTCAGTCAAGGACCCCACCCTAATTCCTCTAAGGACTATGCCCCCTTTCATTACACATGTCCAGCCTCCACTAAGGATCATGTGGGGATCACTCTAGTGACTATCCTCCCTTCTGGGATGATAACACCCGTTGCTTCCCTTTGACTCTGTCAGTCACCTGAGATACTAATCGAACCACGGTTGGCTGGGTTGTAGTTAGATTTTTATCCCTGTGCACTGCGGTAGTAGCTTCACAATTTGGAACGCAATGCCTTTACCTATAAGAAGTTGTACTTTACTTAGAACATTCCAAACCACACTCCAAGCACATTTGCTGTAGAAGGTAAAGTGTCGCTGTTGTGTAGTTGGTATAACATACCAGGTTATGATTGCGTCTGTGATAGTAACTAGTTAGTTATGTGTCTGAGGCATGAATGTCAAGAAATTCACATTAAGAGTAAAGCTCAAGAGGTGAATCTTGATGTCCATGTTGAGAACACTTGTATTATGACTGGTCAGACCCGATCACAGTTCTTTGTGGAGCATGGAGCTTAAACTGCTTTCATTTAGTACAATATTTAAAGCAAATTTAAAAAAGTGTATGATGAGTGTTTTAGAACTTTAAAAGCTGTAACACATTTACCACAGCCACATAGACTATGGCCATCACAGAACAGTGGCTGGTAGAACAAAAAGAAATGTCATTTGGACAAAAAGGAAAAGCTGAATGAAGTTTTTATTTATTTATTTGTCTTTATTTACCGGAAAAGTCTGACTGGGTAATACTTACTTTCAATGGAGGCCCAAAGAGAAAAACTCCATTTATTTACACTGATTTATACTTTGTTTTAATGTTTTAAAGCTCATTTTAGGTTCCTATCTCTGCTATGTGATGGCTACGCACAGCTGTTATTGCACTAGGGTGGTTCTAGAGCTAAACAACAGTCAGATAAAAGAAAAGTGCTTAACAAGTTTGCCTTTTCCACAGGTTTGGAGGATTATTACCTGAAACAAATAGTTCATTTGTCATACACTATGCATATCAGATGTGAGCATGTCTCACATGTCTAGCATTTGTATATGCTAACAATGGATCTAAGCCAGCAATCAGATCTTGAGAACCTTAATTACATGAAACTACTGCCTCTAGGATGAAGAAAAGATGTACTCTTGATGCTTAGGTAACCAAACCATTTAGATAAAGGTAAGTCTCAAGACAGCTGTTACAACAAAATCATGACTAATTTGCTAAACATGTTTTTGTGTTTTGAATCTGTTTGGCTCCATTATCATGGTGGTGGAATGAGGAAGTACAAGAGAGTATACAGAGAAAGATGTTGGCAAAGAAGAAGTGGGATTGTCAGAGAGATGAAGAAAGTAGACAGGAGTATAAGGAGATGAGATGCATGGCAAAGTGAGAGGTGGCGAAGGCTAGGGATAAGACATATGAAGAGTTGTATGAAAGGTTGGACACTAAGGAGGGAGAAAAGGACCTATACCGATTGGCTAGACAGAGGGACCGAGCTAGGAAAGATGTGCAGCACATAAAGGTGATAAAGGATAATGAGGGAAACATACTCACAAGCGAGGAGAGTGTGTTGAGCAGATGGAAAGAGTACTTTGAGGGGATGATGAATGAAGAGAATGAGAGGGAGAGAAGGTTGGATGATGTGGGGATAGTGAATCATGAAGTGCAATGGATTAGCAAGGAGGAAGTAAGGATAGCTATGTAGAGGATGAAGAATGGAAAGTCTGTTGGTCCAGATGACATACCTGTGGAAGCATGGAGGTGTTTAGGTGAAATGGCAGTGGAGTTTTTAACCAGATTGTTCAATGAAATTTTGGAAAGTGAGAGAATGCCTGAGGAATGGAGAAAAAGTGTTTTGGTACCGATTTTTAAGAATAAGGGTGATGTGCAGAGCTGTAGTAACTACAGAGGGATTAAATTGATCAGTCATAGCATGAAGTTATGGGAAAGAGTAGTGGAAGCTAGGTTAAGAAGGGAGGTGATGATTAGTGATCAGCAGTATGGTTTCATGCCAGGAAAGAGCACTACAGATGCGATGTTTGCTCTGAGAGTGTTGATGAAGAAGTACAGAGAAGGTCAGAAGGAGTTGCATTGTGTTTTTGTAGGCTCAGAGAAAGCATATGACAGGGTGCCTAGAGAGGAGTTGTAGTATTGTATGAGGAAGCCAGGAGTGTCAGAAAAGTATGTAAGAGTGGTACAGGATATGTACGAGGGTAGTGTGACAGCAGTGAGGTCTGCGGTGGGAGTGACGGATGCATTTAAGGTGGAGGTGGGATTACATCAAGGATCAGCTCTAAGCCCTTTCTTATTTGCAATGGTGATGGACAGGTTGACAGACGAGATCAGACAGGAGTCCCCGTGGACTATGATGTTTGCAGATGACATTGTGATCTGTAGTGAAAGTAGGGAACAGGTGGAGGAGACCCTGGAGAGATGGAGATATGCTCTTGAGAGAAGAGGACTGAAGGTCAGCAGGCCTAAGGCAGAATATATGTGTGTGAATGAGAGAGAGGATAGAGGAATGGTGAGGATGCAAGGAGTAGAGGTGGTGAAGGTGGATGAGTTTAAATACTTGGGCTCAATAGTTCAGAGTAACGGTGAGTGTGGAAGAGAGGTGAAGAAAAGAGTACAGGCAGGATGGAGTGGGTGGAGAAGAGTGTCAGGAGTGATTTGTGACAGACAAATACCAGTAAGGGTGAAAGGGAAGGTCTACAAGAGGGTAGTGAGACCAGCTATGTTATATGGGTTGGAGACAGTGGCATTATCAAAAAGGCAGGAGTTAGAGCTGGATGTGGCAGAGTTAAAGATGTTAAGATTTGCACTGGGTGTGATGAGGGTGGACAGGATTAGGAATAAGTATATTAGAGGGTCAGCCCAGGTTGGAAGGATTGGAGACAAAGCCAGAGAGGTAAGATTACATTGGTTTGGACATGTGCTGAGGAGGGATGCTGAGTATATTGGAAAAAAGATGCTAAGGATGAAGCTACCAGGTAACAGGAAAACAGGAAGGCCTGAGATAAGGTTTATGGATGTGGTGAGAGAGTACATGCAGGTGGATGGTGTGACAGAGCAAGATGCAGAGGACAGGAAGAAATGGAAACAGATGATCTGCTGTGGCGACCCCTAATGGGAACAGCCGAAAGAAGATGATGATGACGATGATTATGATGATCTATTACTGGACTACATAGACCTTTCCAGCTGACTACCCCTCAGAAAGAACATCCATTTCCTCCCTCTGTAAAGAGTGTACTGCAGAATATAGCAATTCAAACACAGTCTAATGAACACAAGCTTCTTGAACCCCAGACGAACAGGTAGATAATTGTGAAAGGGCAGTTAATGAAGTAGAAAGAAGCCCAAAAAGATAGCATCACTATACAACACAAAGAATGATGAAATACTTAATAACTCACATCTTCTCATACTTTTGTGCTTAACTGCCAAGAAAATAGGTTTGTACTACTCCTACAAACAGAAATGCCATTGTGAAGCTTAGCCATGTCACCCAATGTTGGTAAGAGATTCATAGCATCTTCCATTTAGTAAATTTCCCCACATATCCTGGTGAAAATTTCTAAACACCCTTCTAGTCATCCAGACTGGTTTTAAAGGCTGCCAGAGATGTAGTTCCTTGACATGTAAGGGCAGCCTATTCCAGAAATGGGGCATGTGGGTTAGGTGCCTGTTGTGATAGCTGGTACATTTAATGTGGCAGTTCATATTTAGGTCTCTTACGCAGGTTCTTCTTTTACAACAGGCTTTGTTTAGGTGAAGTATTTCAAAGGGTCATTCACAGCATTGAATGCTAAGCAGAGATCACCACTCAGGGCCCTATAAGAGACAGAATAGAGGAACAAAGCTTTTAGTTTATTAGATTAGTTAAGGTTACTAAGACCTCAAATCTTTCTTTGGTGAGGAAAAAGCAGAGGTCTCTCAAGCTGGTTTATGTGCTGTGAGAGGTACATGCCAATGGCAGCCTAATGAGAGATGATTATAGTTGGACTATAACTTCTCTGGAGCTTAGGAAGAGCCCCTAAAGGATAAGGTGTGGAAAGCAGAAGGATTTCACAATTATGACAGAAAGGTGGTGGTCAAAGGAAAGTTCAGTTTTACCACAGCTACCCAAATCCCTGATGACGTTCTTATCTAAGTAAAATGTTGTCTCTATGGCATGGGGTGGTAATGTTACATTAACTGCATTTATTGGTTTTGAGGGTTACCCATGAAAAATATATCAAGCATTATTGTGGTTTAACACTTGCTGGAGAATATGAGTATCAAAATGGGATTTAATAACTGCTGTAACTTTGTAATCATCAACAAACTTGGTTACCCCGTTCCTTGACATCAACATTTAAGTCAAACAGGTAGATGCCACAGAAGTGGGGGAATGGAAAGAGCAGCGTGAGGCACCACTGGTAATGTTTCTTTGTATAGAATAAACCCCCCTGATATTAGCTGCATGGCTTCTATCCAAGAGCCAATCAGATATCCAGTGAACTATGTATGCATTACTGTTGTGTTGGAAGACTGTCATTTGCATATATCCCATGTTATCTAATACAAGAAATTTTAAGGAATCATACAGTGGGAAATCTGGCTTCGCTGGGTTGTTCTTTTAGTTTTTACTGATTGTTTTTTCTGTGTGACCTTGTTACTCATTGTTTTGGAGTTGGAAGACTCAATATTTACAGCATGGGGGATAATGTTGAAATCCTTGAATAGGTCTGGGTAGGCAGTGTGGACTGCATGCCCTTTGTCTGTGCTTCAGTAAACCTTCCAAATAACTCAACTGGACTGAAAAGGCATGATCTGCCTTTTATGAAAGCAAACTGGTGAGTAACAAGGGATACGAGATGAATTATATCGTTGTTTATTAGAGCAGTCCTAAATCATTTTACAGCTTTGCACATAATACTACGGAAGCTAAAAGGTTTGTAATTTCCAGGGCAGTAGGAGGAAAGTACAGTTGTGTTGTACACTTACCATAAATGCAGATGTTCAAGTGTATTCACTGTTGCAGTTATCACACTTGGGTTATCCTGCCAGGGGTAGCCCTCAGTCAGCCCAAATACGAGATGGCAGGCCTTCAGTGGTATAAAATCAGGCAGCTGATGCCATTACATCAGTTTTTCTTGCCCCAACTGTCAGGAGCCCCCAGATAGGGAGCTAGGTTATGGTGGAAGAACAACACCAGTAGAAAGTAAATACCAAAAATTCCCTGTAAGGAGAGAGGAAGAGAGAGACACAGAGAGAGAGAAAGAGACAAGGGGGTGGAGGGTGGGAAACCAGGACTGCAACAGTGAATACACTCTAACATCTACATTTATGGTAAGTGTACACAACTGTACCATGTTCTTCGTGTTTCACTGCTGCAGTCATCACACTTGGGTTGATTCCCAAAGCTGAAGAAAAGGGTGGAGGCAGTCAAGAAGTCTGAGGGCTGGCTAGGATGCCCTGCAAGACTGCAGTGGCAAAGCCTGCCCTGGATTTGGAGAAGACAGGCAGGTGGTAATGCTTGGTGAAGGTATAAACAGAAGTCCATGTTGCAGCCTCCAGGATGTCCCTGGTGGGGACCCCACTGAGAAAAGCTGAAGAGGTGGAGGTTACCTTGGTGGAATACATCCTGACCCCCTTTGGGGGCAGTTTGCCATGCTGTTTGTAGCAGAAATGGGTGCAGTGTGAAAATCCATTTGTTGATTGCTTGTTTGTATATGGCCTTGCCCTCTACCCTGCTGCAAAGCTGACTAGCAATTGGACAGTTTTTCTAAAAGATTTAGTCCTATCCAGATAGAATCTGAGCTGTCTGTGTGTAGAATCCTTTTCCCCTTGTTTTGTGGGTTAGGGAAAAAGGTGGGCAAATGAATGGATTGGCTGATAGCCACACTGGACACCGCTTTATGCATGAAGGATGGGTCAGTCCTGAGGGAGATCCTGTCAGCATGGAAAATGATGAAGGGCTCTACAGTCACGAGTGCTTGTAGCTCTGAAACTCTTCTAGCTGAAGTGATCCCCAGAAGCAAGGCTGTTTTCCAAGAGAGGAATGTTAACTCTGCTGAAGCTGCAGGCTCAAAGGGGGGTTGAGTGAGCTTTTCCAACACAAAGTTAAGGTCCCAAGCTGGGGTAGGAGCTCTTCTGGGTGGCCTTAAGTTGTTAGCCCCTCTTAGGAACTGTTTGATGAGAAGGTGTGAGAAGAGACGTGGCTCTGTGCTGTAATGAGCAGAGATGGCAGAGGCATGAATTTTAATTGAAGAGAAGGATAGACCACTGTGTAGTAAGTCTGCCAGGTAATCCAGGATGAGAGGTAGGGAGGGTGGTGGTGTTTTGGCTCCCTTAGCCTGAATCCAGGCACAAAACCTTTTCCACTTGTCAGCATAAGAGTTTTTAGTGCTGGGGTGTCTGGCCTCACATATAACATCCAGGACTAGTTTGCTTAGGCTGGCAGCTGGAGGAGAGGTCAGGGAATAAACGAGGCTGCCAGGTACAGGGTCTGCAATTGTGGATGCATGAATTCTCCATTTTTCTGGGTCAGGAGTGTTGGGATCTGAGGTAGGTGCCATGGTAGCATGGGTGACAGGCTGTGCAGCAGTGGGTACCAGCGCTGACGTGGCCAGTCTGGGGCAATCAAGGTTGCCCTTGGTTTTTCCTCCCTTATTTTTAGCAGCACCCTTGAAATGAATGGTAGAGGGGGAAATGCATAGATTGAGAGGTTTACCCATTGGAAGGATAGAGCATCCACTTTCCAGGCCTTGCTGTGAGGGTCGCTGGTGCAGAATTTGCTGAGGTGATGATTGGAGTGGGAGGCAAAGAGGTCCACCTTCGGGATGCCCCATTTCTGGGTTACAAGGTTGAAGGTTCTGTGGTCTAGCTGCCACTCGTGTGGTCTAGCAGGTTTCTGCTTAAACTGTCTGCCAGAGTGTTTAGGGAACCTGGCAGGAATTGTGCTAGCAGGTGTATTTGCATGGCTGAGGCCATGTGCCAAAGGGTCATGGCGAGACTGCAGAGAGGATAAGAGTGAGTCCTTCCCTGCTTGTTGATATACCACATCACTATGGTGTTGTCTGTTTTGATCACTAGAAGCCCCAGGGAGAGTAGGGGTCTGAAAGCTGTCAGGGCATGCTGAACAGCTAACAACTCTTTTTGGTTGATGTGCAGATGTATTTGATTTGGGCTCCAATGGCCCTGAATGCACCTGCCATCCAGGTGTGCACCCCAGGCATAGTCTGATGCATCTGTGGTGAGGGTCTGGGTGGTGTGGAGTTGTGAGAAGGGAAGTCCCCTGTTGTGGTTGCATGCTGCTGCACACCGAAGAAAATCTTTCCTTAGACAGGGTATCATAGGTATGATAGTTTCCAGGTCTTGAGAGTGTTGACACCAAAGGCTTTTTAGGTACCATTGTAGTTTCCTCATATGCAGTTTGGCATATGGAATGAGTTGAATGCAGGAGGCCATGAACCCTAGAGCTTGCAGGATTTTCCTTGCGGATAACTGGGTTCTGGTGGCTAGTTGAGAGAAGTAGCCTGTCAGGTAGGCTTGTTTTTCTGGAGTAAGGAATGCCATCTGGGATGTTGTGTCCAGGCTTGCTCCCAGGAATACAATTTTTTGTGTGGGGACTAGTTTTGATTTCTTTTCATTGATAGTATACCCCAGGGAGGTCAGTAAGTCCTTTACAGAGGTCAGGTGCTGTAACAGCTTTTCCTGACTGTCTGCCTGAATCAGGCAATCGTCTAAGTAGGGGTAAATTTGAATATTTCTTTGTCTGCAAAAAGCAATGGCTGGAGCCAGGCATTTTGTGAAAACTCTCGGAGCAGTGGATAAGCTAAAGGGAAGCGCAGGGAACTGGAAGTGCATACATCCTGCCCAGAAACATAGATATTTCCTGCAAGATTCCCTGATTGGGATGTGTAGGTAGGCCTCTTTTAGGACTAGGGTGGCTAACCAAGCATCATTAGAAAGCATAGGAAGAAGCTGCTGGAGGGTGAGCATTTTGAATTTTGGTATCACCAGAAAGGTGTTTAGAATGGACAGATCGAGGACTGGGCACCAGATGCCCTCTTTTCTGGGTACCTGAAGAGTCTGGAATAGAAACCTTGGCCTATCTGGTCTGCAGAAACATGCTGTATTGCCCTCATGGAGAGCAGGGAATTGACTTGCTTTTTTACCTCAGCCCACTGGTTTGGAGGAAGATCTGGGAACCCTTTTGGGGTTGGCAGAGTGTGGAAATAAAATTTGTATCCCTGGGATACTATGTTGAGGACCCATCGGTTGTTGGTAATAGAGGCCCAGTTGTTTGCATGGAAGGACAGTTTTCCTCCAAGGGGCACAAGCAGGTGGGCAGAGGTAAGGGGTGGAGGTGTAAAGTCATTGTGAGTTCTTACCATAAGGGGGTGGCTTAACACTCCCTGTTTTTGAAGAGGAGGAACTCCATTGCTTAGATCTCTGCATTCCCTTGGACTGCTGTCTGGAGGGTCTGCTTCCCCTGGATCTTGGCTGAGCTGGCCTGGAGGGGGCCAGAAAGGACCAGTGCTTGGAGGGGCAATGCCTACTGAACCTCGGAGGCTGGACCTGTAAAAAGTCTTTAACTGTCTGCATAAATTTAGTTTTTTCTTCCATCTTTTTTAAGACCTCTTCTGCCTTGGTGCCAAACAAATTGTCTTTGTTCAATGGTGTGTCCAATAATTTTGATTTGACATGGTCTGGCAAGATCTGTTCCTTAAGCCAAGCATGCCTTCTAAGGACAGAACCAGTGACTGCTGCCCTGCAAGATGCTTCTAGGGCATCAAAGCCACATTGCAAGGTGTGCTTAGTAACTTGGCTTGCAGAATGCATAATCTCTTGTAATTCCTTATTTTCTGTACAAGCAGGAAAGGAAAATATTTTTTGTTTGAGGAGTTCCATGGCATGCTGCTATTTTAGTATGTAGAACTGACAATTTAGTGCTCTAATAGCAAGAATTGCAGAGGTGTATACTTTTTTTACCCCATCTGTCTAAAGCTCGGGAATCCCTGTCTGAGGGGGTGGGATTCTTAGATGAGGTTGCTTTAATTCCTTTAGGTTCTTGGGAGATGACCTCTTAGTCGAAGAAGAGTCTCGGGGCATACCAGACTCCGAACGGGTCTCAGTAGCAGCCTGTATATCCACAGAAGCGGGCATCAAGGGCTGTGAAAGCACCTCACTGAGGACCGGAGAACTGACAACTAGCTTAATGGAAGCATCGTCGGCAGTTTTGGGCCTGTGCGGTCTGTTTCTGTCTTTATCCTTACATTTTTTCAGAAGATCAGTAGTTGGATGGCTTACCGAAGCCATACTGGAATATGAGGACTAAGAGCGAAAATATTTAGCTACAATAAGGGCCTGATGAAGTATAATTCTTGCATTGAACAAAGCAGAAAAGTGACAGCGAGGGACGTCGTGGTCTGGGCCTAAACAGATGATGCAGTAAGAATGGAAGTCTCGGTGTGGTATTTGCTTTCCATAGGTGAGACAACTGTTAACTTTTTCTGACATTGGTTAGAGCAAGAAAAAAGGATCCGCAATGGGATACTTAGCTTTAGAAGACTTCAACTTCAATTCGGAAATGAAAACTCAGATAGCAGCTGACCAGCACTCGTGCGAACTGCTTCTGCTTTGGGCTCCTCGGCAAGAAAGACTGATGTAATGGTGTCGGCTGCCTGATTTTATACCACTGATGACCTGACGTCAGTCCTGGAGTGACAGCAACCAACACAGAAATACTAAGCCTCTGGTATTTGGGCTGACTGAGGGCTACCCCTGGCAGGATAACCCAAGTGTGATGACTGCAACAGTGAAACACGAAGAACATCTGTGCTCCAGTAGCCATTTTCCATATCTTGGTACATAACCAGTGAAAAGATACAGGCTGAAGAGTTCATGGGAGATTCAATTAGGTGGGACATAACACTTCTCAGAAGTCAGGACCAACAAATTTGGTACATGTAATTTTGGAAAGTTCTAGGATGATCTGTTCCAGAATGATTTTGGAAGCAGAGGTCAGCGGAGCAATGGTAGATGGCAACTGGAAGTTTGGAGGTAGGGTGAACTAAGTGTTCACAAGAATGTCAACAATCTCTGTGGAGTCAGATAAAGGAATATCATTAAGGACAAGTTTAATACAGAATTGTGAGTTAGCATTAAATGTACATTTAATACAAAACAGTGAGTTACTTCTAAGTTTATCAGTGAATCTCAAAAAGGCCTTAAGTTAGACATTTGAAATGGTTGCAACTTTAAGTTTAAGGAGATGTAAATGAGCATTTTGTGTTTCACCCAGCCAGACCTAAACCAGACATGCTACCAACACAAACCTGTGTTAGCTAACACAAATCTGAGGGTTAAACTGTCTCATACAACAACAAAAGACCTTAAATGTCTAGTTGCAGGACCTGCTTTGCAAAGCACATTACAAGACCTCACGACTAGTTGTGTTTGCAGCTAAGCACTGTATGCATTTTATGCACTTATGTGTACTATTTTTTACACAAACAACAGACAATAATAGCTCTTAAGATACTTACATGTAATAAGTGTACACATGAAAAGTGAAATGTCATGCTACAAACAGTATAACTGCAGATGAAAGAAACTCAGTAATTTTGATGTAATAATGCTAATAAACAGAGACCAATGGCATTCCACTAGAATGCAGGTGTTCAGGTATAAAGACAGATCATGTACAATAGCCAGATAAAAGAATTTGTTTACTTCTCTTCCATGCACATTTCCTTGTAATGTACCAAATGTGTACACTCACTGAAAAATGAGAAAAAGTGGGTTCTACTTGGAAAGTCACTCATCAGAAGATTGACTTTCATGAACCAATATGAGCTAGATAGACAGCTAGATAGATAAAATAAAACAAAACTTGTCAAAATTCTGACTTATTATTCCTGTGACTGAGATGACACAGCTTTGGGAAAAGAACATAACCTCCCAAAGGATGTGTCCTCAAAGTGAGACTTATTAAATAAGGGTTTGTAGAGGTGCAGGGCGTTTGTTTCCTTGAAAAAAAAAAAGATTTTTCAGTCAGCTTTAAAGGAACAAACATATTACAAAAATAAAGTATGAAAGAAAAAGCAATAATATGAGGTAATTTCTTCAACAATAGAAGTAAAAAGAGCCAATGAAGCACAGCCCTTAGGTAACAAAGCTGTAATAAGCCTTCAATGCAAACAGGTAACAAGGGCATGCACTCAGTAAAACGATTCTGGCTTGTGTGTACCTGTGGAGTGGTTTCAGCTTCTCATCTACGTATTGGAAAGATATCTGCAGATTGCTTTCACACTTATTGTCCTGGCCACATTCCCGCTGGAAGTTAATCTGAAAAATAAATAAATAAAATAAGATAACATAAAATAACATAACACCCTTGTGTAGTCAATCAAGTAAAACGCCTGACATGAAAACCTTTCCTTACTTTCTCACATTCAGCCCTAATTCTACTCAAGTTAAAATTTCTATCACCAGACTGAAGGTCCATTAAAATAACATACATAGGTTAATTTTGCATTTTAGTAATTATTCTTTCTTGTGCTACTGCTGTTTAGCAATCCCATCTAAAAAAAAAAACTTGTTTCCACTACGGCAATATTTTCAAAGGTCACAATCTAGTGTATCTATGCTGTTTTCCTCAAGAATCTACTGCAGTCTTCCCAGAAACTCCTTTCCAAAGAGCATTCCCTCTTCTCATAAATACTCCTTCCAATATTGTAGGTGTACTCCGCTCTCAAAGCATCCACTCCATTCTGTATCTTTTCTTTCAGGCTTTGTTCAAAAACGGCCTTATTATCTCTTTATAAATCCCTCTTTGAACTTGGAAAACACCATCTTCCTGTAATAGTTTTTTCGGCTTTGTTTTTGGTGGATGTAGTCCAGGGATTCCGATCCTTAGAGGGATGAACTCTGTCCACTCATAGAGGAAGCCTACATCAGCTTACCTAGCAGCCCCCTTTCCTGGGACAATAAAGCACCTTACAAAGTATCGCTTATCAATCCCCTTTTCTAACTACCAGCACGTCCCTTAGAACCATAGTTGCCTCATCTGGCTCCCTGTGCAGATCCCCAAATTGGCACCCCCCTTTGCCCCAACTCAAAGTTGAGGAGCAAATAAAATAACATAAATGAATAAATAAACAGACTCTTCTTCACTCTTGTAACTGTCTGTAGCAAGCTGGTTGTTAAAACTGTAACATAAGGCTTACACCCCAAGTGCTTCAGCACTGAATGGAAATGCAGCATCGACATTTATTTACAAAGTCACGTTATCCTCATGGCTTCATAAATAGTAGCTGGTAATGAACTCCTGTCCCACTGGCACCTGCCAATCATGCCCCTCACTGCTTGTGTCTGGTGCCCTCATGCCTGTTTGCCCCACTCTAGTTATGGATCTAAGCCCACTAGACCCTGGTCTTATTTGGCTATCCTACAGTTTTCAAGTGTCTCATTCCAACTCAGCTGATGTTCTCTTAAAACTCCACTTTAGAGTGCTAACACACAGCAGTATCCCATTGCGGGCTGGGATAATGTAACAAGAGGCAAACTGTCCTGCACAACCTCTTGTAGTTATCCATTGCACCTATACCTGTACTTTTTTCCACTGGACTGTGTTCTTAAACAGGGAGTCAAGAACCTGGGACTACATTCATCACCCAGTGGGCATTAGGAAACTTTTTTTTCTTATATCCCTACTACCTCTTTCTGTTGGCTACAAAATGGCATGCAATGCCCATAATGGTGGACTCATTATGACTATACACTTCAGCATACCCACAAAAGCTGGCTGGAGAACAAGTGTAGTCCTGGCTGTGGTCCCTCTCTTCCAGTCCCAAGATGTGGGATCTGCATTATATGGCTCTACCCTTAGTGGCAGGATTCCACTAGGGATGGGCCTGCATTGGCCAATCACTTTCATCACTCCCCAGCTGGCAGGTTGCTAACTGATCCTGAGTCATCTAAAACATAATTGTAATCTAGTTGGTTAGGACACAGTGGTGGCCCAAAGGCTGTATTTCAGGATAACTGGCATCCACTTCAGATTTTAGTTTACGTTGTCTAACATTCTTAGGGTCATCTTCATCAGCCAGCTCTTTTGGCATTCTGGGAATGCCCCGACTATAGCTCAGGCAACCTAATTCTGACTAGTGGCTTGGGAGATTTAGAGCTGACATAGACTAATGTACCCATCCTGAGAGTAGAGGGCACAGCCAGCCACATGTAGCTGCAAGCCTTCAGAGGAAGGGATAGAGCATGCAGCCTGGGGTGGGTGTAAGATATCAAGCATATGTACAGCAGTAGACTTCATTGAGAAAGTACATGAGGTATTCACTTGTGTAGGGGAAGGCACAGGTGATATGGACTGCATACACCCCCTGAACAGGGGAGACATTAGGATATATAGAAATGCCTTCATAGCCAGGATTTCAGTGAAGGCACAAGCAACCATCATGGCTGCCTAAACAATGTCTTATCTGGATGGCTCTTGTCCTTGTGGTTCTTTGGATTACCCTGCCACACAGAAAAGAATGGGCTCAAGTCCACTTGGGGGGATCTTTACAGTTGGTAGGCATGGGGGCAAAAATGACCAAGAAAAAAATTCTGAAGGTCATCCTCAGGTGAGGCTGTTGTACTCTCTCTGAGGCTTTGCACTATCTCTGCCAGTATTCGGCTAATTTAGAACATCTAATTTGCCTCCTAAGCAAGGATTTTGAATTACCTTACCTTATACATCTTGCTGGGGGCTCCATTTTAAAGTAGAAAATACTCTTAAAACTTGCATTCTAACTGAACCAAAGCCGACCACTTAAAATCTCTCCCCACCAGAATGTGCTCATGCTTGGTTAAGAGCATCAGGGCAGCCTTCTGTACCAGCTGTACTGGAGTTTGCAAATGCATTTCTGCTCCTATGTTGACTGCTGTCTCCTTCATGGGAACCCAGATCAGACAGACTACCAGTCAATCACCTGTGGCAGTTACAGTAGGGGTTTCATAGCTCCATTAGTCTGTGCACAATTTGAACTAGCACCCTCCCATCTCACTCTGTACCTGAAATGAAGCTGCTACGGTCATTGCTTCATCACTTTCTGATATACCTGCCATGCATGGATGATAAACAAATAGAAAAACAGAACATGTATGACTACACTCTATGAAGTCCTTAATCAGACTAAACACTCTAGAAGAAAGTGAATCACATAACAGACAGCTTCCTGTTTCAAGCTTATTAGCATTTAAAGCTATCCAATCCATATATAACATCCATGTTTTAGCTGTACTATATGCATTTTATGTGAAACCCGCAGTGGTGGTGCTGCGGTAGCGTTGTCGCCTCACAGTAAGATGTTGTCCGGTTCGATTCTCAGCTAGAGCGTCTTCTGCGTGGAGACATGCGTGAAAGAGCGTACCTTCATTGAAGGTTGTGCGTCAGGCCTGGCAAGCTGGTACATAAAAATCAACTGCCAATCATTAGCAGACCGGAGTTCCGCTGTAGCGACCCCTAACCGGGAAAAGCCAAAAGACACATACAAATATGCATTTTATGTTAAGGCTATGAAGTAGCATACATTACATCACAGTGATTGTTTAAAATTGTCCTTAATGATACACTAAGCATGCCACAAGCATTAATTCTGAAGACATATAAAAGACAATGTAATGGATGCATACAGATGAAGAAGCTCTTTACTACCAGGATGACCATGGTCGATATCAGTTAGCACCTCTGCTTTTGAACTGCTGTTATGACATCTGCATTTAGCACAACTCTGCATTATCTACGCTAGTATTTTTGGCAAGAATATGACTATGTAGTATTAAAAACACTGCCTGTCAGTGATTTTTAGACCTTACTGGAACATGTTTAGTCTGTGGTCTGAAAAGTTGTGTGAGTCATGAAAGCTAACCACTCTAATAGTAAGTGATACACAGATGAATACCCTGTTAAGAACTATGAATCATCCTTGTTACACTGTATAAAGGTAAAGTGCAGCAGTGCTCTCAGGCATACAACAAAGTAGGTGCACTAACTGTACCATTGAGAATACATTGCAAAGGGACATTGCTAAAGTGCAGAGACTTTTCCTATACCACTAACATGCCCCTGTGAGCCTGAAAACTTAAATTTTAGAGCCAGACATGAAGTGGCAGCAGGAGGAACAGCACAGAAATGTGTTAAGGCTCCACATACATGAAAATATACTGTGTGTGACAGTCCATTCTTTCTGCCACTGTTACTGTATTTATGTGCCTAAAGAAATCTAGACTGGACAACAACATGAGCTTCCCCTACAAAAACATACAGATTTCTGCTGTGGTATTCTACATTGAGAGGAGCATGTGCATATGAGATTACTCTGGTTCAAAGCTATACCAAGTAGAAGTACTTTGTTGCCAAAATTGGTCAAAGTACCTAGTTTCACTCTGAACAGTTAAGTTTGTTTACTTTGTTACATTGTATTGCTGATATAGTACTAAGATTGACTGTACTATACCTGTTATACACTATAATGCAACAGCACTGAAGAACAACAGGGTATCATGCATCAAGTACTGCTTGTATGCAGAGACGAACAAGGTGATTCACAGACATTTGAACTTCACTGCTCATGTATGAATAGATGTACAACTTTGCATCTCATGCTATGTGATTGGTGGCTGCATCTCATTGCACAAAATGGACAAAATAGATCTGTTACAAGGTGTTATGTGATTGGTGGCTGCATATCATTACACAAAATGGATCTGTTACAAGGTGTTATGTGATTGGTGGCTGCATAGCATTATACAAAAGGGATCTGTTACAAGGGGCTATGTCATTGGTTGCTACTTGAGGAGAGGTTTAAGCCTTGTTTACATGTGCTGTTACTGCTGGCCAGATTGTTACTTTTGCACTACTTCTATGACAATCTTTTACAATTCTCTGGCACTTGATATTGGTCACCTGCATTATGCTAAACAAAATATCAGTTTTTGCAGTCAGTACTGTGCTTTGTGGTTTTGGGATCAGTTCTTCTGTTCTTTTTAGTATTCAGCATGTTGCCTCAGGTACCCACACTTGGTGTAGAACCGTTGTGTTTGAGAAGTGCGCCCACAAGATATATTACACAGGTTACTTTCATTTGCATATGTACTCCCCATTTTACATCCGCCAGGAACAGAAGGCATATCACTATATGTTTCACACATGTATGTTTTTGTGAATGCACATGTATGTTTTTGTGAATGCACATGTATGTTTTTGTGAATAGTCTAGGGCTCTGGCATGTGACTGCTTTGAAGTACAAGGCCGATAAACTGTAGACCATATTTGTGAATACTGCCCTACATCTCTTGCTCTTTCTTTGCACTTTACTACTGTCAGATGGGTTTCATGTCAACCATTTGTCTTCTCAATTATCCTGGATACAGCTTATTACTTCTGTAAAAAATAAGACGGAATACCTTTCTTTACTGATGTTTTTTTTCATATGTACTTCAGAAATCAGTCAGTAAATCTTTGGAATCCTTCTACAGTTTCTTCTGTCACTGGTTACTGCAGCTTTACCATAGAAGAACCAAGTCTTTATCGATTCTTTGTGCATATCTATATGCTCTACTCAACATATTTGCTACATGCAGGTCCTTGCATTGCTGCTAATTAAGTAACATTCACTCTCACAAGTGCTTGTATGAAGATTTTCTGAATACATTTTGAAAAAATTGTGGTCTGCTTTTACCTGAATTTCTTTACTCTAGACATATTCCTGAAATTTCTCACAGCCAACTGCACCTTTTCTATCTCAGTATTTATCTTCTATGTGTCTGAAAGTTTTCCTGACCCGTAAGCAACTGGTCTTATTTTATTGCAGGATCGCAGCTTTTATGACAGGCTTCCACTGGTGACACAAACTGACTTATTCACATCAGTACTGCATTTGGCATTGCACTTTAACTGAAAGCAATGGGCAGTATTCATTTTTAATCACTATATTCAGATCTTGCAGATCACAACATATAAAAAAATGCCCTTCTTTACCATAGTAGCCATACTAGTTACCTAGTATGTTGGTTCTTAATGCTTCTCAATGACAGAAAAGCATTCCATTCACTTCAATTCCTGGTCTATTTCTCTCTCTACTTGTATATAAGCATGTACCAAAGGCATAGCATTAGTTTTTATTTTTATGTAACACTCTCCCGACAAATATCTGAAGGCTGTAAATACATCAGTGGTGCAGGATGTAAATGATATGGCTCCACACAATATTCAAGATGCCTGAATTTCAATTGCATAAATGTTATTATGTACCTCATGACCATTTTTATCTCTGTTTCTTTTAAAATGCATTGTCAGGTGCTTCAGTTTTCCACATCCATTCATCCAGCAACACATTTTCGCTTTTTTTGTCTTTTCATTTGACACACCTTTTATCTTACACGTGTCCTCCTCCTTTTAAATGTGTGCTAGTAATTTCACTTTCTCATTTCACATACACAGCTTTTCAATAGGCCAAGTACATTTTTATTAAAAGCTTGCCCCTTATCACAGACTACTTTGTCTCCTACTAACGAATCATTCAGCTCACCAAATTCGTACTCTCTGTCTATTCTTCAGATCAGTGAAATACCGCAGGGCCTTAAGCCTTTCCAAACAATAACTGAATAAGCACTGAGTTCCTTCTAATCTCACAATAATTCCTGATCTTTCTTCTAGCTGATATTTCACCTTTTTCCACTTCAAGTAAGAGCTGAATACAATCACGGCTTTTTCCATATTGATGTGCAAAAGTTTAACATACTGTAAATGTTTGGGTTTCTCAGCTAATCAATTCAGTGAGGAATAAATCAAATCTTTAGTTCTCAAACTTCTAGTTTTGAAGCTCCATGTCATGAAACAACTCCAGCTGGCTGCAAAGGAAGCACATTTTCAGTATGAATTACACTTTTGTACTTCTAAATGCACATGCTTTTGAAGCAAACATACTTCTCCATTCTGACACTGCAGGCGTGTAACAAACCTTCATGTCATTGCTAATCACAATGAACACTGTAGAAGGAAGTGTACCATGTAACATGCAGCTTCCTCTAGCTAGAATATTAAAACTAAATATTTCATACATTAACAACAATTAATTACACACACACAACTAAACAGGAATATTTCTGCATACCTCTTGTGAAACGTGGTGCTTCTGATCCCCACTCAGAACAGGAAAGTTATCCAGACTTTGCACCCCACTAGCTCTTCTTTTCTTTCTGTCTAAAAGTCCGTAACTCATGGTGATGTTGATGGGCTGAAGCATGTCTCTCACATTGTCCTAAAAGGAATATTACAAAAAGTTTAGGGTAAGTAAAGCATAAAAACACAAAATGCACAGCAAGAACAATGCAGAAAAGATTCATACAGACCGCTAGACTCACTATGTATCTTCAGGCTCACATTGCATGAGGCTTAAATTCAAGATCGGATAGCCAGCATGTCACTTTCCAGGTATCACCGTTCTGATTTGCATGTAGGTCTCACTTCCCCTTCATGCATTCCTGCCATCATCAGTGCAACCTTGACTTGAGACACTTTCTTGGCAGTTTTTTTTCCTTTACTTACCACCTTCTGTATGAAGAAAATCTCTCACTTTTTACAGAAACTTTCTACCAGTCTTTATGCAGTCTCTGTAATTTTTGTTTCTGTCAATTGATCCTGAGTCAGCTGTTACAGAGCAAGACGTTTTCCACCAAAGCACCTTATCTACTGGTCTCTATATTTTCTTTCCTATGACTCCTACCTCACAAGCTCTGTTTTAAGTTTTGATAAATTATGAATGCAAAGAATTTTCTTCTGCCTGCCATGGATCACCTCCAGCATGTAGTCACTACATTGACTACTCTGACTTGCACTGTGGCCTGGCTGCAATCTCACTAGCAAATCCATAGGTGACACAATTTTATTTATTTTTGGAATGCTTTTATCCCTTTGTCTCTGATATAGGACCCTCAACCTTATCATCCCATACCAATGCCAAGGTCACTAACGGATTACAGATTGTCTGTGACATAGTCCAGGCTTTCTCTGTATCCTCCATGCAGCCAGCTTACAAACTAATGTATTTATTTATTTATTTATTTACTTTTTTGATAACCAAATGGGTGAGCCAACCTTAGCAGAAACACTTTTGGCCTTGGAGATATAACAAAAACCCACAATGCTACACAATACCAAGCAGAAGTCACATCAATTAGAACAGTCAAAGCACAATGAATAATACATATATATTATATATATTATATATATACATTGTAGAAGTCAAGCACGAATGCATGTAAACCTGCTAAAACCATTCCATCACTTACAGCAAAGCCACCACATAAAAAGTTTGGTCAGTAGGCCAGCCAACTTCATAAGTTCATAGGAGGTTACTAGGCTAAAGTTCTAGAGCCTTTACAAGCCTAGCCATGTTAGTCCCAAATATCCTCATTTGTTCTTTTTGGGTAGTTCACAGAATGAATTTATGAACTTAGTTTGTGCTTTCTGAATTTATGAACAGAGAAGGTCTGTGATCAACACTGAATACCCCTGTCCATGAGGGAAATGGGTACCATTTGTGGTGTCCCATCCAGTTATCTATGTTGCGTTTAAATAGGGTCAGTGAGGAGCTGCGTTTTAAGTGAATAGGAAGTCTATTCCAGAGAAGTAGCAGTCTCTGGGAGACATATAGTGGGAGGGTGGCTTAATGGTTAAGGTGTTTGCCTTACAAACCCACGGTGCAGGGTTTGAGTCTCACAAGGGATAATTGGCTAAGCTTAAAACGGCTCGCAAGGGCAGTTAGCTTAGTACTAACCTACGAACCTATGAACCTATATCTGTCTCTCTAGCATGTTCTGTTAATGTCATTGGCTGGGTTAAGATCCTTAGAGTGAGTGACTCTTGTGCCATTTGACTTGCGGATGTGCAACATTTCCATTTGGGCAGGACTGGAGATTGCGCTGTAGGCCAGGCACAAGTCACCTCTCAGCAGCCTATAAGATACAGACTAAAGTGACAGGACTTTCAGCCTGTCCATGTAGGTCATGGTTCGGAGTCCCTGTATTATTTTTAGTGAGAAACCTCTGAGATCTCTCCAACTGCTGCAGGTGTCTGGTGAGGTACATGCACAAGGGTACATTATACTCTATTAGTGGTCGGATGAGGTCGAGTACAGTGGAGTTATAACATCCCTTGACCTGGATGCTATGCCCTTGCTTATGAGGTGTGCTATGTAGAAGTCTTTCTTTACCACTGTGGAAACTTGGTGGTCAAAGTTCAGATTGCTATCAACCTATGTTGTGTCACTGGGTTGGAACTCAGGGGGATACTGTCAATATTGTAATTTATAGGGAATTCCATTTTGCCAAAGGGAATAATAATGCATTTTTTTTGCATTTAGTTTTAGACCATTGGCCTTGGCGAGCAATGAGATGACATGTTCTCTAGACATTCTAGACAGAAGGCTGGTGTCGGGTATGCTTTCGGATACAGTAGGTGGGGATAGGGGGTAAAGTTTGCACTGACTCTGTCAGCTTGCAAGTTGGCAATATCCTCCAGTAGAATATCAGTGACCCCATCTACAAAATGTTTGGCACATAGCTGGGCATTTCCTTTTAAACTTTGGATGTAGTTAAAGAATGCCTTATGATTATCCTTGGCTGGGGATGCAATTTTAGTTTCTTCATTTGCTTTAGTAGACGTTACAAGATTTCTGATTTTCTTGTTTAGGCTTAGGAGGGAACTCTTCCTCTGCAGAGTGATATCCCTCTTGCTTTTGGACAACAGTTTCTTCCTCTTGTTATATAATCTGTTTATACTTGAAGTCCACCACAGTGGCTTGTTTTTACAATACACACTGGCATGTATGCAGATACAAAGACTTCTACACATTTTCAAATCTTCACTAAAATGTCAAGTCATTTCACGGGTTTTCTAAACATATTACAAAGAGTGGCATCAGAAATGGCACCATTCCTGATTATATGTCTCTAATTATGGCACTTCTAATCTTCCCAAACTGGTAAGAAGAACTATTTACTTTCATTATACCTTTTGTGGAGCTTAAGCTCAAAGAGAATCTGTTTATCCAATTTTTTTTGCAAAGACCTGCTTTTTTTTGGGGGCGGGGTAGCATAGCCTGAGAAGCATATGAAACCTGGGGTAATGGAAACATCTGTACATTTTGTATACATTGCAGAAAATCTATACTCAAGTTTCTCCCATGACTTATGTAGCATTTATATCTGATGAATAACTGTTTGTATGCCAGGTTTACTGTCTCTTAATAGACCGGAATACATTAAACAAGTATTTCCCCAATACAGAATATAACCTTTATATTAAATCTGCATTTGGGAAATAGTTGACAATAAAGCTTTACATTTACTTCTGTTTATTTTATAAACCAACAGTTGCCTAAACTGTTATAATTCTTCAAAATAAGACATAAATCTTAACCGGATAACTCAAACACATTAATAAGTTATTTCAAATACATTACTAAGTTACCTGCACACAAAGACATTTTACACTCTATTCTTCTGCATTAAAGTTATCTACATTACATTTTGCTATTATCGAAATAATATGACTTAAGTAGTCTATTGAAAAGGTTTATTACTGAAGGAGTTTGCTGACTTGAACAATCTATTTACCAAACTAGATGCTAAAACTTTCAGGTCATCAATTGACTTTACTTCGATAAGTTCATTTATTTGCTATTTTGATAAGTTCATATATGGCTAACATGATAAAGTTGTGCTTTAAGAAAATGAAAACTGTGTACTGAAAAGATTTAATTCCCATAAAAAGGAGTCCTCATCTGCAAATGATGATGCGGAATTGTCTGGATGAATATAGAAATGCCTGTCATTGAAACAACGGGAGCAACTGATCAGGCGCAAATTTAAGTTAGTACAAGTTTAAAATTAGAATTTGGAACATTACATAGAGATTTCACTACCTTTAATAGGTTGTTTTCAGTTTTCAGAACCTGAAAATAGCTAAATATTAGGCAGATGAAACGCATCTTTTCATAAATTAGATAATGGGGGACAAAGATTCTCCCTCTTCCAATGCACATGTAATCAGTTGTGCAGATTGTGATAGGGGTCTCTAAAAGTGAAACTGGGATGCTACATTAGGCATGGGAAAAGGAATTAGCAGTACCTATAACTTAGCAATGTTGGGATCGCACATTATTATGTAACAGCTATGCAATTAAATGCTTTTGCATTTTGGGGTGGCAGTATTTTCATCACTGGGCCCCTCCTGCTGGTGATTTTCTAAAGGGTCTTTGAGATATTGGACACATTTTCTTTTAGTCTTGGGACAGTCTGAATCAATTTAAAATTGAGGTGCAGGAACTCTATAGTTATGACATGGTAGGGTTGATTTATTTCCCAGAGATCTTTTGACCGACTAAAATTGTTCCCATAAAAGGGGATCTTGTTTATTTAATAAATCTGTTATATAAACCAGAAATATATTAGAAAGATCAAAAGGTTAGAAACAAGTTGAAAAAAAGGATGTTGTGGACACGTGGAAATAGAATAGGGGTTATTATACATTTTTGTGATGTTTTTTAAGACTTGGATTTTAGATATTTACTGCTCCACTTATCAACTTCAGAACAGAAAATTACAAGCTTTAAAAGACTGTTTATAATTATGAAAATGTAAGGTTATTTTATTATTGTGGTGTTTTACATTTGACATTTTGTTGTTCTACATTTAACCAGTTTGAAATGTAATGTGCTGTCTATTTTTCCTTTATAAAACTGCAGTATTTAAATCAAAACATATTTTTTTGGAAATAATAACCTAGTTTTATACAGCCTGGCTGAGACTCAAAAATGTATATACCAGTAAGCAAATCTAGGATCTGTTGCAAACTATGTATGTTGATAACTCCCATGTTTGAACTGTATCCCCTGAATAAGTGTTATCAGGCTTTGTATTCTCCACCCTATCAACTACAGATTTTTTGCTCCAAAGCGCTTAGATATGGTAATATAAAGTGCAGGGGATATGGGGCACATCCTTCTGGGATGTCTTCTCTCACACTACTATTTATTCCTATTTATGTAGGAGTGGAACTCAGGAGTTGTCCAAACACTTAATTGTCAGTGAATCTTGACATGTGTGGAGTGGAGACTGCAACAATGTTTTTGAACAACTTTGCAGAACTATTTTACTCTGCATGCTAATTACATTAGTGTTTCTTTTTAGATGAAGGCTATGACCTTACAGCAGTAAAACAAACTGTTTACCACTGTCTTTACTCCATATGACACTAGCCTGTTTCTTTAAGCGGTACCCACTTCAGAATGGGTAAGATGACTTCCTTCCTGTGTGGTTCTGCTCTCACCTTAGTACGGGGATCATGACTTCCTTCCTGGGTGGTTCTGCTCTCACCTTAGTATGGGGATGATGACTTCCTTCCTGTGTGGTTCTGCTCTCACCTTAGTATGGGGATGATGACTTCCTTCCTGTGTGGTTCTGCTCTCACCTTAGTATGGGGATCATGACTTCCTTCCTGGGTGGTTCTGCTCTCACCTTAGTATGGGGATGATGACTTCCTTCCTGTGTGGTTCTGCTCTCCACTTAGTATGGGATGATGACTTCCTTCCTGTGTGGTTCTGCTCTCACCTTAGTATGGGATGATGACTTCCTTCCTGTGTGGTTCTGCTCTCACCTTAGATGACTTCCTTCCTGTGTGGTTCTGCTCTCACCTTAGTATGGGGATGATGACTTCCTTCCTGTGTGGTTCTGCTCTCACCTTAGTATGGGGATGATGACTTCCTTCCTGTGTGGTTCTGCTCTCACCTTAGTATGGGTTGGTGATGACTTCTCTCCTGTGTGGATCTCCTCTCACCTTAGTATGGGGATGATGACTTCCTTCCTGTGTGGTTCTGCTCTCACCTTGAGGATCATGACTTCCCTTCCTGCTTGTGGTTCTGCTCTCACCTTAGTATGGGGATGATGACTTCCTTCCTGTGTGGTTCTGCTCTCACCTTAGTATGGGGATGATGACTTCCTTCCTGTATGGTTCTGCTCTCACCTTAGTATGAGGGGTGATGACTTCCTTCCTGTGTGGTTCTGCTCTCACCTTAGTATGGGGATGATGACTTCCTTCCTGTGTGGTTCTGCTCTCACCTTAGTATGGGGATGATGACTTCCTTCCTGTGTGGTTCTGCTCTCACCTTAGTATGGGGATGATGACTTCCTTCCTGTGTGGTTCTGCTCTCACCTGCTCTCACCTTAGTATGGAATGATGACTTCCTTCCTGTGTGGTTCTGCTCTCACCTTAGTATGGGGATGATGACTTCCTTCCTGTGTGGTTCTGCTCTCACCTTAGTACGGGGATCATGACTTCCTTCCTGTGTGGTTCTGCTCTCACCTTAGTATGGGGATGATGACTTCCTTCCTGTGTGGTTCTGCTCTCACCTTAGTACGGGGATCATGACTTCCTTCCTGTGTGGTTCTGCTCTCACCTTAGTATGGGGATGATGACTTCCTTCCTGTGTGGTTCTGCTCTCACCTTAGTATGGGGATGATGACTTCCTTCCTGTATGGTTCTGCTCTCACCTTAGTATGGGGATGATGACTTCCTTCCTGTGTGGTTCTGCTCTCACCTTAGTATGAGGGGTGATGACTTCCTTCCTGGGTGGTTTTGCTCTCAGTATGGGAGTGATGACTTCCTTTCTGGGTGGGTCTGCTCTCACCTTACTATGGGGTTCATAGGTGTGTACTAGGCTAATAGCCCTGGAGCCTTTACAAGCTTAGCCCATAGGATTATCCTGGGATCATGCCACCTGACCTTAGTTCCCAGTACTTCTGTAGAGTAGAGCCATTAGAGTGATCCACGGGGTAAATTTTCTATTTCCCATCCATTCATCAAGATTTCTTTTGAAGAGGGCCAGTGAGGTGCTCTGCTTGACATGTAAGGGAAGTCTATTTCATGGCATGGGCAGTCTCTGGGTTATGAACCTGTCTCTCCAGCATGCTCTGTTGATTGTGGTAATGAGGTTGAGGTCTCTGGAGAGTGTGGTGTGGAGGGATTGGGATTTCTTTAGGTGTAGCATTTCTAACAGAGCTGGGTCCGACACGGCTTTGTAAGTCAAGCAGACATTGTCTCTAAGTAGGCAATATGAGACGGAGAATAGTTGGAGTTTTTTGAGTCTGCCCATATAGGACAAGTGTTTAAGGCCTAGGATCTTCTTTATGAGGTACTTTTGTGGCTTCTCCAGTTGTTGCAGGTGTCTAATGAGGTACATGCCAGATGGGGCATTGTACTCAATGATTGGCCTAATGAGGGAAGACTAGAGGGAGACAAAGACCTCTTTCTTCCTGGATGCAAAACCCTTCGTAATGAGATGTGCCACATAGAAGGACTTTCTGACCACAGTGGCAATGTGGTGGTCAAAAGAGAGGTTGCTGTCAACCTGTGTTCCCAGATCTCTTAGAATGCCTTCTGTGTTCAGTGGACTACCATCGATGTGGTAATTCATGGGAACCATGTTTTTCCCAAAGGAGATGATGACACATTTTCTGGCATTGAGCTTAAGGCCATGGTTATGACACCAGTCGGTCTCAGTGAGGCCATTCTGTAGGATGTCAACATCACTTGGGGAGTTAATAATAGCTCCCAACTTGCAATTGTCTGTGAACTTTGTCAGCCAGATCCCCTTCGTGTTGGCCTGGACTTCTGAGAAGTAGATACCAAACAGGAGAGGACCCAGGACCAAACCCTGTGGGACTCCACTCCTGACTAGTCAGCAGTCTGACTTGGGAGTCAACTACTTTCACACTGTGGGTTATATCTGTTAGTAAGTTTGCAACCCACCTAGTGATAAAGGGGTTGATGCCTAGCTTAGTGAGTTTTTCTATGATTCCTGAGTGGGGAATGGTATCAAAGGTCTTGACCAGATCAAGGTAGGCTGTATGAACCACCTTGCCTTCATTCACAGCTCTGGTGACTGACTCAAAGAAGTCAACCAAGTTGAACAGGCATGATCTACCCTTCACAAAACCAAACTGTGTGGGACCCAGAGTTTGGAGATTCCCTATATCCTTGTTTATTAGGTCCATGATGATGCGTTCCATAGCTTTGCATATCAGACTCATCAGGCTAATGGGGGATAGTTCCCAGGGTCTGTAGTCGCTTCTCCTTTGTGGAAAGGGATGACTGTAGCAGTGTGCCATTTAGTAGGGACAAAGCCTGAGGTGCGGCTGTGATTGAATAGGGCACACATGTGAAGTGCCATTTCACTCTGTAGTTCATGTAGAACACAGCCAGGGATATTGTCAGGTCCCATAGAAGCTGTATTCTTGGCCTTGGACAGTGCTGTTTTAACCTGTGTAGCAGTAATACTGGATGCCTGGCAATCTACTGGTATCGTGATTGGTCCTTTGGGGGGAGAGGGGTAAAGTTGGCACTGAATCTGCGGCCAGTATATTGGCAATATCTGTTGCTCAGTATAGGAGGTACCATTGTGCAGTAGCTCAGAGCAAATCTGGGCATTACTGTGGAGATTCTTTACATAACTATAACTATCTGCTGCAATTCTGTTTTCATAGCTAGCTTTAGTGGATTTGATGAGGGATCTCAACTTTTTGTTGAGGCTGATAAGGGAGTTTTTCCAGTCTTGGTACTTCACCTTATTCCACATCAGTTTCCTCCTTCTGTTGTTGAGTTTGTTTATGGCAGGGGACCACCAGACTGGGTTCTTTTTTTGGAGGAGAGCATCTTGGTTCTATTAGGTATGGTGAGATCCATGCATTTGCGTATGTGTTCGTACAGTGCACTGGTGTATAATTCAGTGGTCATGCAACTATACTCCATTTGCATGGGTGCCGTGAAGTTAGCCACCTCTGTTTTTAGGAACCCAAAGTTAGCTTTGGAGAAGTTTTTCATGATGGTTACCTTTGCAGAGGGGTGGTAGGGAAGTGGATTTCCAAGATGATTAGTTTGTGGTCGGATCTAACCAGGGAGGAGTTTTGACTATTAGTGTAGAGCAACGGTCGCCCATGTTAGTATTGACCAGGTCAAGGATGTTGCTACCTCTAGTGGGGGTAAGAACAAGGTGATCCAGAGCATGGAATTAATGAATTCCAGGAAACGTTGGGAAGTGTATTAGCACATGAGTAGTTTTCCCAGTTAATGGAGGGGTAGTTGAAGTCGCCGAGTATGAGAGTGTTAGGTTGGACCCTAATATTCTGTAGGGTGCTTAGGAACGTGGAGTGTGAGTCTTGGGACATGGTTGGGGAGCTATAGCAGGCTACAACCTGAATCACTGTCTTACCCAATGTTAGCTGCACCTGAAGTATCTCAGATGCGTTATGCTGGACTATCAGTCTAGTGGTGTGCGCATCCTTTATGAATATGGAAACACTGCCTTTGGAGCTTCGTTCCAAGTTCTGGGGCCGAAAGATGTGGAATGAGTTATAGCCTGGTAGTGCAGGGATGCTTTCTGCTGCCTTGAACCAGGTCTCTGTTACAGCACAAATGTCGATGTTCTCCATTTTAATGAGTGTTTCGAGTGAGTGCATTTTGAGATTTAGACCTAGTGTTGAGAAGCATGACCCTCAGATTGCATTTGTTTGTAGCTGTTACGGTGGTAATTTGGTCTTTGGAACACCACCTAAAAAAGCACTATAGGGGTGGCAAGAGCCTTGGCCAGTATCCGGAAGCCCAGGGGTGACCGATGCAGGCCATCTCTGACAAAGCATCGAGGTCTGTCAATCATGTCATGGCAGGCAGACAGATACTGGATACCCTTAGAATGACACCAGAAGCTTAGCCAATTGTTGAAATCAATCATTTTCTGCTTGTACTGTGGGTATCATTCTGGGTGATGGTAGGATGCTACTCAGGGCTAGGGTCATACCCTCTATGTCTCTTGCATGTAGTCCAGGGAGGTATGTCTCATATTCACAATCTACGTACAATGACAGAGTCATAGCTGTACCTGTTGCTGAGGGACCTAAGTGTATTACTATGGCAGATCCTGAAGCCTAACAGGCAGCTGACTTTACTTTCTCCCTTTTCAACCTAGTAAGTGGGACATCACAGTGTGCCTCTGCTACTCATCGCAGTCACCTATGACTAGTGAGTTACATGCTGTTTTGCCTTAAGGGCTTTGGCTGAGTGGCACACTGTTTAGACTATGTGTCTCTTTGATTATATGTGTTGTGGTGGTTATGTTTCTGCCTTGGAGGTCTCTGCTGGGTGATGACTTTCTCTTCCCGGGTGGTTCTGCTGTCACTTTTAGTATGGGGATGACGGTACTTCCCGGCTACAGAAACATCACCTTACCCTAAGATGTAATGGGTTCAGATCTGATTATAATAAGAAGGGTGTAACAGAAGCCATAGTCCCCTGCATAAAAACTGTACCCCACAAATAAACTTTATTATTTATCAAATTCCCTTCTCAATAGTTTATGTCTGCTTTGAGGACCTAAGTGCATGCATTATGTGGCAGATCCTGAAGCCTAACAGGCAGCTGACTTTTACTTTCTCCTTTTTCAACCTAGTAAGTGGGACATCACAGTGTGCCTCACTATCGAGTCACCTATGACTAGTGAGTTGGGCATGCTGTTTTGCCTTAAGGGCTTTGGTTGAGTGGCACACTGTTTAGGAGACTTATGTGTCTCTTGATTAGTGTTGTGTTGTGGTGGTTAAGTGTGTTTCTGCCTTGGAGGTCTCTGCTGGGTGTGATGACTTTCTTCCTGGGTGGTTCTGCTGTCACTTTAGTATGGGGGATGACGACTTCCTTCTTGGCTGATTGTCACACTAGTAGCACACACCTACTGAACTTATAATTAGGCAGTCTGACAGCTAAGCCAAGCCAGAACATCTGATAATGCACATTTGCCCTCTCTCTGAGAGGTCACACAGCCAAAGAGAAAATCACCTTACCCTAAGATGTAATGGGTTCAGATCTGATTATAATAAGAAGAGAGATTAGCAACAGAAGCCATAGTCCCCTGCATAAAAACTGTACCCCACAAATAAACTTTATTATTTATCAAATTCCCTTCTCAATAGTTTATTTTTTGTATCTTTTAATCAGCAGGTGATTCCTCAGGATTCACCTGGATGCCCAACATCATAAAAACAAATAATCTGCCCAGTGCAATTTTCAGTTCAACTTTCCACTTCAGAACTGCTGATTGCTCTTTCTATTTCACACTACATGCAACTTGTTTTGGTCTCTTTTTGCAGTGTTTCTGGCTGCATAAATCATTCCTAAACTTCTCCTATGAACAGATACATATCCATGGCTATCTGTCTGTTCTTGCTTATTTTTTTTGGCTTCTTTTCTTCCTATGACAAAATGAATATACTTATATATGACCTAATGCACTGCACCCAATGCTATATTTACTTGCCCGAAAACCCACATGTACAAACAAATAATCTGCCCAGTGCAATTTTCAGTTCAACTTTCCACTTCAGAACTGCTGATTGCTCTTTCTATTTCACACTACATGCAACTTGTTTTGGTCTCTTTTGCAGTGTTTCTTGGCTGCATAACCATTCCTAAATCCTCCTATGAACAGATACATATCCATGGCTATCTGTCTGTTCTGCTTTATTTCTTTTCTTCCTATGACAAAATGAATATACTTATATATGACCTAATGCACTGCACCCAATGCTATATTGCAGCAAAAAATACTTGTTTATTACAGAGTCATAGCACTACTTGTACCTATTTTAGTATGCAGAGGGATAAAGTTGGCACTGAATCTGCGGCCAGTATATTGGCAATATCTGTTGGCTCAGTATAGGAGGTACCATTGTGCAGTAGCTCAGAGCAAATCTGGGTATTGCTGTGGAGATTCTTTACATAACTATAACTATCTGCTGCAATTCTGTTTTCATAGCTAGCTTTAGAGGATTTGATGAGGGATCTCAACTTTTTGTTGAGGCTAAGGGAGTTTTTCCAGTCTTGGTACTTCACCTTATTCCACATCAGTTTCCTCCTTCTGTTGTTGAGTTTGTTTATGGCAGGGGACCACCAGATTGGGTTCTTTTTTTGGAGGAGAGCATCTTGGTTCTATTAGGTATGGTGAGATCCATGCATTTACATATGTGTTCGTACAGTGCACTGGTGTATAATTCAGTGGTCATGCAACTATACTCCATTTACATGGGTGCCGTGAAGTTAGCCACCTCTGTTTTTAGGAACCCAAAGTTAGCTTTGGAGAAGTTTTTCATGATGGTTACCTTTGCAAAGGGGTGGTAGGGAAATGGATTTACAAGATGATTAGTTTGTGGTCGGATCTAACCAGGGAGGAGTTTTGACTATTAGTGTAGAGCAACGGTCGCCCATGTTAGTATTGACCAGGTCAAGGATGTTGCTACCTCTAGTGGGGGTAAGAATGAGGTGGTCCAGAGCATGGAATTAATGAATTCCAGGAAACGTTGGGAAGTGTATTAGCACATGAGTAGTTTTCCCAGTTAATGGAGGGGTAGTTGAAGTCGCCGAGTATGAGAGTGTTAGGTTGGACCCTAATATTCTGTAGGGTACTTAGGAACGTGGAGTGTGAGTCTTGGGACATGGTTGGGGAGCTATAGCAGGCTACAACCTGAATCACTGTCTTACCCAATGTTAGCTGCACCTGAAGTATCTCAGATGCGTTATGTTGGACTATCAGTCTAGTGGTGTGCGCATCCTTTATGAATATGGAAACACTGCCTTTGGAGCTTCGTTCCAAGTTCTGGGGCCGAAAGATGTGGAATGAGTTATAGCCTGGTAGTGCAGGGATGCTTTCTGCTGCCTTGAACCAGGTCTCTGTTACAGCACAAATGTCGATGTTCTCCATTTTAAGGAGTGTTTCGAGCGAGTGCATTTTGAGATTTAGACTTCTAGTGTTGAGCAGCATGACCCTCAGATTGCATTTGTTTGTAGCTGTTACGGTGGTAATTTGGTCTTTGGAACACCACCTAAAAAAGCACTATAGGGGTGGCAAGAGCCTTGGCCAGTATCCGGAAGTCCAGGGGTGACAGATGCAGGCCATCTCTGACAAAGCATCGAGGTCTGTCAATCATGTCATGGCAGGCAGACAGATACTGGATACCCTTAGAATGACACCAGAAACTTAGCCAATTGTTGAAATCAATCATTTTCAGCTTGTACTGTGGGTATCATTCTGGGTGATGGTAGGATGCTACTCAGGGCCATCTGGGAAGTCATATTCAAGCTTGCTCTCAGGAATATAATTTGTTGACAGGGTACCAGGTGCGATTTCTTTTTGTTTATGGTGTACCCCAGACAGGTTAGAGCCCTTTGAACAAAGGCCAGATGATTCAAAAGTGTGTCTTGGCTTTCTGCCTGAATTAGACAATTGTCCAGGTATGGGTATATTTGAATATTTCTTTGCCTGAAAAATGCAATAACTGGAGCTAGGCACTTTGTGAATACCCTGGGTGCAGTAGATAAGCCAAAGGGCAGTGCAGAGAAAGTACAGTTGTGTACCTACCATAAATGTAGATGTTCGAGTGTATTCACTGTTGCAGTCATTACACTTGGGTTATCCTGCTGGCAGGCTACCCGCAGTCGGCATGAATTCCAAAGTCCTGGTCTGGCATCGGTTGCTGTCACCTCTTCCCTGATGTCAGTGTGCCAAGAGTATAAAAGATGCAGCCGACACCATTTTCTTCAGTTTTTCTTGCCCCGGATGTCAGGTGCCCCCAAAAGGGTAGGCTAAAAATTGTGCTCATAAAAAAGCATGCACTAACATAAACATTACCTTCATCTATAAGCAAATACACCACATAGGTTGTATAGAATAGAGAAGTGCAGATAAGTCCCAACAATGAAAGGGGGATGGAGGGAGGGTAACCTGGACTGCAACAGTGAATACACTCGAACATCTACATTTATGGTAGGTACACAACTGTACTATGTTCATCGTGTTTCACTGTTGCAGTCATTACACTTGGGTTGAATCCCAAAGCTGAGGATGGGTGGCTGGGCCTAGATAGAATTAGGAGTGGCTATGAGGCCCTGCAGAACTGCAGTGGTGAAGCCTGCTCTGGATTTAGAGTAAAAACGTAAGTGGTAGTGCTTTGTAAAAGTGCACTGAAGTCCAAGTTGCAGCCTCCAAAACGTCCTTGGTTGGTACTCCTCTGAGGAAGGCTGCTGAAGTGGCTGCTGCTCTTGTTGAATGTGGCCTAATGGCCTTAGGCACTGATTTGCCATGTTGTGAATAGTAGAAACGAATGCAGTGGCCTATCCATTTTGAAATAGTCTGCTTTGAAATAGCTTTTCTTTGCGATCCTGCAGCATATGCCACTAAGAGTTGCTCAGTCTTTCTGAAAGCTTTAGTTTTGTCCAAGTAGAAGCGTTGCTGTCTGTGTATGTCCAAAGAATGCAGAAGTCTCTCCCCCTTATTCTGTGGGTTTGGATAAAAGGTAGGCAAATTAATGGTTTGGTTAAGAGCCACACTGGACACTACCTTAGGCATAAATGTTGGGTTTGTCCTTAGAGAAACCCTGTCCAGATGAAAAATAATAAAAGGTTCCACAGCCATTAGTGCCTGTAACTCTGAGACTCTTCTTGCTGGGGTTATTGCTAGGAGCAGAGCTGTTTTCCATTTTACCTCAGCTGTATTGGCTGGCTCAAAAAGAGGCATTGTGAATTTTCCCAAGACAAAATTGAGGTCCCATGCCGGTGTTGGAGCTCTCCTTGGAGGTCTTATGTTTTTGGCCCCTCTGAGGTACTGCCTTAGCACTGGATGTGAAAAAATAGGTGGATCCGTATTGTAATGAGCTGAAATGGCAGAGTCATGGATCTTAATTGATGAGAAGGATAGGCCTTTGTCCAGCATCTCAGTTGGGTATTGTAAAATCTGAGGAATATTTGGTACAAGCATGTCCATTCCTTGTGCCTGGTTCCAAGCACAGAATCTCTTCCATTTTTCTGTATAAGATTTTCTGGTGCTGGGCCTCTTGGCCTCCAAAATAACATCCATAACTGCTTTAGAGAGAGGTGTGTTCTGAATGGTTACATTATCAGCCATGCAGCCAGATTTAGGGTTCTGAGTTGGCTGTGCAGGATCTGATTGTTTTGTTGGGTCAGCAAATGAGGAATTTGAGGTAATGTCCAGGCTGGGCCTTGAGACAAGCTCTTTAGGATTGGGTACCAGTGCTGGCATAGCCAGTCTGGGCAATCAGTATCATTTTTGGCTTCTCTTGCCTGACCTTTAGGAGTACCTTGGGGAGGAGAGGCAGTGAAGGAAAGGCATATACTGTAAGGGTTTTCTAGCTGAATGATAGGGCATCCACTTTCCATGCTTGTTTGTGATAAGTCCTTGTGCAGAATCTCTGTAGTTGGTAGTTGTGCGGGGAGGCAAATAGATCTATGTCTGGGCATCCCCATTTCCTTGTTATCATGCTGAAGATTTGTGGATCTAGTTTCCACTTGTGAGGATCCTTGAGATTTCTGCTTAGTTCGTCTGCCAGAGTATTTGTCTTTCCTGGCAGGAATTGTGCTTGCAGGTGTACTTGATAAGTCAATGCTGTGTTCCACAACATCATGGCTTGTCTGCAGAGGGGGTAGGAATGTGTGCCTCCCTGCTTGTTTATGTACCACATGACTGTAGTACTGTCCGTCTTTACCAGCAGTTGTCCTGGATGAAGTAGAGCCTTGAAGGCTGTCAGGGCATTCTGAACAGCTAGCATCTGTTTTTGATTGATATGAAGATGCATTTGGCTTGCTGGCCATGCGCCCTGAATACATCTTCCTGCCATGTGGGCCCCCCAGGCATAATCTGATGCATCTGTTGTTAGTGTCTGCCTGGCCATGGGTAGAGTGAATGGCTGTCCCTTGTTGTGGTGACAGGTCTGTGCCCACCATCAAAACTCCTGTTGCAGGCAAGGAATGAGGGTAATTAATGTTTCCAGGCTGTGGCAATGTTGAGTCCAAACACTTTTTAGATACCATTTCAGTTTCCTCATATGCAGTCTTGCATATGGAATTAGTAGAATGCAGGATGCCATGAAGCCCAAAGCCTGCAGAATTTTTCTTGCAGATAACTGGGTCTTTGTTGCCAACATTTCGAAGTAAGAAGTCAATTGCCTTTGTTTGTCTGGCATGAGATAAGCCATCTGGGCAGTTGTATTTAAGCTTGCACCCAGGAATATTATCTCTTGAGAGGGTACTAGTTTTGATTTCTTTTCGTTTACTGTGTATCCCAGGCAAATTAGTAATCTTTTTACAAATGCCAGATGCCTCATTAGAATGTCTTTGTTCTCTGCTTGAATAAGGCAATCATCCAAGTAAGGGTATATTTGAATTCCCCTTTGTCTGCAGAAAGCAATTACTGGTGCCAGGTATTTTGTGAAGGACCCTGGGCGCAGTAGATAAGCCAAAGGGCAGTGCATTGAATTGGTAGTGCATTGAGCCAGCTATGAATCTGAGGTATCTTCTGCAAGATTATCTAATTGGGACATGCAGGTATGCCTCTTTTAGGTCCAAAGTTACAAGCCAAGCCTTCTTGCCCAGCATGGGCAGAAGCTGCTGCAGAGTCAACATTCTGAATTTTGGAACATCCAGAAAAGTGTTTAGAATAGACAGGTCCAGTATTGGTCTCCAGGATTTGTCCTTTCTGGATACCAGGAATAGTCTTGAGTAAAATCCTTGTCTCTGCTCTTGCTGTGGTACTCGCTGAATGGCCCTCATGTCCATGAGGGATGTAACTTGCTTTTTTGCCTCTGCCCATTGATTTTGTGGCAGGTCTGGCATACCTTTTGCCTTTGGCAGGGTGTGAAAGTGGAACCTGTAGTCCTGGGACACTATATTCTAGACCCATTTGTCCTGGATGATTATATGCCAATTTTGTGCAAAAAGTGCTAGTTTTCCCCTGAAGGGGGCTGCCAAAAGATAAGTGCTTGGTATTGGCAGAGGAAAGTCATTGGGACTGTTTTCTATATGTCTGTGATTTGTCTTCTCCGCTTTTGGAGGTAGAAGCACCCCATTGTTTAGGCCTGTATGAGCCTTGGGGCTGGGATCTGCCTCTAGGGCATCTGTATCTTCCTCTTTGTGGCCTGTCTGACACTGGAAAGGACCAATTCTTTGAAGGCCAGTTCCTGCTAAAT
Source organism: Protopterus annectens (assembly GCF_019279795.1). Classification (NCBI taxonomy): domain Eukaryota; kingdom Metazoa; phylum Chordata; order Ceratodontiformes; family Protopteridae; genus Protopterus; species Protopterus annectens. The sequence continues at coordinate 1,148,594,861 of NC_056747.1, read as the reverse complement.
CTGGGTGGCTGTACCTGTAAGAAATCCTTAACTGTCTGCATAGATTTCGCTTTATCCTCCATTTTCTTCAACACCTCATCTGCCTTAACACCAAACAAAGTATCATGCTATAAAGGAGCATCCAATAATTTTGCTTTAACATGATCAGGCAGATTTTGTTCCTTTAACCAAGCATGCCTTCTAATGACAGTACCCGTAACAGTGGCCCTGCAAGAGGCCTCCAGTGAATCAAAACCACATTGCAAAGTATGCTTTCCCACTTGTTCAGCTGCATGGAATAAATCCTGCATTTCCTTGTTATCTGGACAGCCAGAGTTTGTCAACATTTTCTGTTTTAGCAGTGACATTACATATTGCTGATATTTAAGCATATGAAACTGACAATTTAAAGCCCTTACAGCCAAGGTAGCAGAAGTGTAAACTTTTTTCCTCCATCTGTCCAGTGCCCTAGAATCCCTATCAGAGGAGACAGGGTTTTTCGCAGTGGAAGCCTTGACCCCTTTGGGACCCTGAGATATAGTTTCTGGGTCAGCAGCAGGGTTTTATATAGAAATTTGTGGGAATCTAGAACCCTGTAGTATCTCTCTGGCTTAACCGGTGCAGGGGGTAAAGAGTAAGGAGACAGGCTGGACTCTGAAAATACACCATCTACTATGTCTAGAACAGGTGGAATAGGAAGAGGTCTATGCTGAGGTAGTAAAAGAAAGTCTCTGAGCCTTTTCTTAGATTCTGAGTAATCTTGGCTCTCCCAGTGAAAGTGCTCCCTCATGGTATGAAGGGTTTCCCCAAAAGAATAATGCTCAGGAGGAGAGGCTGAATGAATAGACTCTTCAGCATCAGAATCCTCATAGGGAGGAAGGGTGTATCCCTGTTCAGAAGAGGAGTCAGAGGAAATGGAAACCTGATCTGAAAATTCATATTATATTCCTCTTGCCTAGGCCTCTAATCAGGAGGGGGATGGGAACTCCTGATCAAAGTAATTAAGTCTTCGGCCATTTTAAGCATCTGTTTTTTAGGCATGGAAGTCTGTGCAGGAGAATGCTGTACTTGTTTCTTTGTCTTTAGACCTGTTTTAGTCTTTGCCTTTGAAGCTGAGGTAGGCTATACATATAACTGTGTAGGTCTGAAAACACCCTCAGAAGCCAATGCCTGCTCAGCGGCTCCAGACCCATAGTTTCCGAGTGTCCAATACCTTGAGTATCCAGAGGCCTAGTCGGCTCCATGTGGGAGTCGGAAGCGGCCTGTGGCTCTGAGGTAGCGGGCATCAGGGGCTGCGAAAGCGCCTCACTGAGAACCGGCGAACCAGCGACTGGCCTAGCGGAGGCCTCGTCGTCGGTTTTGGACCTCGGATGCCTGTCCTTTTCCTTGCACTTTATATAAATTCCGGTCATCGGCTGTTCTGACGGCATTATATAATTAAATCTTCGGCCAAAGTAATGAAAGGCAAAATCGTACCTACGCTTAATAGTGCGTTAGTTAAATCTAGCACAAAACCGACAGTTAGCAACGTCGTGGTCAGGGCCTAGGCAAGGAATACAGTAAGAATGAAAATCCTTATGAGGTATTTGCTTCCCACAAGAAATACAGTTGTTAACTTTTTCTGACATCGGTCTGGAGCAAGAAAAAAGTTTCCCCAGTGGGGTACTTAGTTTTAATGAGGTCTTCGGATCTGAAATTTGGTTTTGAAAATGTCAGGAGTAGGCCGACCGGCACTTGCGAACTGCTTTTGCTTTGGGCACTGTGCAGCAAGAATGACTGAAGAAAATGGCGTCGGCTGCATCTTTTATACCCCTGGTGCACTGACGTCAGGGAAGAGGTGACAGCAACCGACTCCGGACCAGGACTTTGGAATTCAGGCCGACTGCGGGTAGCCTGCCAGCAGGATAACCCAAGTGTAATGACTGCAACAGTGAAACACGATGAACATCTGATAGTGTGTGTAGCCTGCTTTGAAGCGTAGGTATCTTCTGCAAGATTCCCTGATTGGGATATGCAGGTATGCTTCTTTTAAATCTAGTGTTGCCAACCAGGCATCTTTGCCTAGCATAGGAAGTAATTGGTGAAGAATCAGCATCTTGAATTTTGGAATCTCCAAAAAGGTATTTAGAGTAGACAGGTCCAGGATTGGGTGACATGAATTGTCTTTTCTGGGTACCAAGAAAAGTCTCGAGTAGAAACCCTGTCCCTTTTTCTCTGCTGGTACCAGTTGAATAGCCCCCATGCTTAAGAGAGAAAGTACTTGTTTTTGGGCCTCTGCCCACTGATTTGGGGGTAGGTCCAGCCACCCCCTTGGTATTGGCAACATGTGGAAGTGAAATCTGTATCCCTGGGAAACTATTTAAAACCCATTTGTCCTGGGTAATGAGTTCCCAATTCTTTGCATGAAGAGCAATCCTTCCTCCTAAACAGGCAGTCAGTTGATAAGTGCTTGAATTTTAAAAGGAAGTCATTGAGACAGTTTACCATAGGGGGGAGTCTTATTACTCCCAGATTTGGAAGTGGAGGCCTCCCCACTGCTTAGTCCTGTGTGTCCCCTGGGACTGAAACCTGGGGGTTTGCTGTGTGTGGGTTTGGCTTGAGAAGTCCTAGAAAGGGCTGGTAAGAATCAATTCTTAGAGGTCCAGTATCTGCTAAATCTAGGAGGCTGAACTTGTATGAAGTCTAACAGTTTGCATAGATTAAGCTTTATCTTCCATCTTTTTAAGAACCTCCTCAGCTTTGTTGCCAAACAGGCGGTCCTGAATTAAGGGAGCATCCAACAATTTAGCTTTAACACGATCAGGCAGAGATTGCTCCTTAAGCCAAGCATGCCTTCCGAGCACAGACCCAGTAACAGCAGCCCAGCAAGAAACCTCTAATGAATCAAAGCCACATTGCAAAGCATGCTTTCCAACTTGTTAGGCAGAATGCATTAAATCCTGTAATTCTTTAATTTTCCACACAGTCAGGAATCAACATCATTTACTGTTTAAGCAGTCCAATAACATGCTGCTGATACTTTAATATATGAAACTGGCAGTTTAAAGCCCTAATGGCCAAGGTTGCAGAAGTGTAAACCTTCTTACCCCATCTATCCAGCGCCCTGGAGTCTCTATCAGAAGGGGTAGGATTTTTAGCAGTAGTAGCCTTAATGCCCTTGGGCCCCTGTGAAATAGTCTCTGGATCCGCAATAGGATTTTTAAAAAGGAACTTGTGGGACTCGGGGACCCTGTAATATCTGTCAGGTTTTCTGGGAGCAGGAGGCAGGGAATCAGGGGCTAAACTAGATTCCGAGAAAGCATCATCAACAATGTCTATTACAGGAGGAATAGCTAAAGGCCTATGCTGAGGTAGGAGAAGGAAATCCCTAAGCCTCATTTTTGAATCAGAAAAATCCTAGCTTTCCCAGTGGAAATGCTCCCTTAGAGTATGTAAAGTTTCCCCAAAAGAAAAATCCTCAGGAGGGGAAGCAGAGGGAATGGAGTCCTCTGCATCAGAATCTTCATAAGTAGATAAGGGCAAATCCAGATCATCAGAAGAGTCAGAAAAAACAAAACTTGATCAGAAGATTCATAATCAGCTTCAGTCCTAGGCCTCTTAGAAGGGGGGGGGGGTGGCCACCCCTGATTAGAGTTATTAGATCTTCAGCCATTCTTATCATTTGATTTTTAGACATAGAGGCCTGAGCATGTGGTCTGGGCATCTTTTATTTAGGCAGGGTTCGAGATTTAGGCCTAAGTAAAGAAGGAGGCATCAGTTTAATATTCCAGTCCGTAGGCCTGAATACACCCTCAGAAGCTGGTGCCTGCACAGCAGCTCCGGACCTATCCAAGGCAGAGACATCATTGGGTTCCATAATTGAAGCATCTTGCAGCATACCGGACTCTGAATGGGTCTCAGTAGAGGCCTGCGAATCAGAAGTAGCAGGTATCAGGGGCTGCGAAAGCATCTCACTGAGTACCGGTGAATTGGCGACTGGCTTAGGAGAAGCATCACCGGCAGTTTTGGACCTCGGCGGCCTATCTCTGTCTTTATCTTTGTGTTTCTTTGGAATCCCGGTAGTCGGATGGCTAACCGATGAAATTTCTGGATAATTAAACCGAGAACCAAAATATTTAGAGGCGGAAATATACTGATGACGGATAGTGCGCTGATTAAATAAAGCACAAAACTGACAGCAAGGTACGTCGTGGTCAGGGCCTAGGCAAGGAATACAGTACAAATGAAAATCTTTATGAGGTACTTGCTTTCCACAAGTAATACAGTTATTAACTTTTACTGACAATGGTAAGGAGCAAGAAGAAGTTTCCCCAACGGGGTACTTAGCTTTAGTTGAAGACTTCGGTTCTGAAACTCAAAAATGAAAATTTCAGGAGTCAGCCAACCAGTACTTGCGAACTGCTTCTGCTTTGGGCACTGCACGGCAAGGAAGACTGATGTAATGGCATCAGCTGCATGTTTTATACCCCTGACGACGTGATGTCATGGAAGAAGGGACAGCAACCGATGCACCCAAGACTTTGTTAATCAGGCCGACTGAGGGCTACCTGCAAGCACATAACCCAAATGTAATGACTGCAACAGTGAAACACGAAGAACATCCGCCATATAGTAGTACTGGCTGAGTCAAGGGAAGACTCTGAGTGCTTAAAACGTAAATTTAGAGAACTGTGTAACCCCCCCCCCCAAACCAATATTACAATGGAAAGGCACTTATTTTACACAAGGGATCCTGAGTTTTGTTTAAGAGCTCATTAAGGGAGTGTCCCTATGTCAGTGTTTGACCAATGAGAGGGGAGAATTGTGTATTTGAAGTCAGTGATTTCTTTGTAAATTTACTGTGAAACAGTCTGACATTTATTTTAGACAAAAGTACTTAATAAATATCTGTGGAGTGCTACCTGTGCTGAACTGTTTTCTGCATCATTTTCCTGGTTTGCTCGATTTTGTGCTTTTTTTTTTTTTTTGGTTACACAACGGTTACATAAGGGATCAAAAGCATGGTGAAACTTTTGCAGCATATATAATTAACTTGAGAAACAAAGCTAAAAAGTGCAGATTTGGTGATTCAACGGATGAGATGATAAAAGATAGACTTATGTGTGGTATTAAAGATAATGCTGTGAGAAAGACTTTGCTTTGTGACAGTGATTTAACGTTGAATAAGGCCATTGAGATTTGCCAGATATATGAGCTGACAGAAAAGCACACAAATATGCTTACAAATAAATGCATGCTTCCAGTATCTTCTAGTGCTCATGTTGATAGTATGCAGCATGTGGTTAAAAGAAACAGGCCCAAGCACATGGCAGCAACTGTAAGTCCTGCAACACTCACTGGGAAACCCCATAGCTTTGTGGCAAATTCCAGAGTGTGCACAATCTCAGTGAAGCATAAGAGTGACTCAGCAAAATCAAAGAATGTGCCTCTACCCAGTTTCATAGCCAACTGCTGTAATTGTGGTGGTTAATCATGAACCCAAAAGAGAAAAGCGCTTAGCTTTTGGTCAGCAATGCTACAGATGTAAAAAGTGGAATAATTTCCAAAGATTTTGTAAATCAAATAAGGCTCATTCTTTTATTAAAAGAGAACATTCAAAGAGACAAGTTGATCAATTAGAAATCTGTGACCCTACTTTTTATGTTGATGGTGTGTCTGTGCTTAATGATACAGTCCATGCAATAAATATATGAGCAAAGAATGAAGTATTTTGTACTGTTTGGATAAATGGAAAACCCATAGAGCTCAAAGTTGACACAGGTTCAAAGTGCAATGTTATGTCAGCAGAAATATTTGCTAGAGTATGTGCTGGTGAGAAGCTTTATTTAGCAAACTGTGCAAAGCTTGCTGCTTATGGTGGTGAAGAAAATCAAACCAAAGGTTCAGTAGTGCTTTCATGTTACTCTGCTGGGAACAGCTATGACTTGCAATTTTATGTGGTCAAAAGGCACGTACACTCATTATTAGGCCTCAGAGACAGTTTGAAAATGGGACTGCTTTCATTTAATAAGGAAGTCCACCACATAAGCTTGAAAGACCACTGTTCTAATTTCATCCAGTCTGTTTTTTCTATCTATGTTCATCCAGTCTATTTTTTCTATCTATGCTGATCTTTTCAAAGACAAACTAGGCAGACTCTCAGTTGTGTACTCCATGAAGTTAGACCCTGAAGTTAGTCCAGTTGTCAGACCAGCCCGGAAAGTTCCAGTTGCTATGCAGAACAGAGTCAAAGCTGAGCTAGATAAAATGGTACAGCAAAGTGTAACTTGTCCAGTTGAAGAACCAACTGAATGGGTATCTTCCATGGTCATTGCTCGCAAGAAAAGCTCAGATGATATCAGAATATGTACTGTTCCACAAGATTTGAACAAAGTACTGAAAAGACCTCATCATCCAATGTGTACAATCGAAGAAGTTGCTGCTCTCATACTAAATGCCACTGTTTTTTCTGTCTTGGATGCAAAGAGTTCATTTTAGCAAATTTTGCTTGATCAAAAATCATCATTGCTAACCACTTTCAGTACTCCCTTTGGCAGGTACAGATTTTTGAGAATGCCATTTGGGATAAATTCTGCCAGTGAAGTCTTTCGGCATGCAATGTAGCAATTTTTTTCTGGGTATCTGTGTGTTATTATAGTGGATGATATTCTAGTAGGAGGTAATGGTGAAGCCAAGCATGATAGAAACCTCAAGAAAGTTCTGTAAAGAGCACGTGAAGTGAATCTTAAGCTGTATCCTCAGAAGTACAAGTTCAGGCTACAAGAAGTTACTTATGTTGGTCATTTATTTACCAGTTCAGGCTTGCGAACAGATCCTTCCAAGAAAACAGCAATTCTTGAGACTCCAGCTGCAGACAATGTTCAAGCCCTACAATGTTTTCTTGGCATGGTTAACTACCTAGGCAAGTTCATGCAAAGATGTATCCTGGTCATGGTTGGAATAACACCAGAGAGCATATCATGTCCTGAAACAGAGAATTGCAGTCCACCAACTCTCAAATGTTATGATGTTCACAAACCAGTAACTCTTTCCTGCTTCGAAATGTGGTCTAGGTGCAGTCATTCTTCAAGAGGGTAGACCAGTAGCCTATGCAACCAGAACTCTAACCCAAACTGAAATGTAGTATTTGCAGACAGAAAAAGACCTTTTGGCAAATGTGCTTGCATGTTCGAAGTTCCATGATTATATTTATGGTAAACCTATCCAGATTAAAACTGATCACCAACTTCTAGTCACTACTTTGAGAAAGCCTATGGATACAGCTCCTGCCAGATTGAAAAGTATGATGCTCAAATTGCGAAAACATAATTTCAATCTTGTCTACACGAAAGGCAAACTTCTTTATCTTGCTGATACATTATCCAGATCACCCAAAAATACCACTGAACAGCATGAAAATGAGAAACTTGATTTTGAAGTCAGTGAAGTGAGAATTTGTTCTTCCACACGTCTTGATGAGCTTAGAAGTCATGCAGTCTCAGATCCAGTTCTTCAGAAACTCAACCACTTTATCAGTCAAGGATGACTGTCAAAGCAATCATGCTTATCAGTAGAAGTGCAACCTTATTTTCCATACAAAGATAAGATTTTGTTTGACAATGGTATCATCGTGAAAGGTCCTAAAGTGATTGTTCCAAAATCCTTGCAACAGGAGTATATTACCATCTTGCATCGTGGCCACCCAGGAACTCATTCTACCAAAAGAAGGGCAAGAGGTCTAGTATTTTGGCCTTCTATGTCACAGGATACTGAGAGAGTACTTTCATCTTGTTCTGTATGTAATAGTACTAAGCCACATCAAGAGAAAGAACCACTTTAGCTAAACCAGATTCCTGGACTACTGTAGTCAAGTCCACACAAAGTTATTTCTGACAATGGTACACAGTTTACAAGCCAGCAGTTCATAGGTTCATAGGTTCATAGGTTCATACTAGGCTATCTGCCCAAGGGCATTTATAAGCCTAGCCCTAGTATATGGCTTCTTTTCCACCCCTTTAGTTGAATAAAAAACTATGCCTATCATTTTCTGTGTCTGTCTCAAGCAGTGACACTGAAGTAATCCCTGGGTATATCTCTCATCTCCCATCATCTTGGTCAAGATTCCTCTTGAACAAGGCCAGCGGTCTGCCTCCTCTCACATGTACGGATTTTGTTCCACAGCATAGGAGTCTCTGGGGTGATGAATCTGTCCCTCAGCACCCGTTCTATTTAACCGTGGTCGAAGGTTTAAGTTTCCTGGCTTTTGGTGATCTGAGGGGATCTAGATTTTGAGGTGAAGCATATTCATCAAATCTGGGTTTGACATGGCCATATCAGTGTCACCCAACTTCAGGCGGTATATGACTGAATAACTGAATAAAGCTGGAGTTCTTTCAGTCAGGGCAGACATAGACATATTTTTGAGACCCTTTATCCTTTTTTTGGAGCTTTTGGGCTGTTCAACATAAGCTGCATCAGGTGTCTGGTTCCGGCATTTGGGCATTGTCATCAATCATATCATGAATGAGTGATGATGATGAGGGGGTGATGACCTCCCTTGATCTCTATGTGAATCCCCTTCATGATCGGGTCTTCACTTATAGAAAGTTTTCAGTGTCAAACGAAAGCAACATGTCAAAGGTCAACTTCACTACCTGGACTTACTTGTCCCCAGATCCCCCTTGACTTCCCAGTGGATTGTCACCTATATGGTAGCTAGGGTAACCTTTGTTTTTCCGAGGGGTATGATATATTTTTTTTTGTAACTTAACTTCAGGGCATGGCTCCACCACCAGTTATCCGTTTCTGTGAGGCTCTGGAGGATATCTGTGTCAGATGTGTTTTCTTACTATGGCGGTTTTTTTGCAGTCATCAAAACTTGCAGCTCCTAACCCTCCTGTGTTTGCTTGTACTTCAGAAAAAGTAGATGCCGAACAAGTGGACCCAGGACTGGGCCCACTGTGGGACACACCACTTTGAGTCTGATGATTTGAGTGGACTCTGGCTCTTGGGACTCTGTTCTGTGTATGTTACCAGCTGTTTCTAACCCATCTTGTGTTGTATGGGTTTATGATGAGTTTTTCAATTTACCGTTTGGGGGATTGCCTGTGTGGTGATTTGTGAGGGGGGTATTGGTGAGAAGGTAGTGGACTGCCTTTCCCTCATCAATGGCCTTAGTGACTGTCTCGCAAGCAAGTTTAAAAGTTTGATCTGCAGGCAAAGAGCCAAAACCAAAAAAATGAAAGTTGAAAAAGTTCCTGTGTTCTAGTTTCCTATTTCCATTATGTTCCTATCCATGGCTTCATGGGCTTTCCATTTGCCATGGCTTTGCTAATAAGGCTTGTCTGTTGTAGGGCTTGGATCTGTGGGATGGATGGGCTTCCGGCATGCACCAAGGCCACAAAGTGGGTGCGCCGTGCCAGGAGAGGCTGGGTACGCATCCTGAGGTGAGGCTAAGATTAAACATTTGTCCTAATCCCTCGGTTTAATTCCTCGGGGAGTTTCCATCTGTCCCATGGATGCTGTGTTCCGTCCCATGGATGGTGTGTTTTTGCTGGGGGTTTGAGACGCTTTTGGGGCTAAACTGGAGGGGCTAGATTTGGGGGGAGAATTGAAATCTCTCCTTTTGGGGGAGAGAAGTTTGCAGTGAACCTGTGTGTGAAATTGAAGTACAGTCTACACTCTTTTTAAATCTGGGAGTTCAATTTTTAGTTTAATTCTGAGCATATCTGGGAGTTTAAAGAAGGTTTTATGAGCCTTATTAGAGTTCTTGTCTTTTTGCTTTCAATTCTCTCAAATATGCCTTTATTTGATTTCCTTGGATGATTTTAAGTTTTTTTTTTAATTTTAAAAATCAAGGATTTCTTTCAATCTTTTTTGTCTTTCCTTGTTTGTAGTATTTCCTTTTGTTAGCTTGTTCCTCTTGTTTATGCTGTTGTGGAGAGAGAGACTTAGTTTTGTTGGTCACAGAGACTCCATGCAGTGTAGGTGCTGGTAGAAGTTTCCATGTGCAGGTGTAAAGCGGTTTAGAGTAATTTACCATACTTTTCAGGGGGCTTAAAAAATCACCGGTTTGAGTGGGAGAGAAGATTTGCTGAAGAGTGAGACTTTACTCATGTTATGAGTAGCCCTGAGTATCAGCAGGCAAATGGTTTGGCAGAATGTGCAGTTCAAAGTGTGAAACAATTACTAGAGAAGTTGAAATGTGACAATAGTGATGTTTTCCTGAATCTCTTGAATCTCAGAAATGTCCCTCGTGATAAACATCTTGGTTCACCTGCACAGAGACTTCTGTTGAGACAAACCAGAACCACATTACCAATTAGTAGTACATTATCGGTACCATCTGTTAAGAATAACAGATCAGTGAAAGCCCATCTATTAAATAAGCACTTATCCCAGAAGTCCTATCATGATAAGAACAGCAAACCACTCAATCCACTATGAGAAGGGGAGATAGTGAGGATGCAGACGTCCAAAGGTTTTGATTGGATTGATGTCATGAAAAGTGTATGGCCAGAGCCAAGATCATACAGTGTGGTATCACAAGGGGCAGAATTTAGGCAGAATTGGAAACATTTGGTTCCGGTGTCCAAGCCTGTATAGCAGCATCATACCTGCGAGAAAGACTCTTATATCTCAGAGTGAATTATCCAGGGTTTCAGTTCCAGAGGACATTCCAGTAAATATCCCTGTTCCTGAGAAGAATCCCGAAACTCCTGAAGCAAGTTGTTCATAAATGACTGTCCCTGTTGCTAAATCCAGTTCTGATTGCTATATCACTAGATCAGGTTGCATTTCCAGACCATGTTCCAGATACATGGCAACATGTACATGAACAAAGTGTTTATTTCTTATTGTCTGTACAACTGCATGTTTCTTTTCAAATGTCATAATATTGTGAGCAATTCATTAACGAGGGAGGATGTAGATCAATATGTATATATACCTTTAAGAAGCTTTCTAGGGGCTTACACAAGTGTATAAATACTGAGCACGTGCGAGCCTGACTGCCATTTTGTAGTAAGTTGTTGAGCTGTAAGCATGTATGTCTGTGTAGTCTGTTAATTAATCAGTTTGTTTATATTTTGTAATGCTGCTATCCATCCTGATGTATTTCTGTATAATAAAGTATATAAACAAACTACCCTGCCTGTTCGTCTTCAATAGTAAACCAAGACAAACAATAAGTTTTGACTGTTAGGCAGATAGCACCAAAGTATTTCTATACACTGTGTGCCTTCTCTGGGGTAGCTGCCAAAACTGTATGCCAAAAGCTAGGTATTTAAATGCACCAGCCTGTTTTTGAACTTCATTATGTGCAGAGTATGCTTAGGTAAACTGCATGTGCATCAAGGAAAATGCATGATTTGTGGACTGAAGCCACAAAAATTGCCACAGCACTCTCACTGTTTTCAAGTGAGGTGAAACCAAATCTCAGTGCTGAATAACTAATTAATGTAATTACTTTAATTAAACTAATTGACTATTTAAAAGTGTTAAAAGCAGCTTTAATTTGAGAACCAAACACAAAGTAGTGTTCTTGTTTCTCAAGTTAACTGCATTTAGCACATTTACTTTTTAAAACTGGGCATGCTCAGAGAAGTTGAACTAGCAGCCATCGTTGCAGCATTTGGCATCTCATTTTATGAAAGGGCCAGTGGTGTTGAACAATTAAAAGGAAACTAATCCTCATGGGGACAAAGTATGCACATTTGAAAGAGAATGTTGAGGTGAAAGAACAGCCACTATCAAGAGGCAAGGGATTTATTTCTGAGACACAGAAAAAATATCTCTCCAATCCTCCTAAAGAACAATTGCCAGCAGCCTTGAGATAGAAATCCTGTTAAAGAGAAGGCATCTAGGAGGAACACAAACGTCAAAGGAGAAAAAAAAAGAATTTCTCTATATCACATAGTTCTGTTAAGTTCCCTCAAGAAACAGTAATTCTCAAGGTGATTTGAAATCACGCAGTGGTACAGTGGATGTCCTTCGTGGTTCACTGTTGCAGTCATGACTGTAGGGTTCTTCCTGCCAGCAGTAGCCCCTGATCAGCCAGAGTCCCAAAGTCTGGATCGGGCATCAGCTGAGGTCACTTTTATCCTGACATCAATTCATCAGAAGGTATAAAGACCTCAGCTGACGCCATTTCCCCAGTCTTTCTTGCCGCGCAGTGCCCTTTGCAGTTCACTGATGCTGATCGGCCTGTTCCTGTTTGTTTTTGGATTTAATCCCAGGATTTTTATTTTATAAGATAAGTACCCCATTGGGGAGGACTTTTTCTTGCTCCAGTCAGACGTCAGAAAAAGTTAATTGTATTTCTTGTGGAAAGCAAATATCTCATAGGGATTTTCACTCTTACTGTATTCCCTGCCTGGGTCCTGACCACGATGTTGCTAATTGTGCGTTTTGTGGTCGATTTAATCAGCGTACTATTAGGAGTAGATATAACTTTGCCTTTTACTATTTTGGAAAAAGGTTTAATTATGTCTTCGAATTCTTTTCTGGCTTCTGGGGTGTGTAAGAGGCGCAAGGATGCAGACAGGCCTCTGAGGTCCACAGCAAAGGATGTTACTCAGTTATCACCAGCTGCTGGTTCATTGGTCATCAGTGAGGTGCCTTTGCAGCCCCTGTCGTCCGCCTCTTTTGAACCAATTGCCTGTAGCAACTCCGGTGTGGAGCTGATGGGGTCTTCAGAATTGCCAGGGACTGGACCTTCGGATACTGCTCCCTCAGCTGGGTCTGGAGCCGGTAGGCAGGTACTGGCTTCTGAGGGAGTTCTCAGGCCTTCGCAGCTTCCTGTAAATGTGGATTCAGTTTTACATTCAAAGACAAAGTCTAAGGCTCCAGCTAAAGTGAAATGGCAAGCACAGGCACCTTTTGATCAGGGTCCTAGGCCTCAGAGGCAGATGCTTAGGATGGCTGAAGATCTCTTAACTATGATCAGGGGTTCACATCCCCCTCCTGACAAGAAGCCTAGATTACAGTCCGATTATGATTCTTCAGACCAAATTTCTGTTTCTTCTGCTTCTTCCCTTGAGCAGGATTATTCTTTTCCTCCTTATGAGGATTCTGATGCTGAAGATTCCTTTCCTTCAGCTTCTCCTCCTGAGGATTATTCATTTGGTGAAACTTTGCATGATATGAGGGTGAATTTTCACTGGGAAGGGCAAGAAAAGGCTTAGGGATTTTCTTCTTCTCCCACAGCATGGGCCTCTGGCTATTCCCCCTGTATTGGACATTGTAGATGATGTTTTTTTGGAAGCTTCTCTCTCTCCTGATTCTTTTCCCCCTGCTCCGGTCAAACCGGATAGGTATTATAGGGTTCCAGATTCTCACAAGTTTCTTTTTAAGAATCTTTCACCTGATCCAGAAACAATTTCTCAGGGTCCTAAGGGTGTTAAAGCAGCCTCTGCTAAAAATCCTATTCCCTCTGACCGAGAGTCCAGGGCTTTGGAGAGATGGAGTAAAAAAGTTTATACTTCTGCTACATTGTCTATTAGGGCTTTGAACTGCCAATTTCATATGCTAAAGTATCAGCAATGCCTTTTGTCTGTATTTAAACAAAAGATGTCAGCTGTTTCTATTGGTGCAGATAATCAGGAGTTACAGGATTTATTGCATGCTATTGAACAGGTGGGTAAACATACCCTGCATTGTGGTTTTGATTCTTTGGAAGCTTCTTGTAGGGCTGCAACAACTGGCACAGTTATTAGAAGACATGCTTGGTTAAAGGAACAAAGCTTGCCGGATCAGGTTAAAGCCAAACTTTTGGATGCCCCTTTGCAGCACGATGTTCTGTTTGGGTCCAAAGCTGAAGAGGTATTAAAGAAAATGGAGGACAAAGCCAAATCTATGCAGACGGTTAAGGATTTTCTACAAGTGCGACCTCCTAGATTTAGCAGACACTGGCCAGATAAATCTTGGTCCTTTCCGGACTCGGACAAGTCTCAGAGAGGCAGATTCAGGCATTCCAGAGGTAGGGGACAGGCACAGACCCATTTTAGGAATAGGCAGTGGAGTGCCCCCTCTCCCAAGGGAGGTGAAGATAAGTCTCAACCCTACTGAAAACAGTCTTTATGACTCTCCCTTTCTGGTTCCAGGGGCTCCTATCCTGGAAGCACCTTTGGGAGGAAGAATTTCTCTTTTTTATCAAAATTGTAGCCACATAACCCGGGACAAATGGGTTCTGGACATAGTCTCAAGAGATTACAGATTTGATTTCCACACCTTGCCAAAACCGAACGGTTGGCCAGATCTGCCAAATCATCAGTGGGCAGAGGCTCAATGGCAGGTTCAGTCCCTCCTGGCTATGAGGGCCATAGAATTGGTACCAAATTTAGAAATAGGGCAAGGTTTTTATTCCAGACTTTTCCTGGTTCCCAGGAAGGAAAATTTGTGGAGACCAATCCTGGACCTTTCTGTACTAAACACCTTCCTAGATATACCAAAATTCAAGATGCTCACTCTGCAGCAGCTGCTGCCTATGTTGGGCAAGAACACTTGGATGGTGACTTTGGACTTAAAAGAAGCTTACCTGCATATTCCTATAAGGCAAGAGTGCAGAAGGTATCTGCATTTCAAAGCGGGCTCGAAGCATTACCAGTTCTCTGTGCTGCCCTTTGGCTTATCTACTGTGCCCAGGGTCTTTACAAAGTGCCTGGCACAAGTAATGGTATTTTGCAGACAGAAGGGGATTCAAATATACCCTTATCTGGATGACTATCTTATTCAAGCGGACGACAAAGACACTCTACTTCGGCATCTAGCTTTTGTGCAGCATCTTCTTCAGTACCTCGGTTTCACAGTGAATCTAAAGAAATCAAATCTGGTACCCACACAACAGATTACTTTCCTGGGTGCTCTTCTGAGTACTACAACCCAGATGGCTTCCTTGACACCAGACAAAAAAGTGCAACTGGCTTCTTCTTTCCGACACCTGGCTTCAATGAAACAGCTGACTGCAAGAAAAATTCTGCAGGCTTTGGGTTACATGGTTTCCTGCATTCTACTAATACCATATGCAAGACTGCATATGAGGAAACTGCAGTGGTACCTCAAGAGTGTATGGTCTCAGCATTACCACAGTTTGGAAACAGTGATCACGATTTTGCCTTGTCTCCAGCAAGAGTTTCTTTGGTGGGCCGAAGCCTGTCTACAGAACAAGGGGAAGCCTTTTTGTCCTCCACCGACCAACCAAGTTCTGATAACGGATACTTCAGATTATGCCTAGGGAGCCCACATGCATGGGAGATGTCTTCAGGGTGTTTCGACAAAGGAGCAAACACACCTGCACATAAATCTGAAGGAGATGCTAGCTGTACAGAATGCCCTGATAGCCTTCAGGGCCCTTCTTCTACCAGGACAATTGTTGATACAGACAGACAACACTACAGTGATGTGGTACATAAACAGGCAGGGGGACTCTCACTCTTACCCCCTGTGCAGATTAGCCATGACTCTATGGTACACTGCTCTGACCTGCAGTGTCGACTTACAAGCGCAATTCCTGCCAGGAAAAGACAACACTCTGGCAGACACATTGAGCAGACACATTTCGGATCCACACGAATGGATGTTGGATGTTTGGATATTCAGGATAATTATAAAGGTGTGGGGATGTCCGGACATAGATCTCTTTGCATCCCCTCAGAATCATCAACTTCCAACATTCTGCACAAGGACCTACCACAAACTAGCATGGAAAGTGGATGCCCTCTCATTCAGATGGAAACACCTCTCAGTATATGCTTTTCCTCCTTTTCCTCTTCTACCACGGGTACTTCTGAAGATAAAACAGGACAGACCGCAAATAATTTTACTGGCTCCCAATTGGCCTCGGCAATTCTTGTATTCCACTCTGATGAACCTTGTTCAGGAGCCTCCCTGGATTCTGCCTCAAATCTCTCATCTACTGTCTCAACGGGATGGCCGGATACTGCACAGTCATGTCAAAACTCTGAATCTAGCTGCCTGGTGGATCCAGGGTCTGTAAACACCTCTACCCTTTCCAAACAGGTTATGGATGTAATCCTTGAAGCTAGATGGCCCAGCACTAGATAATCTTATGTGGGTAAATGGAAAAGATTTTGCTCTTGGAATCAAGTCCAGGGTGGTGATTCTGCTGTTCCGAACATTCCTCTGATTTTACAGTATCTGACAGAGTTGTTACATACGGGCCTATCTTTTTCGTCTGTTAAGCTTCATGCTTCTGCTATTTCTGCACATTACGATACGGATCCTCCGATTTTTTTGCATCCATTACTTAAACAATTTCTTACAGGGGCTAAGAATATTCGACCCTCTATGAGGGCTCTTGTTCCCACTTGGGATCTTAACTATGTTTTGGAGAAATTGACCTTGTCTCCTTTTGAACCGGCAGCTTCCACGGATTTGAAATTTTGTCTTGGAAAACTGCTTTTCTTTTAGCTATTACCTCTGCTAGAAGAATTTTCGGAATTGCAACCACTCATGGCTGTGGAACCCTTCATTATTTTTCATCAGGACAGGGTATCTCTACGGACTAATCCCACCTTTATGCCCAAGGTGGTTTCGGCAGTGGCCTTGAATCAGTCTATTCATTTGCCTACCTTTTATCCTAATCCTCAAAGTGAGGAAGAAAGTCTTTTGCACTCTTTAGACGTGCACAGGCAGCTTAGTTTATACCTGGACAGGACCAAGATATTCCGTAAATCTTATCAGTTGTTTGTCGCTTATGCTCCTACTGTTCAAGGGAAAGAAATCACTAAGCAAACTATTTCCAAGTGGATTGCCCATTGCATCAAGTTCTGTTATTCTTATCATGGCAATCCAGTTCCTGTTAATGTTAGGACTCATTCTACCTGGGCTACTGCTACTTCAGCAGCTTTTCTTTGTGGGGTTCCTACCAAGGATATTTTGTAGGCTGCTACTTGGAGTTCTATACATACTTTTTCTAAGCATTACAACCTCCCTCTCTATTCTAAATCCAGGGCAAGTTTTGCTTCTGAGCAGTTTTGCAAGGTTTTGTGACCGCTCCCTCTGTTTCTCCTCCAGCCACCCTTTCTTAGCTTTGGGACTCAACCCTACAGTCATGACTGCAACAGTGAACCACGAAGGACATAGTACAGTTGTGTACTCTTACCATAAATATAGATGTTTGAGTGTGTTCACTGTTGCAGTCTGGGTTACCCTCCCTCCTACCCCCTCTTTTGTTTTTTCTTTGAGTATTATCTGTTATGAGGCATTTTGGCTGATGAGGTTTTGGGCATGGTTTCTTTTTTAGCCTTTTCTTTCTGGGCACCTGACATCTGGGGCAAGAAAAACTGGGGAAATGGCGTCAGCTGAGGTCTTTATACCTTCTTGTGCATTGACGTCAGGATAAAAGCGACCTCAGCTGATGCCCGATCCAGACTTTAGGACTCTGGCCGATCGGGGGCTACTGCTGGCAAGAAGAACCCTACAGTCATGACTGCAACAGTGAACACGCTCGAACATCTACATTTATGGTAAGAGTGCACAACTGTACTTTGTGTTCTCGCCTCACAGCAAGAGGTTCTCTGGTTCAATTCTTGGCTGGGGTGCCTTCTGTATGGAGTCTGCATGTCTTCCCTGTGTCTGTGTGGGTTTTCTTCTACATTACAAAGGTAGTTATCTGGAGTGTTTCTCCCCAGGCCTCCACTGAAAATTAGCTTTGTTTCAAGTCGGACTTTCCACGTAAGCAAATATAAAATAAAAAAAAATGATTTTCAAATCTCACAAAGGCTACAAATAGGTGTAGTCTATTTTGTTATGGGACAACTTGTCGAGTTTCTCTCAGTGATTGCTCCACTCACTAACTGGATAAGCTTTTTCAGTCCAGCTAATTTTGAGTGCTATGCATACCTCTCAACCTTTGTCCAGATTTCTTGCACTAAAACGCTGACAAAATGGGGGGACAAAGGCCCAAAAATAGGGACAGATTGTAAATATTGCTCTTATAAACTTAGAAATGTGCTAGAGTAACAGGGTTTGTGTTAACATACATTTTCTGAACGATTTGAAGTCTGAAACTCAAACATATGTCATTATTTAGTGACTTCAATACTCAGATCATCGCAGTGATTTGTCAGAAAGCCACAACTTTTATAGACCAAAAATATGAGACAAAAATCTGGACATTCTGTGAAAATCTGGACAGTTGAGAGGTATAGTGCTATGACAGATATGGGGGGTAAGCTGCCTAGACAGAGAAGAGAGTTCCAATTGCAGGACTTGAGCTGTTCCCATTTCTCTGTGACAGTGCAATGTTGGAGTTAACTTATACTAAGTAGCAGGAGGTATGGGGATGACATTCCCAATATGGATGGTTTTACTGCAGTTAATTAGTTGTGAATTAGCCAAGATGTTATACCTTAATATATTATCTTTTTGAAAGTTCGGCCCCATCTAGAAGTTCAACTCAATTAGCTTATTATGAGTGAGTCAAATGTCAGAATAATGGATCAAATATCTATGAACCATCGCTGGTAGTGTACCAAGCAATGGAAGCAGTTTAAAATAGACTTTTAAGGTAGTACAGTTACATGCAAGGTAATTACCATAGAGTGCAACTGAATAAGAACTTACCAGAACAGTAATTGTTTGAGTAAATCCCTGCTAAAGTAGCCATTACTAGGACTTCAGTCTCAGAAGGCCCGACATCCAGCCTGACTTGCATAGCTTAGCACCCTTCCCTCTCCTGACTGCATGAACATCTAACCCTTCAGGATGTCAGTACATTCCCTGTGTAAAGCAGATATTCACCTGTCATTTTAGAACTTTCACACTAAGGAAGCAAGTAGAATATCCATCCTACTTGTTTCTGAGCAAGGCCCTAAGGGTTTTACCCAAGCAGGGACATATGTATACATCCTCTATGTTAGAGACTTTAATAGAGTTAACCAAGTCTAGTCAGACATGAGCAGGCCTGAGGTCCTGAGAGGGGAGAAAAGTGAAGGTGTAATTGGATAGGGATAAGGTATACTACCCTACCCTAGTCCAGGATATTTAAGGAAGGTAAGGGGATGGTGAAATGAAACCAGTACTGGACAAGTGATCTACTCCAATATCTTCTATTTTATGAGTTCCTACACTGTTGTACTATGTTATCCGTATAGATCACTTTTGCAGTACTGGGACTATTCCTACAGCCTACAAGTCATGGGAGGTGCGGATGAGTTGAAACAACCCTGCATAATAGCACTATCCAAATCAGTTCTTCTTTTAGAAACAGTATCAGCCTAGAGTGTCTGGAGAAAATGGGGAACCAAAGACCAGGTCGCTGTCCCTAGAATAGACTAAGCACTGATCACTGGCTGCAGGGGTACAGTGGCTGTAGTACCCCTTATGCTTTGGACTCTTGCAGTCATTTCTGATTTTCTTATATGATAAGAATAACAGGAATGGTTACTATAGTTCTGAAATCCTCTTAGATGAGGTCAAAGCAAGTAAAAAAACAGTTTTCTGGGACATCTGAGGGTAATGAGGCAGCACATTTGAATGGTGGCAATGTCAGTTTTTCCAGAACATAATTCAAGTCCCATGGAGGAGCAATAAACATCCTTAGCAGTCCCAAATGTGGGACTTCCTTGATGAAGTGCCTATTGGGCTACGGAAATGGAAATGGAGGATCCATACAGATCCGGGCTGAAGTGGCTGAGAGATGTAAGGCGCTATTCATAGACGTTGTGCTTAGGCAGTGGGAAGTTGTACTGTCTGCATTTAAGTGCAACTGAGGTATGACTGAAAGATACCTGTGCTTAGACGCGTTGATTTTAAGTAGCCTGAGAAGATCTTAGGCAAATGAATAAATAATGAGATATAAATGAGTAGTGTGTGGAAAAATCTGCAAATATCTTACACTAATATCGAGCCGTTCTTGCCATATTGAAATTTACAGGCACTTCCGCATGCTCTTCTGCACTTTGTGCCGAAGGACTACAGAAATCGCAGCAGTGCCTTTTCTACTTTGCAACTGGCAGGGTTGCTTAACAGCCAAGATGGATGAGACCCAGGCAATGTTTGTCACACCTACAGATGTCAGCAGCAGAAATTATGCTTTTTTGTAAGAGTCTCAGCAGTCATCATGTGTCAGTGCTGAGGGGTAAGTGACACGACTGCCAGTTTGGAAGGGTTTCAGTATGGAGATACATGTGGTACGTTTCCATTGTAAGAATAATTTTTTCCATTTTTTTTCTTTTGTTTTATTTTTTCCTTTTGTATTCTTTCTTTTCTTCACATTCCAAAAGAAAGTGCTGCACTCCCCGTCTTATTAAATGGGCTGCTGTGTGAGTACTGCCCTCCTGTTACTGACTTTGAAAGGTGTCATACACAACTCCCAATACCAGTCATTTACAACACTACTATAAGCCAATAATTCATTCAAAGCCTAAGCTATCTCTGCTTGTTTTGGTCCCCCATTTCTACGAAGATGTTTCCCACATATCTTCAGAGCATCCAGAAGTATGTGGTTCTCTTTATGGCCATCTCTGGCTTAACACAAACTGGAGACCTTGATGAAAAGGCTTCAGAAGACAAATGCTTCTGAGGATACATAAATGATACCTGGGAATAGAACCTGCCCCCAACCCGCACCTCAAAATAGGTAGTCACTTTTTGTGCATCCCTCTCTGATGTTAAATCAGGATTAAAATTAAGGCACAGATGCCCACAGTCATACTTCAAGCTGCTGCTTTCATATTTATATACATCATGCTACCCCCCCCCAAAAGACAGCCACCTTCTGTGTACCCTTCTGATGTCGGACTGAGACAAACCTGAGAAAACAAACAGAATATAACACATTTGCTGTCAGACATATATAAACAGCATGCCTATTTATTTTCCTATGAAAGATAGTTTGACGGACAGGAAAAAGAAAAAAATAATGATTACAGTAATTTTTGCAACTCGTTACTTCTAGAGACAGTACAGTGTTCCTACACAAACTATAATGATTCTTTGTGTACCCCTCTGAAGTTTGTGAAGAAAGTTCATGAAACAATGACCACACTGTCCCCTGCTCAACAAAAGATATAGTGACCTCTGAGGTTTGGACGGAATTGTAAAGAAATAATGACATTGTCCCCAGCTCCACCCCAAAAAGTTCAAGTGACCTTCTGTGTACACCTATGAGCATGGCTGATTTTTAGATAAGGTGGGGATCGGGATAGAGGCAATAATAAAGCCCATCTCAAAATGTATTTACACAGCCTTGGTGTGTGGGGACCACCTGCCCCAAGAAATTCTGATGGTCTTGATATTCTGTGATGCATTTAATCCTTTTTTGTGACAGAGATGACTGTAAAACTGAGCAAGTGACAAAGTACAGTTGTGTACACTTACCATAAATGTAGATGTTCGAGTGTATTCACTGTTGCAGTCATTTCATTTGGGTAATCTGCTGGGAGATTGCCCTCAGTCAGCCTGATTAACAAAGTCTTGGGTCCTGCATCAGTTACTGTCCCTTCTTCCATGATGTCAGGTCATCAGGGGTATAACACATGCAGCCAACGCCAGTACATCAGTTTTTCTTGCCCCAGATGTCAGGTGCCCCCCAAATGGGGAGCAAATAAATTAAAAAAACACAAGAAATATACCTCCAACCAAAAGCAAATACACCAAAAGGGCTTTTAAGCATAGTAAAAGAAAGTAGAGGTACAGCCAGAGAAAAATAGGGGGCTGGAGGGAGGGTAACCAGAACTGCAACAGTGAATACACTCAAACATCTAAATTTGTGGTAAGTGTACACAACTGTACTACGTTCTTCATGTTTCACTGTTGCAGTCATTACATTTGGGTAGATTCCCAAAGCTATGGTTGGGTGGAGGGAATTATACAGCATTAGGACCAGCTATAAGGCTATGGCAAAGCCAGCTCTGGATTTAGAGAAAAGTGGTAAATGGTAATGTTTGGTGAAAGTATGAAGTGAGCTCCAGATAGCAGCTTCTAGAATGTCCCTGGTAGGAACACCTCTGAGAAAGGCTTTTGAAGTAGATGCAGCCCTGGTGGAATGGGATCTGATCCCCTGGGTGATAGTTTTTCCATGGTGCTTATAGCAGAAACAAATGCAATGGCTTATCCATTTGGAAATGGTTTGCTTTGAAATAGCCTTTCCCTCTGCCCCTGTAGCAAATGCTACCAGCAGTTGTTCAGATTTTCTTTGAGATTTAGTCCTGTTTAAGTAAAATCTAAGTTGCCTGTGCACATCCAATGAATGCAGAATCTGCTCCCCCTTGTTCTGTGGATTGGGAAAGAAAGTTGGCAAATTAATGGTCTGATTAAGAGCCACACTGGATACCACCTTAGGCATGAAGGATGGGTTGGTTCTGAGAGATACCCTGTCCGCATGAAAAATGATGAAAGGCTCCACTGCCATAAGAGCCTGTAATTTGGAAATCCTTCTAGTTGAACTGACCGCTAAAAGGAAAGCTGTTTTTCAGGAGAGAAATTTTAAGTCTGCAGTAGCAGCTGGCTTGAAAGGAGGGAGAGTGAGCTTCTCCAATACAAAATTGAGGTCCCAGGCAGGGGTTGGAGCTCTCCTGGGTGGTCTTAGGTTTTTGGCCCCTCTGAGATACTGCTATAGCAGAAGATGAGAGAAGAGGGGAGGTTCTGTGATGTAATGAGCTGAAATGGCTGAGGAATGGATTTTTATGGAAGAAAAGGACAGGCTCTTGTGAAGCATCTCAGTTAAGTATTGCAAAATCTGAGGAATGTTGGGCACTGCTGTGCTTATACATTGAGATTGATTCCAGGCACATAATCTTTTCCATTTGTCAGCATAAGATTTTCTAGTACTAGGTCTTCTCGCCTCCAAAATGACATCCATCACAGGTTTGCTGAGGGATGCTAAGGGTGAATTTAGGTGATTAACCACGCTGCAAGATTCAAAGTTTGGAGCTGAATGTGCAGAGTTTAGTTGTTTTGCTGAGACAGTAAGTAAGGTGTCTGAGGCAGGTGCCATGGTGGAAGGTGTGACACACTGCGCAGGAGTGGGTATCAGTGTTGGCGAGGCCAGTCTGGAGCAATCAAAATAATTTTTGGTTTGTCCTGTTTGATTTTTAGTAGAACTTTGGAGAACAGAGGCAGAGGAGGAAAGGCATAGACTGAGGTTTTTCCAGATGAAGGACAGAGCATCCACTTTCCAGGCTTTTTGTGATGAGTCCTTGTGCAGAATTTGTCCAACTGATAGTTCTGGGGTGAGGCAAAAAGATATATGTCTGGGCTCCCCCATTTGCATGTCAACATGTTGAAAATTCATGGTTCCAGTTTCCATTCATGTGGGTCCATGAGATTTCTGCTTAGTTCGTCTGCCAGAGTATTCAGCTTTCCTGGCAGGACTTGAGCTTGCAGTTGTACTTGATAGGTCAAGGCCGTGTTCCACAATGCCATGGCTAGTCTGCAAAGGGGGTAGGAGTGTGTACCCCCCTGCTTGTTTATGTACCACATAACTGTGGTGTTGTCCGCCTTTATCAGTAATTGCCCTGGATGAAGGTATTCCTTGAAGGCTGCCAGTGCATTCTGTACATCTAGCACTTCTTTTTGATTTATGTGAAGGTGCATTTGATTTGGGCTCCATTTTCCCTGAATGCACTTCCCTGCCAGATGAGCACCCCATGCATAGTCTGATGTGTCTGTAGTTAGGGTTTGGGCAGCAGGGGGTGGTGTGAATGGCAGCTCCTTGTTCTGGTGGCAGGCCTCTGCCCACCATTGGAACTCTAGGCACAGGCAAGGTATGACAGGAATCATTGTTTCCAGGCTGTGACAATGCTGACTCCATGGACTTTTTAAATACCACTGAAGTTTCCTCATATGCAGTCTTGCATATGGAATTAGAAGAATGCAGGAGGCCATGAACCCCAAGGCTTGCAGTATTTGCCTTGCAGAAAGCAAGGTTTTTGTGGCCCCCTGTTTGAAGTAAGTCACCAAATGAATTTGCTTCACTGGCGTAAGGAAAGCCATCTGGGCAGTTGTATTCAAGCCTGCACCCAGGAATGTAATTTTTTGAGAGGGCACCAGTTGTTATTTCTTTTCATTTATTATGTACCCTAGACAAGTTAGAACCCTTTTTATAAACGCCAGATGTTTTAGAAGAAGGTCCTTGTTTTCTGCCTGAATTAGACAATCATCCAGGTATGGATATATCTGAATATTTCTTTTCCTGCAAAATGTAATTACTGGAGCCAGGCACTTTGTGAAGACCCTGGGTGCAGTAGATAAGCCAAAGGGCAGTGCAGAGAACTGATAATGCAAGTAGCCTGCTTTGAAGTGGAGGTATCTTCTGCAAGATTCCCTGATTGGGATATGCAGGTAAGCCTCTTTTAAATCTACAGTTGCCAACCAGGCATCTTTGCCTAGCATAGTAAGTAACTGTTGAAGAGCCAGCGTCTTGAATTTTGGAATGTCCAGAAAGGTGTTTAGCATAGACAAGTCCAGGATTGGACGTCATGATTTGTCTTTTCTGGGTACCAGGAAAATTCTTTAATAGAAACCTTGTCCATTTTCCTCTTCTGGTACTGGTTGAATAGCCCCCATGCTCATGAGGGAAAGTACTACTGATTTGGGGGGCAGGTCTGGCCATCCGTTTGGAATTGGCAACATGTGAAAATGAAATCTGTATCCCTGGGATACTATATTTAAAACCCATTTGTCCTGGGTTATAAGTTGCCAGTTTTTTGCATGAAGAGCCAGTTTCCCCCCCCAAAGGGGGTGGTTAAAAGATAAGTGCTTGGTAAGTGTAAAGGGAAGTCATTGAGACTGCTTACCATAGGGAGGTGTCTTGTTTCCAGATTTGGAAGAGGAGGCACCCCATTGTTTTGTTCTGAATGCCTCTTGGGACTGAAACCAGGTACTTTTGGAATGTCTGGGTTTGACTTGAGTGGCACTCGAAGGAAATGGAAAGAACCAGTTCTTAGCAGACCAGTGCCTACTAAATCTTGGAGGTTGCACTTGTAAGAAATCTTTCACAGTTTGCATAGATTTAACTTTATCTTCCATCTTTTTTAGAACTTCTTCAGCCTTATTACCAAAGAGACGGTCCTGTTGTAAAGGATCATCCAACAATTTTGCTTTAACATGATCAGGCAGAGTTTGCTCTTTGAGCCAAGCATGCCTTCTTAGCACAGACCCAGTTACAGCAGCCCTGCAAGAGGCCTCCAAAGAATCAAAACCACATTGCAAAGTATGTTTTCCAACTTGTTCAGTGTAAACCTTCTTACCCCATTTATCCAGCACCCTGGAATCTCTATCAGAAGGGGTAGGATTTTTAGCAGTAGAAGCCTTAATGCCCTTGGGACCCTGACAAATGGTTTCAGGATCCGCAATAGGATTTTTGAAAAGGAATTTGTGGGAGTCAGGAACCCTGTAGTATCTTCCTGGCTTACAAGGAGCCGGAGGCAGAGAATCAGGAGCTATACTAAATTCTGAAAAAACATCATCAACAATGTCCAGAACAGGAGTTATAGCCAAAGGCCTATGCTGAGGAAGAAGAAGAAAATCCCTAAGTCTCTTTTTAGATTCTAAAACATCCTGGCTTTCCCAGTGGAAATGTTCCCTTAAGGTATGTAAAGTTTCCCCAAAAGAAAAATCCTCAGGGGGAGAAGCAGAAGGAATGGAATCTTCTGCATCAGTGTCCTCATAAGTAGGTATAGACAATTCCAGTTCATTAGAAGAGTCAGAAGAAATGGAATCTTTTTCAGAAGATTCATAGGCAATATCCTGCCTAGTCCTCTTAGAAGGGGGGGGGGGTTGGCTACCCCTGATCAGAGTAATTAAATATTCAGCCATTTTGATCATTTGTTTTTTAGGTATAGGGGTCTGCACATGTGGCCTAGGCACCATTTTTTTAGACATAGGTTGAGATTTTGGCCTTAGATTTGAAAATGGCGTTGGTCTAATATACAAATCTGCATAGCGGCTCCAGACACATCCACGGTAGAGACATCCGCGAGTTCCATAATTGAAGCATCTCGCAGCATACCGGACTCTGAATGGGTCTCAGTAGAGGCCTGCGAAACAGAAGTAGCGGGTATCAGGGGCTGCAAAAGCACCTCACTGAGTACCGGCGAACTGGCGACTGGCTTAGGAGAAGCATCGTCGGCAGTTTTGGACCTCAACTGCCTGTCTCTGTCCTTTTCTTTGCGGTTTTTAGGTATTCCGGTAGTCAGATTTCTAACTGATGACATTTCTGGATAATTAAAGAGTGAGCCAAAATATTTAGAAGCAAAAATTTACCGATGTTTGATAGTGCGTTGATTAAATAAAGTACAGAACCGACAGCAAGGTACATCGTGGTCAGGGCCTAGGCAAGGAATATGGTACAAATGGAAATCCTTATGAGGTATTTGCTTCCCACAAGTAATGCAATTATTAGCTTTTATTGACATTGGTAAAGAGCAAGAAAAAGTTTCCCCAATGGGCTACTTAGCTTTTTAGTTGAAGACTTCGGATCTGAAACTCGGAAACGAAAATTTCAGGAGTTGGCCGACAGGCACTTGCGAACTGCTTCTGCTTCGGGCACCGCGCAGCAAGAAAGACTGATGTAATGGCATTGGCTGCATGTTTTATACCCCTGACAACCTGACGTCATGGAAGAAGGGACAGCAACCGACGCAGGACGCAAGACTTTGTTAATCAGGCCGACTGAGGGCAACCTGCCAGCAGATTACCCAAATGTAATGACTGCAACAGTGAAACACGAAGAACATCTGGATCAATTACTTTCATCTGGGTAACACACATCAAACAGTTACAGTTATTTCTATGTAGAATTCATACTTCTGATTGTGATAAAAGAGAATGACCATGTAATGTGTTTCATGTTTTTTAATGTATTTCACCTTTGATCTAAACAAACAGCTGCCATATATTAAAATATTGCACATTGATTCAGCTAATTACATTAGTCCTGCAAAGCCAAAATAATAAGAAAACAGTAACAGGCAGCTAGTCATTTCCCTCCAAAGAAGTCAGCCACAATAATTATGCCTAGTCTGTCTGTGCATATCGGGTGTCCAGTTAAGTAGTCCTTATTACTTCTCACAAATGCACACTATTCCTACAAAGCCAGATATTGACTGTTTTAAACTTGGCAAATGAAAAGATTTTCAGTTACTTTCATTCCACATATTGAAGTATTCAGATATTGCTCAAAATATCAGGTTGATCACTGCCAGCATCCCTGTAAAAAAAAAATAGCACTTGACGTACCTTAGCTGTTCACACAAAGCCAGAAATATTGTCAGAAATAACTTATTGATAACTGGATTAAGATGTTACTGCAGGGGGTCAAGCCCCCTGCACACCCCTACTTAAATATACCAACTCATAGATCGCATCAGGGAATACAGGAAATTTGCTCTGTATTGTCAGTGTAGTCAGTGTAGCATGATCTGTTAGTGGGTATATTAATAGTAGGGAAACAGAGCATGCTTGCCCCTGCAGTAATGTGTTTATTATTTATTTATTTTTTTATTACACTTTCTCGCATCTTCTGAAATATCGATCATATGGTCTCGACCATATGATCTTCAATATTTCAGTCATTCGATCTTCTGAAGTGTAAAAATAACGGCTGAAGTGTAACTATATATATATATATATATATATATATATATATATATATATATATATATATATATATATATATATATATATATATATAATTCCTTCAAGTGCACTTTCGTATCTTTATTTGAATGCTGTGAGGTCTGTACTCCTAAAGCCTTGCAATGTTTAAACTCAATGTGATTTAAGTGATGAACAATTGCCTAGTTCACCTATGTGTAAGGCTGGCCCTGCTCATTTGTGAAGCTGTCTCTCCTGTATCTTGCTCCCCGTGGTTGCATCATGCTGTAACATTTAATTAAATTTGTTTTTTTTTAAACACCTTTATTGAATTATCACTTGTGACATATGCAAACTTACATTTATATTAAAGTAACCAAACCATTTTAAAAAGTTTACATTTACAAATATTATACAGCAGATATATTGTTTTATATTCTATAATCTAAGCAACATTACATAAATTATTCAATTTCTGCCACCTCTTAAACCTCATTCCACCTGCAAAACTTTTTTCTGCATGCATTGTTTCCAAAATTTCAATCTTTTTCTATGTAATTTACCCCTCCACTTTTTAAAGACCCCACTTTCTGTTCCTTTATCTCTGCTACAATATTCAGTAGTATAGCTGGTTTAGATTTTGATTTCCAATTTCTAGTAATTGCTTTTTTTGGCAGCCACCAGAATTACACTTAACAAGGCCTTACTATGTCTAGGCCATTCAGATCCTATATCCCAGCTCAAAATAAAATAATTTCCTTAGTTACACTCATTTGCTCACCCAGTATGTCTGACAGAGTACTCTATAGGAACTTTTTAAAGTCTGCCAACTCATTAAACTGCCAAAACATATGTTACCAGTTACCCCTTTCTTCCCCAACATGTCTCCAGCATTTGCTGTCTAGCTGAGGTAAAATTCTCTGGAGTCTGCTTGGGGTGTAAAAGTCCCTGTGCAGACACTTCCAGGAAAAAATCCTAAATCTTCTAGACTTTGTTACATATTTGTGAGCCGTACATACAGCCTCCCATAGTTTATTTGTGAATTACTTATCTAATCTCTCTTCCCAATCTTTTCTAACCCCCTGTAATTGATTCCTAAAGTTATTGTGCAATACTTTATATGCCCTAGTAAGTATCCCTTTTTACCAGCAACTTCTGCTTTAGATTTAACTAAAAACTTAACCAGTGCAAGTCTTTCATTTAGGATTCCCCTACCAATTTCTCTTTGCCTATATTCTGACATCAGGCCCTGATAGAGACAGTAATCACTCGCCTGCATTTAATGAAATGTGACATAGGTGACAAACGGATACCTGCCATCTGTCTATGAACATTTTGGGACGTGTGGGCAATGAATTGCTCTGTATTAGAAATGCATATCGTAGCACTAGTTCTGACTTCTGGTTTCTATGGTCTGTTCCTATAGACTGTGTTATGCTGGCCTCTGTTGCAGTAGTAGTAGCAGGTATGTAGGTATGTATTATGGTTTCTCTCTTTTTAATTTCTCCAAATCTTTTGGGTTTCTAATACCATGACGGGAATGGACCCCATTTAAGTCAAAGTATGATTGAAGTTCATGAAATTAGTATTGTTTCAGTCTCTGATGTCACCCAAAAGCACTCTTCGCAACATGCACAATGTGCCCAGTAATGACTTCTTCTGCAGTTCATACAGAGTTACATGTTTTGGTAACATATCTAAATACGACTGTAGATTCTTTTTTATAAGACCTGTTGCTCCTACTACTATTAACTATCCGGGTATCTTTCTTCCACATTACTCTCATTTCCACCTGCAAATCCTGATATTTTATGAATTTGTGTCTCTCTGTACACAAGACACTGTAGTCACTGGGTGTAGCAATTTCAATGATCAATGCTTCTTTTGTCTTCTTTTCATGGACCACTATATCTGGTTTTCTAGCATCTATCTTTTAAACTGTTGGTAATAGGTGATCCCATGTAATGTAGATTTTATCATTTTCTATGATACTTTGTGGCTCATGTTTCCAGTGTTTTTCATCTACTTCAGTATTATAATGTTTGCACAATGCCCAGTGCAACAGTCTTGCCACGTTTTTATGCCTTTCAGTATACAGTCCTTCTGCCATTAGTATATCAGAACCAGCAACAAGGTGTGCACCTGTTTCCAATTCTGTTTTACAAAACTACATTTGTCTGTTTCACCCTTATGTTCAATGGACTTTGTAAACAAATGTGTACATAGTCCACTATCTTGGGCCTCCAAAACTAGCCTTTTATCTTTTGGTTTGAGTTTGCCTCTCCTTAACTATTCCGGCATTCGCTCCTGATCAACATGAGGTTCTTCCAGGAGTTTTCTATACTTGCAACTATATTTATGCATTTTCCACATTTCTTGCCTTCTCACCTGATCCTTCACCTTATTCTTTCTTTTTATATTATTTTTCTGTTTTTTTGACATATTCAGTTGTTGCCTGATGTTTATCTAATCCAGGTTTGATTTCCATTCCAACCTTGACACCGACATGCTTCTACTAGACTAAGAAGGGAAGTCACCTTAGATTTATTCTCCTCATGTTTCAAAACTTTCACTATATTTTATCTTGTGAGGTCAACAGATATGTACGCAGTCCCACAGTTGCAGATCTACACATGTACTCAATTTCAAGTAGGCCCATACTTCCTTCGGAACGAGGAATATATAATATTGGTATACACTGATTTTTATAAATCATTTGATGAGCATGGAACATCTTTCTTGTTTTCCTGTTTAATCTACCCATCACCTTTTGGGGCCAGTCAATCACTCCAAAACTGTAAGTTAGGACAGGAAAAGCAAATTGGTTTATAACTTGAATTTTGTTCCTAGATGTCAACGCTGTTTTCATGATTAATTTAAGTCTTCTAAAATATTCCTTGCTAAGATTTATTTGCATTTGTTCATGTTGTAGTGTATATCCTTCATCAATTCCCAAATATTTATACACTCCATATTGCTGCAGTTCTTTTATATCACATTCTTGTCCCAAACTGATGTTTTCTTGGTGCTGCAGCTTTCCTGCTTTAAAGGTTCTTTTGCACATTTATTAAGACCAAATGACATTCTTATATCATCTGAAAAAGTTTAAACTACTTGCAGTTTTGCTTTCAGTTCCTCATCTGATGAACTATACAGTTTAAAATCATCCACAAAAAGAAGATGAGAGGTCTTTACACGTTGTTGCTTTCTGGGAGCCAAATTATAACCATGACCTAATGTGTTAAGCAGACAGCCTAATGGGATAAGGGCAAGGCAATAGAACAGCGGTGACAGAGAGTCACCCTGGGATATCCCCCTTTGGATTTTTATCCCTGGAATAATAATTTGTCCTTTATCTTGGCTTAACTGAAAAGTGGTTTGCCATTATTTCATGGTCACTATGATGTAGTTTATTAGTGTAGGGTGTGTCTTATAAAATTTTAGGCACTCTTTTATCCATAAATGTGGGATACTGTCAAATGCTTTTTTTGTAGTCAGTTCATGACATACTTAGATTCTTCCTCTTTTTACAGCTGTCACTATGATTTTATTTAACAACAAATTAACCTTTGTTTCGTATGATTTTATTTTATTGCTCTTTTGTTCTATTGCCATTACTGAGTTTTCTTCTAAATTTCTATAAACTCTGTCTGCATTAATCCCAGTGTATAATTAATTTGTCGTCTGAAGGCAAGTTATTGGTCTATTATTTTTAGGGTAGCTTGCAGGTTCACTTTTAAGTAGTAGCATTGTTTTTCCTGTTGTTAGCCAGGTTGGTGTCTGTTTGGGGTGTGCATATAAATAGATCTTACTCATGGCTAAATCTTTGTGCAAAGATGTTAATACTTTTAACCAGAAGTTAGGTACTGCATCTGGGCCTGGAGTTTTTCAGTCAGAGTCTTTTCTTAACTTTGTTTCAGTCTCTCTGGCTGTTACTTCATCTGATTTCATATTCTGTACCTTTGAACTTCTTATTCTTTCTTTTACTTCTTCTATCCATTTAGTTCCACAGGATCTTCATAAATACTTATCCAAAATGCATCTATTTCTTCTTTTTTTGGTGGTCTTTTAATTCCTTTTACCTTGTTTCCAACTTCGCTATAAAACTTTTTTGGGTCATCAATAAATTGCTTATTTTGTACTTTTCCTTTATATTTATTTGTGTAATTCTTCTAAATCTTTTCTGCCTATGCCGATATTTTTAGTTTATTATTTGTGATAGTGCATGATAAATCCTGAGCCATTATAATACGGCACATTGCTTTTACCATGCCCATTTTTCAGTATTTTTGATCTGTTCCCTCTCCTATACTCTTAACTGTGACAGTTCTTGTGTTAATTCCTTTGTAGTTTTCTCTATTTGATACCTCCACAATGGTAGTTGATTTCTCCTCTTCCTCTCCCTTACTACCCTGTATTCATGTTGTAAAATTTTATCTGTTATTAATTTAGCTGCACAGTAATATATCTGTTTACTTCTGTTATATCACATGGATCTCTATGGACAGTTCTAATTACTGTGATCCTTTGTTTTATAAAATTTCTAACTTTTTGGGTTTTATTAACCTTCTGTAGTCTATTTCTTTCATTGATGTTTATATGTCTATCTATATTAAATCAAGCAACTCTTCTCTTAGCTCATTTTCTTCTAAACTAAGGGCATATTTTTTTTTTGTTCTCCTTTTTCTGTTGGCATTCTATAGAAAGTTCTAAAGCATTGTCCTGTTGAACATTCTCAATTTCATCCTGTGTCATCCATTGTTCTGTCATATGGGAACTCACTAGCCTATTACTCCCCATGATTGACCAAGTCAGAGTTGCCATAGTTTCCTGTTCCTTCCCTTGCTGTCCAGCTTCAGGTAAACATTTATACTGGTTTCCTGTGGAAGGCTCCAAAATATCTTCATATGGCAACTGAGCAGTTGCTTCCTATTACACTGGTTTCTCCTTAATTTGGATATCTACTGCTCTAAGTTGCTGTGGTATTTTCTGAGTTAGATTTTATTCACGGAATCCTTCGCTTTGCAGGTACTCCATAACCTCAGTTTCTATTTCTTTAACTCTTCCATCATTCATCTTCTTTTCTACTTTTCCTCTGTCTTCTTATTTTTTGTTTTGCAAAGTTTCCATGTACAGATTAATTTGCCTGTATTTTTCTTCAAATATATTTGCTGCTGCTCTTTTAGTATTGATTAGTTTTGTTTTTCCTTTGCATAAATATTAGACCATATCAAATCTCTTTTTTCTTTCCCATGTCCATATATCTTGTGTCTGGAAATTCTGGGCTTTTTGCATAATAGTAACAAAACATAATTTCTTTCTTATACTCAATAGTCCACTCTATCATCTTTATGGCTCTTCTTCGGCCTATCAGTTTTTGAGATTTTTGTGGACTGCTACCTCCTTCTAAAACAGGGGGGCCATCCTCCCCCTGGGCCTGGCCTAGTTCCATTGTAAGAATGTTTCTGTGACTTGAGGATTCTACACTGTCATTTTTTCCAGTCCTGGCACCAGTGCGCCTATCAGAACTGGGCACTTTTTTATCAGGGGTCTTGTGCACCCAGCTATCTATTTTAATTTTTGACCTACTTCTGTCCATGATATATGCTATAAAAAAAATGCAGTCTACATATCAGTGTCATCTTTGTGAGATTTTGTGAAAAACACAGTCCATCTCATGAAGGTTCTCACCAAGACTTGAGGATGAATGCAGTTTCAGCAGTACTACTCTCCTTTGCTCGCTGACTTATCATCTCTGCATTCAGAATCATATGTATTACCTATGAGTGTGTACCACTGGTAAGTTAGGTAATGTGTTTCACTCATTATTTGAAATCACCTGCTCCTTTACCTATTCTACTGCAAGCAGTAAGCACCATGAATACACATGGCGGTAAAGATGCTGCATGTATTCTTGGTGCTTACTGTGTGCAGCTGAATGGGTATTCGTAAGTAATGAAAAAGCTGAGGAAAACTATGGTAAGTTAAGGGGCAGATTTACAAACTTACTATGCAAATTAGGTGCAGCCACACTGTGCTTTATGAACCACAATATAGTCCAACTGTGTATCTCCCTCTTAGATGCAAGTACAATGGGCTCCAGAGTATGTGCAGCTTCTACTGAATATGACTCACCTCCATGGAAACAAACTTAGGATGAGTAGAATATGTGGATCTGCTGTGAGCATTTCTGTGTAGGGCTGCACATTGCCACAATCAGTGCTGATTGTTCTGGCTTAGTTGATTTGAGTATGGCCATAGTAACATGGTTCACTGATTGCCCTTGCTGTTCTGTGAAGTTTAGAGCTATGAATACCACACCTAGCTTTACAGAGGCATAAGTCATGACAGAACTGAACAGCTCATTTACATATTGGAATATCAAGGGCACTGTTGTAGTGCTAGGGTCCCAATTCTTTCTGTGGCACCACTGAGAAAACCTCTTCCATTTGGATACTGGATAAGTAGGATTTCCCTGGGGCAGGCTTCCAAGCCTTCTTAATTATAGTCAGTACTTCCTCAGTGAACTGGAGCCTAAATGGTTGTTATTATTTTGGCTTTTCCCAGTAAGGGGTCGCCACAGCGGAACTCCAGTCCACTAATGATTGGCAGTAGATTTTTACAGTGCCGAGGTGCCAGCCCGACGCTCAACCTTTAACGAAGGCACACCCATTCACGCATGTCTTTCAAATGCCACTCGACTGTGGGGAGGACATGCAGACTCCACACAGAAGGCGCTCCAGCCGAGAATCGAATGGGAGAACATCTTGCTGTGAGGTGACAATGCTACCGCTGCACCACCGTGGCTTAACTAGGGCCTAAATGGTAAGAGAGTTAAATCATCTGACAGTAAACTGCAGGGTCTTTAGGTTGGAGTGTACTAAGATCCCCTCATGCTGGGGTTGGGAGTTGGCATCATTGTTAAGGTGCTTACCTAACAGGCACATGGTACAGGGTTTGATAATCACTTTTGAGGGAAATTGGATATGGTTAAAATGGCCCAGAATAGAAGCTAGCCTAGTACTTACTATGAACTTATGAACCTATGAATGAGGAGGTCCATTTGCAAAGGCAACATTTGAGATTTCACCATGGATATCTGAATGAAGAGGTAGAAAGAATAGTTGCGTAAAATCTTACCATAACAATAGATGGTCCTTCTCTTCACTGTTGCAGTATTCATTACGTAAGGGAGTTCCTGGCCTTAGGTTACCCAATGTCGGCCAGTATGCAAAAGACTTTAACTACTTTAGGCTGCATGGTATGTTGCACATATTCTGTGATCAGACATTGGCCATAAAAGTGACGTATGCACATACCATCCTCAGAACTGACTGCCCCAGGAGAAATGCCAACCTAAGGAAGGTGGGTAAGAATCATTCAAGAAGAAGCAAGGTCAGGTGGAAGGAAGGAGGGATAGGAATACCGCAGCAGTGAAGAGGACATCTACATTTATGATAAGATTTTACACAACTATTCTATGCCCTTCTTTTCACCTGCTGCCATATTCATTACATGCGAGAGAATACCAAAGCTCATGAAGTAAGGAAGGAAGGTACAGCAGAGGAGCTTTCCAGAAACCCACGCAGTATGGCTCTGGCAAACACTGCTCTAAAAGATTCCATCTAATTTGTAGTGTTTGGTGAAAGTACAGACTGAGGTCCATGTAGCTGCTTCAAGAATTGAATTAGTATCCAATCCCTTGAAAAAGGCCCCAGATGAGGCAACAGCCCTGGTGGAGTGAGCCCTAACAAAGGAAGGGAAAGAATCTTACCATGGAGAGTGTAGCAAAAGGTAATGGTCTTGGAAATCCAGGAGGAAACAGTCTGCTTGGACACAGCCCATCCCAGGACCCTGGGTTGTAAGAAACAAAAAGCTGATCTGACTTTCTAACAGATTTGGTTTTGTCTAAATAAAATCTAAGGTGTCTGTGGATATCTAAAGTATGGAGTACCCTCTCACTAGGGTTCTTGGGGAAAGGTAAAAAGGTAGGTAAGTTGATGGACTAATTTAAAGACAGGTCATTGACTACCTTCGGATTAAATGAGGGGTTTGTGCAAAGGGAAACCCTGTCATTGTGGAAGACCAGAAAGGGTGGGGATATCATAAGGGCTTGTAGATCAGGCACTCATCTGGCTGAAGTCAAGGCTAGAGGCAACAGTCTTCCAGCAGGAGTACTGTAGGGAATCTGAGGAAGCTGGATCGAAAGGTGAGAGAGTCAGCTTTTCCAAAACAAAGTTAAGGTCCCAGGGAGGTGGAATAGTTTTCCAGGGAGGTCTAATCTGTAGGATGCTCCTAAGAAATTGTTTAGCCTCAAATCTGCTATCTAATGGGGGAGGTAGAGGCAGAGAGGCAGATATGGCTGACATATGGGCTTTCACTGAAGAGTAAGCCAAGCCAGTGTTGAGCAATTCACACAAATAAGATAAGACCAGGGGAATTTCCACTGTCAGCAGAGTTTGGTTTCATTTCAGACACCAGACTGAAAACCTCTTCCATTTGGCTAAATAAGATTTTCTGGTATTTGGTTTCCTGTCCTCCTGCAGGAGTGTAAGCCTGTCCTCAGAGAATAGGTTTCTGAAAGGAATTAGTACCCTATCACCCACAGGATCAATTGGAGAGTTGAGAGGTGGGGATGGATAAGGGTCCCTTTATCTTCTGTGAGAAGGTCCACTCTGTGAGATAACTTGTGGTGATTTCCCTTGGCTAAATGCAGGAGGGGAAGGAACCAGTGTTGTCTTGGCCAGAAGGGAGTCACCAGCAAGATTTTTGGTTTGTCCTGCTGAATTTTGGACAGGACTTCTGGAATGAGGGGAAGGGGAGGAAATGCATATAGAAACATCCCCTTCCAAAAGAAAGAAAGGACATCCGCTTTCCAGACCAGAGGATGAGGCTCTCTGGCACAAAACTGTGGAAGCTGTTCATGGGGGTTGCAAAAAGGTCTGCTTGGGGAATACCCCACTGGTGGACAATGTCCAGAAACACATCCCTTTGAAGCATTCACTCATGGGATGATGTTTAGGACCTGCTCAGGTAATCTGCCACACAATTCTGTGATGAAGAGATGTATACTGCCTGAAGGGTCACCTGGAATTGAATTACCAGCTCCTAAGCCTGAAGAGCTAGCCTGCATAATAAGTAGGATTTGGTTCACCCTGTTTGTTCACATGTTCACATACCAGAGGACTGTCATGTTGTCTGTGAATGGCTTTAGAGGTCCTGGATGGAAGAGGGGATGGAAGGTCTGCATGGTCAATAGAAGTGCCCTCATCTCCCTTCCACTCATGTGTTCCTTCAGCTGAGAGGGACACCAGACCCCTTTTGCTTTCAGGTGGCTGAAAGTTGCTCCCCAGCCTATGTCTGAAACATCTGTGAAGATCTCTTGGTGAGGAGCAGGTGGGTGGAAGGGAATTCCTGGGTTGAGTGACACTTGATATATCCACCACTGATGTTCTCTCTTCAGACAGGGGATGAGAGGAATGGGGAATTCTAAGGGGTGCTGGTATTGCATCAATCTGACTTTAGATACCACTGGCATTTTCTCATGTGGAGTTTGGCTAAGGGGAGCATGGGAATGGTGGATTCCATAACATCCAAGACCCTGAGAAACTCTCTGGCTGTAATGTGGTGAACCAGCAGAAGATTTCTGAAGTACAGGGTGAGGACCTGT
Source organism: Protopterus annectens (assembly GCF_019279795.1). Taxonomy (NCBI): domain Eukaryota; kingdom Metazoa; phylum Chordata; order Ceratodontiformes; family Protopteridae; genus Protopterus; species Protopterus annectens. The sequence continues at coordinate 1,148,557,672 of NC_056747.1, read as the reverse complement.
ACCTTTTGTTGGGGTAGAGAGACCTTCATAAAATCAGTTTGTATAATGCACCCCAGGAAAATCTGATCCTGTGAGGGGGTGAGAACTGACTTCTTTAAATTTATTGTACACTGTTTTCTTTAAGTTTATGGTGAACCCCAGAGTTTGTAGACGATTGATGGTAAAGATAATATTTCATTCCATCTCCTCTGTGGAGGTAGCTAGCAGGAGAAGGTCATCCAGATAAGGAAAAATATGTAGTCCCTGAAGTCTGCAGTGGGCAATCACAGGAGCCAGACATTTGGTGAAGACCCTTGGTGTGGTGGAAAGTCCAAAGGGCAAGGCTCAGAACTGAAAATGTCTTGATGATGACACAGAGAAGTGTAAATACTTCCTGTATTTGGGATGGATGGGGATGTGCAGATATACATCCTTGATATCCAGGGTAATCATGAAGGCTTGTGGCAGAATAAGGGGGAACAAAGTCTAGAGGGTCAGCATGCAGAAGGCAGGAACCCTTAGAAAAGTTCTGAAATGAGACAGGTCGAGGATGGGTCTCCAGGGACCTTCATTACTGGGCACCAAGAACAACCTGGAATAAAATCCTTTTCCTGTTTGGTTTTTGGGAACACTCTGAATGATCCCTTGGTTCATCAATTCTAACAAAACATCTGAAAAAAAAGGTAGTTGCTCCCTGGGAGGTTGAGGGATGCCCCTGAAGAAGGGGTTGTTGGTCCCCTACCATAAAGTACCCCTTTTGAACAGTGGTGAGGACCCAGGAGTCTTGGGTTATGCTTTCCCAGGCTGGTAGGGACATAGGAAGGCACTGGGAAAGTGTGATGTGGGTTAGAGGGGGAGAACAGTCAAAGAGAAGACTGTTTGTCAGAAAAGGGCTGCTTAGGTGACAGAGCTGCCAGAGAGGCCTTAGGCTGTTGTGGTCTCTTGTCACTCATTTTTGTTCTGGGTTGGGGGTGAGGTGAATGCCTAGGTACAAACACAGGTTTTGCAGGGTAGTTTCTTTGGAACTTGTTTACTAGAGAAACAAAAACGTGTTTCAATTCTTCCAATTCCTTACCCTTTTTCCTATAATGATTTGAACAAGTAAGCAGTTGCAGGGCCAAACAAAGCAACGTTGTCCAAAGGAGCATTCATAAGTTTGGCTTTCATGTCTTCAGGTAAGGGCTGGAGCTTTAGCCAAGAGAATCTTCTTAAGTCTGATCCAGATGTAGCTGCTCTGGTGGAGGCTTCTGCAGCATCATAGCTACACTGTATGCAGTGTCGTGCTACTTGAGAAGCTGCAAAAAACAAGGAAGTAGCCAAGATTTAATTTTCTGAATTAGGTAAGTCTGCAATTACCTGCGAAAGTTGGGGCATAAGCTCTAAAGCAAATTTGACCATGTGCATTTGGTAATTTATGGCCCTAAATGCAAGAGTGGTGGAAGTGTACACCTTTTTGCCTAGTCTACCCAGGGTCCTGTTATCCTTATCTGATGGTAGGAGGGTAGTGGAGGGCAGCAATTTTGATGGCTTGTCAAAAGCCACAGAAATAACAGAAGGGTCTTCACAATGGCATCTGAAGAGAAACTTACAGTCCTGTAGGACCTTATAGAAGTGGTCTGCATTTTTGGGGTTGACTGGCTGGGAATCTGGTGTCTGTGAAGCTGAGGCAAAAGCATCAAAAAAGGCAGCCAAGACAGCAGATGGGCTAGGTGATTCCACCTGTAGTACTTCATAGTATATTTTTTGTACTTCAGATTCTTGGGCGCTATCCCATTTAAAGTGGTCTGTCATTTTAGCTAGAGTCTCTCCAAAGGAAAGGTCTTCCATAGGTGAGTCTGTTCCATTGGATTCCTCTTCTGGGTAGGCATAATCCAGGGGGGAAGGGATCCGTGATGAGTAGTTCAGAGATTTCTCCACTGAGGATGCCTCTTTCTCTGATGAATCCTCTGCCCTAGTCCTTTTAAGTGGACAGGCTGTACTGGGAGAGGGAGCTGTAAAGCCTGGGTAGGCCTAAGGGACATAAAGGCATTGAAAAGGCCCTGAGTGAATTGTTGCCAGTCACTAGCAGGATCTTTTGCCTGAGATAAATGTTTTGTTTTTGGTTTCTTTTTTCAATGAAAGTAGGGTGGGAGGCCGCGATGTAGGCCTACATTCTATCAGATCGGAATCTACCTCTTCCCTTACAAGGATCTGAGGAAACCCTTTAGGGCCTTCCATTATCATGAGTCATAGTTCCCTTTGGACATCTGAAAAGGATGCCTGCTGAGCCTCTGCGGACCTGCTTATGCTCGGATCTAAGGCGGCCTGGATGTCAGGCTCAGCCTGTGGAACCAATCTGTGAGCTGGTTATGTTTCCAGGCTCTCCTCCACCTCAAGAGAGATGACGTTGTCCAGAGGCACAGTAGAAGGTTCAGGCCTTTGCTTTTTGGCCTTCTGTTTCAAACTCGACTCACCTTTGCGCCCCAAGGATCCCTCCATAGTACTTTTTGCTAGCAGCTTTAAGCGCTGGTTCTCTAGGTAGACAGCTAAAGAGGATAATCTACTTCTTAAGGTATTTGGGACAAATGCTTGAGAAACAGAGCAATTTTTGTGGTTGCGATTTTGATCTAGGCAGAACAGACACTGGAAGTGGCTATACTTGTGTGGAATTTGTCATCCATAATGGCACTTGCCCTCTTGGATGATATGAACCCTAACCAAAGACAGCAGCAAATTAGTCAAAAAATTCCCCAACGGAGCACTTATCTGAAAATTGAAGAATTGCAAACGACTTGGAGTCAGACCATATGTTGGAATCTGGCATTCAGATCTGGCAGCAGAGATGTTCTGAGGATGGCGCATGCACACGTCACTTTTATGGCCAACGTCCAATTGCAACCAATGTTTGATGTATCATGTACCCTACAGTAGTAAAAGTCTTTTGTATACTGGCTGACATCGGGTCACCTATGACAGGGAACTCCCTCATTTAATGAGTACTGCAACAGATGACTAGAAGGACATCCAGTTCTGCCAGGAACAAAAATGGTGCTAGTAGGAACATCACTGGCTCCTCATTCTGTGCCATCTGGATAACACTTGTAGAACAGAAATTAGAGAGAATTAATACAGATTATCTGTCTATTTAGGGAAAAAGACATCTAGTCCCCAAGCTTCCTGTGGGGTTCTCTGGGCACAGATTCCTTAGGTGTTTGTTGTTCAGAAAAGCAAACAACTCCATATCTGAAACACCTCACCTGCATGTAATCTGAAGGAAAACATCCCTGTGTAGCATCCGTGTGTGAGCTCTGCAGGTGATCTTCTTAGCTGGACCATCCCTGATATGAACTAGGATGGGATGCTGAATGCCTTTAATATCATCTGGGATTAAAAAACTATCTGCAATGCAGTCATGTTTAGCCTGCACATAGTATAAGAACAAATTTCCTCCTAGACTGTTGATGTTTCACCTTACAGTAGTGTTTGTCTACTGTCACTTCTTGCAGGGCCCTTTTTTCCAGGTGGGTTTGAAAGCTTTGAGCGTCCAAATTTTCAGCATTATTCATCATCATCATCATCATCATCATCATCAACAGCAGCAGCAGCAGCAGCAACAAGATCTTTTTCTTTACATTTATAGGTTTCTTTCCTTTACCTCAAGGCCCCCTGAATGTGCTCCCCAAGCTAGATTTGAAGCATATGTACCTAGAGGCTTGTGTAAAGAACACTTCTTGGTTGTGTCTGAACTGGTTGGACTGCTACTCTAGCCCTTTTGTAATGCAAGGCAGCAGAGGGATCATCTCAACCAGTGACTTAGAGTTCTGGATCCAGGTGTGTCTTGAGATACCAATCAAACCTTCTCATGTTCATCTGTGTCAGAAGGATCATTATAATTGAGGAGGCCATCAAACCCAGAGCACACACAATTTTATTGACTGTGACCACTATATCTTGTTCATGGTTTAAAACAGTAATGCAAGGGATTTCACTTTGTCATGAGGAAGATAGCTCTTCTGGTTTTTGAAATCCAGTAAAAGATTTTAGAAGGGCTGAGGCTTGAAGTGGGAATGCTGAAGGAAACCCTCAGGTTGTGGAAACAATCCAAAGTAAATTGCACAACCGTTCCTACCTTCCACTGTGTCGGTCATCTGGGTAGGGACTAATATGAATGTGATTGGTTCTACAATATATAATTATCAGAGACAGTCAATTTGTAAATATCCCAGCTGCAGTAGCCATCCAAAGAACAATAAGGTAAAGTCGGGGCTACCCTCTCCTCAAATCTGAGAAAGCATCTGCAGTCCCTTTAAGCTGGTATATGGAGGTAAGCATCCTTGAAATCTAGGGCAACAATCACAGTTTGAGGTAATAGGAGTAATACGAGGTCCTGCTATTTTAACATTCTGAAGTGTGGAACCTTGAGGCTGGTGTTTAGCCTCAGGATGGGCCTCCACTGATCCACTTTTATAAGCACTAGGAATTTTTGGTCCTGATTTGCATTGGTTCTGTTACTTCCAGCTGTAGGAGCTCTTGTAAAACTGAGGAGGGACCAGATGCACCTGTTACCTTAGAAATGGAGGAATATCTGACATCTTTTGTTTTCTTAAGAAATGCAATTTAATGTGAGAGATGATTTAGAGCACCCATCTGCGATGCTATCGCAGTTTCTTATAGATCGGGTCACCCTTTCTTCTATCCTTTATGAGCACGACCTAGGGTTTAGAGTAGGAGATGGAGACAACTCATGTCATCATGGCTACTCCTTAGGGGGATAGAGTCTATCCTTTATGAGCACGGCCTAGGGTTTAGAGTAGGAGATGGAGACGACTCATGTCATCATGGCTACTCCTTAGGGGGATAGAGTCTATCCTTTATGAGCACGGCCTAGGGTTTAGAGTAGGAGATGGAGACGACTCATGTCGTCATGGCTACTCCTTAGGGGGATAGAGTCTATCCTTTATGGGCATGGCCTAGGGTTTAGAGTAGGAGATGGAGACGACTCATGTCGTCATGGCTACTCCTTAGGGGGATAGAGTCTATCCTTTATGAGCACGGCCTAGGGTTTAGAGTAGGAGATGGAGACAACTCATGTCGTCATGGCTACTCCTTAGGGGGATAGAGTCTATCCTTTATGAGCACGGCCTAGGGTTTAGAGTAGGAGATGGAGATCCTTTATGAGCACGGCCTAGGGTTTAGAGTAGGAGATGGAGACGACTCATGTCATCATGGCTATTCCTTAGGGGGATAGAGGGCACTGGGGCCCTGGGCTTCCCTTTTTGGTCTTTCTGGCATTTCGTTTTTTGCTTGTCCTTTTTAAACTTTGCCTCCTTGTCTGTAATAATAGGACCCATATTTTGATGGACAGTTCTTGTGATACCTAGGCATTGGGCAGTGGAAAACTAGACATGGTTTCATTGACTGTGTAGCCTTACCCCTCTTCTCCATTTTTTGCGTACTTCACTACTATGTTCGTAAATAGCAGATCCCTATCAAGGGAGTCATTAACAAGTTTCATTTTGACATCTTCTGTCAGGGACTGTAGGCTCACACAAGCAAATCTCCTAATTGGGTCTACATTAGATAATTGAAATCAAAATAGCGAAATTCACTTGCACTAACGACAAAAACTTTCCTAAAGTAAGGAAGCAATTGGCCAATACCACAACGCTGTAGTTCGGTCTCAGACTTGGTATATACAGTTAGGGTGGGTGTGGGGGCAAAGCCCCCCACTTTGGTGGGTTTGATTTAGTGCAGTGTGTTGTGGTGTTGTAGTGGCCAAGTGATTACTTACTCTACTAAAATTTTTGATGTTAGCTGAAGTGTGTTTCGCTGTTTTGGTGTCAATTAATACAGGTTTGGGGTAAGTAGATTTTGATTATCTAATATAGACCCTCCTAATCATGGACCCCATAGCTGCCATCTTGGATACTGTAGCCACAGCAGCACAGCCACACTTGGAGTGGTCAGCCAACTGACTGACGGAGTGACTGGCTGAGGTCTAATAACTTCACTCTCAGACAGGCATCAAACACTTCTCCAGACTCATCCATCTGGTCTAGACCACCAATCTGAAACTTGATCAAGTGTGTCTGACAGTTAATGGCTCTGAAGGCCAGACTGTTAGCTGTACATAGTTTCTTCCAAAATTGATCCCACACTCTGTTCTCTTTATCACTGGGAAGAGCACTTGGACTCTGAGCCAGTTTTGAACCCTTGTCTGAATGCCCAAACCCCACTGCTATATCCACTACAGGTAAACCTAAGATACCTTTTTAGGGAAAGTGTGCTGGATATCCAGTTTTCTGAGGCAAAGAAAGCATCCTATAGTGTTCCTAAGACTAGAGGAATTGCCACAGTGTCTAGAAGCTCAAATACTTTTTGTGGGTATCTTTTACCCCCTTGACCTCCCATTCTGAAGTTATCTTTTATTCTGCAAAGACAGTCACCAAACTGGAGTTCCTCTGTGGTTGAAACAGAGGGTTTAGTATATTCTGTGTCTGTTATACCCTGACAAAAGGACATTTGGGAAGAATAGTCCAAGTCTTCCCCCTCACTCTCTAAGCTTAACCATGCCCCTACCCCTAACCTTACACATTATATTATGAAAATTCCTTTCTCTAATGGTATTGTTACTCAGACATTGACCACTTGGTGTTTAATTTTATTTTTGGGGGGAGAGGGGTTAATTTGGGTTTGAATTGTCAGTATCAATGCTTGTGCACTTCGATGTTGTGTCGTATAATCCTGGTGCACCTATGTCTTATTGCCAACTTATCCTACCACAATTAAAACATAATATTTTATTAACATTTAACTAAAGATCACTGAAGAAAAAACATTGTTTCTGAGTGCAAGCTACTAGTCAGACAAAAACTACTCTAACAAAGACACAGGACACGAAGCGCTGACATTAACAAACTTGAGGCCATTGTTCACACCTGGACTGAACCATCAGACACAGCATGAGAGAACCATGGCAACAGTAAGCAGAATGCTGGGATGCATGCTCATGAAGACCCATGCCAGAAACTGAGAATTACTGTTCCCATTCTACTAGGACATATGTCACATTTTATGTATTGTCTGCTGTTCTGCAAACCATACAGTGGCATCAGAGTGTTGTCAGTTATCCAGAGAAAAGTCAACAGAAGGGTGAGTGGAAAGGGTAGGAAAGGATATTATAGCACTTCGAATGTTTATCCTTCGAGACCAGAAGGGAGAGAGGTCATGGTACTTGGAACAAGATCATGCAAGGGAGATATATGAAGGGGTCACCCTGCAAAGAACAAATGAGGAAAAATAAGGGTCACAGACAGTCGAGTGCACTACTTAATGAAGCTGTGAACATACTTTTCTACACAAACATTCGTGGACCCATGGAGTGGAATACCAAAATGAACAGTGGAGGGGAAATACACAAACTTATTTAAGACGTCACAGGAGAGGTGGGTAAAGGGAAAGGGAATGATAGGAGGCCGGCTGACCATCTCGTTATATTACCAAGTAAAGGTAAACAAAGTTTTTGATAAGTACTGGGCATGCAAGAGGGGGGATATAAAGGGGCTGGAACACCACTTTGAAGATATACACACACACAAAGAAAAAACAAATAACTACAATGATAATAAATCTTTCTCTGTTGCAGTCATGTCTGCCCCAGTTTAGTTTCAGTACAGTTCTCTGTGTGTCCTTTGGAAAACATTAGCAATAAAACTGTTCACATTGCATCAAGAAAGCAATTTAAGACATATCTTGTGTTTTCAGCCAAACTAGTTGAACTGCTTCAAATTTTCCTTGAAAAAGAGCTTACATATACACACAAGTGCCCTTAGTTACTGTACTATTAGCACTGTTTTTTTTAACACCTTTATTGAATTACCACTTGAGGCATAGGCAACCATACATTTACATAAAAGAAAACAAACCATATTAACATATTCCCAGTTGCAAACATTATACATCACATATATTCTTTTGCATATTTATCATCAATTCAACATTACAAAAATGTATCAATTTTTGCCTTTCCTTAAAACACACACCTCCTCCAAAATATTATTCTGCATGTATTGTTCCCACCAGTCTCATTTTTTATTTGTAATTTGCTCCTTCCCTTTTCTAAAAATCCCACTTTCACTTATTTTACATATGTTACAATATGCAATACTTCCAATACAGCTGGATTAAACTTTGAATTCCATTTTCCAGTAATTGCTTTTTTTTGGCAGCCACCAGAATTAATCTTAACAAACCCTTACCTTTTCCAGGCAACTCAGATCTTGTATCCCGGCTCAAAAATCCCTCACATTAGTTGCACCCATTTGCTCACAATATTTCTGATAGTCTGTAGGGAATTTTTAAAGTATGCCAACTTATTACACTCCCAAAACATGTTCCCAGTTACCTGTTTCTTCCCCATCACACCTCCAACACACCTGCCTTCTACCTGGGGAAAAATTATTTGGAGTCTGCTTGAGATACAAAAATACTTATGCAAACACTTCCAAGCAAAAATGCCAAATCTTGCAGACTCTGTTGCATATTTGGGAGCCATACATATGTCCTCCTATTGCTTCCTTGCAAATTTTTATCCAGACTGTCCTCCCAATCTTCTCCAACCTCCTGTGATCAATTCCCATTGGCATTGTGCAGTATTCAGTATACCTACTAATTATTCCTTTTTAACAGCAGCTTCTGTTCTAGATTCAACTAAAAACGTTAGCAGAGAAGGTCCCCCACCCTGAATTCCCCATCCTTCCCACCATATTCAAATATCAATCCCTGAGTGAGAAAGCAGTCTGTAGCCTGCAGTCCAAATGTATTCTTAGCTACTTCCTATTTTATTACCTTTCCCTCTCTAGATATTTGCTCTCAGTACCTTCATTCCTTTGCCATTTTTCTCCAGTACATTTCAGCCCCCCTTGCCTGTTCTCTGTACTCCTAATTCCAGTCATCCCTACTGGCAAAATGTCCTTTCTCCATTATTGCATTGGCTTAGTTCTTAGAATACTTTCTGTTACTGTATGAATATAATATTCTGTATGGCTGATATTTTCCTTAAGGATCTGCATCCAAAATCCCACTCTCTACTTATTTTATGAACTCCCCCCCCCCCCCCGTTTTATCATCATCCCTTTCCACTTTGAATTATAACCTTCTGCTTGTGTTATGTATATATATATATATATATATATATATATATATATATCTTAACTGTGTAGCTCTAAATATCTCTTCATATCAGGTAATCCTAAACCATCTTGTGCTACTGGAAGGATCAGCTTATCCCACCTGACCCTTGCCTTTTTTCCCACCTAGATAAAATCCTTCAATTCTTTATTAATTACTGAACACAACTTTTCCTCTGGTAGATAAAAATATGCCTGATCTGTATATAAAATTAAAGAGCCTAAAGCATTTTCACTGCTTGTATCTTACTATCCATATTGAGTACTATTAGCCATGCCTTTCCTTATATCAGACTCCGATTAACTGCACAGGCAGAAGGTTATAATTAGTTTTAAAACTACTGTTTGAAACACACCACTGACTAGTGCACATCAATTCCAAATCTGAATGAGAGAAATTGACGTTCGTTAATGGGAATTGAATCCATGCTTCTAAAATACCTGTTACTTTAACCACTGGTGCTGTGTTATCACAAGTTCGAACCTAATCTTCTCCCTTGCAGTGGCTAGCAGTTTGTCATACATGTGAAGGACTGCTGTACATGCTATCAATATGATATGTATGGACTTTGCAACTGCAAGACATATAACATCTGAGAAGGCAAATGGTTTGGAGAAAATTCTGGCTTTATAATCATAAAGCACATTTACCTTCCTTGCTTTGGTATACTTTTCTGAGATTAACACATATGCCGCTACATTGACTGCAAATGAAATCATGTAACTGCACTTTTTATAATACGAAGGCTAAAAAACACCTATACTGATAGGAACTTGCTAAATACACTATTAGAATGCATAATTAAAAGACTTGGCCTTACCACCACATTGAGAAAGAGAGACATACAGTTCATGCTGGGCATAGAGAAGGTCCCCTGATACACATTCGAAGGGACTGGCTTGGAATCCACAAAGTAGACCCGAGGTTTGCTTCGTTCTTTGTCAGCTTCCACAGTGAATGACAGAGCTGCAGAGTTCAGAGGACAAAAATAAAGATAATTTCACTGGTTACTGCAGAACAAGTAAAATATCAGTGCACAGTAAAGAAAGAAATGGCCAGCATGTAATACACGCATGCAGCACAATACTCAGTACACACCCCTTATTACATCTGCAATTAAGAAATGGCGCACGTAGGATGACAGAACGTCTGGTCAATGTGCGGTATGTGTAGCAGTCTAGACAGCGTAGAGGGACTGGTCACAATAAAAAGAAGCCATTGTTGCTTAGCTCTACATATAAATCAGGCTGGAACATATGACACAAACAACAAACTGACCTGTGCAGAATAAAAGAATGATGAAATAACAGTCCAGGACAATGGCATTGGTCAGTGGAGGGTAAACAAATGATGTTACTACAAAGTGAAAATCAATGGATGGATCACTATTAAAATGAAATTGCTCAGATATGAGACAGATATATGAGTGGTCAGTGGAGAATGAAAGATTTGACAATGCAGTACAAATTTAAGAATGAACAGTAAGACATAAAAAAGAACACATGGACAATAAGCAAGAAATAAACAGCCAATCAGTAGGGGCTGCACAAAAGACCAGTCAGTAGGAAATTAAGTGGAACTCCTATGTGTACACACCCATTAGTGTACAGAAAGCAAGGGAATGACTAGAGAGGTATAGTCAATGTGAGATGAGAAAACAGTGCAAACTATTCATTAAAGTGGAAAGAAGTCAGCAAAGAAAGCCAAAAAGACTGTTATAGCACAAGAAAAATAAAAGAATGAATTGAGTTCATGGATTATTGATGGAGGATTAGGAACATGCTGGATTAATGGTGATAGGTGACTTTAAGTTATCTGTGTGTGTGTGTGTGTGTGTGTGTGTGTGTGTGTGTGTGTGTGTGTGTGTGTGTGTGTGTGTGTGTATAGCTATATCTATAGCTGTCTATCTATATCTATATATATATATATATATATATATATATATATATATACACACACACACACACACACACATATATATATATATATATATGTGTGTGTGTGTGTATACATGTGTATATATATATATATATATATATATATATATATATATATATAAAATTAAGTTCAAATGGTCAACAGTCTGAAAAGTCGACCATTGGGTATTAGCAGAACTGCTTTTAATCAGATCACAGAATAGCGGGACTCGGAATTTGCCCTTTTCCCTACTGCAGTGTGAACTCAGAGTTTGGTATGAATAATTAGTAGGGAGTGCTGGGGGTACAGCGGGCTTTTTCTTTTGCATTTTCTGCGTTTTTGAATGTCGACCATTTGGTCTTGATGTTTGTAGTTCAACATTTTGAAGCATCAGTTATTTAATATAGATCCATACACACACACACACACACACACACACACACACACACACACACACACACACACACACACACACACACGTATATATACTGATGTAATATATATATATTTCTGTATACATGTCTGTAAATCATTTACTGGGGGACTGAAAAGCTTTAGACAAGGAAGTTTGGCAGTGTAGTGTAATATATCCAGACTTGCATCAATAAACCCTTCACTTATAACACTCACGTTCAAATTCACAAACTGGAGAATAGCTATGCTATTCACATGTGAATAATTTGTTATCTATACATGTAAAGCACTTAGTTGGGTAAGGTGATGGGCTCCCCCCACCCCAGCATATGCCTTCCCAATCGTCATTGCTACCTTCACTCAGAATCTACAAAAGCTGCAGACACTGTAGAACTAAATTTGCAAACTCACATCAGGGGCACACAGCAGGTAACACACACGTCTCACAATCAGTGTGGCTAGGTACTAACAATTTTTCATAGAATAACATCTCAGCTTTGTGCACTGCTTCACAAGTAATACATGTTGATCACTGCTTTGCAGTTATTAAACTTACATCAGTGAAATAGAATCCCAGAGTGCCAAGGTCATGTGACTCTAGATGTCTAAATGGAAGCATTAAATCACTCTCTAAGTAGGAATGGGCACTGACCTGGCCTGCTCCTTAGTTGAGGAGTAGACAGTCAAGAGGTTCTCAACTTAGAGTTATGGGGGAAAGGGGGAGAAAAAGCTATGGTTAAACTCAAAAATTTGAAATCATTTTCCAAAACCCACTTTATCTCCTTTGGGGATATGGAGCAAATTGTTTTTAATTATAACTATTATAAAAATCTTAACTTTGAACGCAAGGCCAAGTATACCTGGCACTACTGTGTCCTTCACCATGCCACTTCGGGAGTTCACCTCAACTTTTCACTTTACTCTAAGATTATATCACCTAGAAGGAATGTTATACATAGTAGTGGGGTTGACAACTGGCACTGTAACATATTTATATTTAAAGCTGAGATTGTCAGTATGTTAGACCAAACGAAAAAAAATGACCTGCCTGACCTATTGGGTTTACATTTGTTTTAAAACTACAGGCTCTGGTCAATAACAGAGCTTCATTCAATATACTGATACTGCTATGTCTCTCTAATTATGGTAGAAGTAGACATCATCAGGCCTAAAGGTTACAGTGGTAGAAATGGTGTACCATGATCATAAGGCATTATATACAGAGAGTTGGGTGTTGGTATAATGGGTTGGGTGTTTACCTCAAAAACAGAAAGTTTAAGGTTTGATTCTAACCACAGGAAGCATGGCTAGGTTTAAAAAGATCCCTTCAGGTCATTAGCCTAATAATCATCTATGAAGACGATCAGAGGAACACTTATCTCCTGCAATCATCTCAAACATTTAATCCAAATGGCAGGTGCAGGAAGACTGATATCATAGTGCTACAATGATTGCTATTTTTGCTTTATAGTGTTTTGTTCTCTAACTGAGTTCCTGGCTAGGATGCATTCTGTGTGTAGTCTATATGTACTCCATGTATTCATGTGGGGCTTTGCCAGGGGTCCTCTTTTGCTCTCTGTCCCAAAAACATGCAAGTAGGTGAACCAGCAATCCTCCAAGTTGCCCACTGATGACATCAGAAAGTAGAGCATCAGAATAAACAAACCGATGGCATAATGGCATGATGGGAAAGGGGATCCCCATCATACAAGACAGATTAGACTAGTGGAGGAGACTAAGCTACCTGTGCAAAGAGACTGCTATCTAAGAGGTGTCATTACCAGGAAAATTAAAGGAAGATCCCTAGCACCTAGAAATCAACGGCACATAGTTAAAAGGGCAGAAACTGTGGAGATCCTGGTATCCCAGAAGTGAATAGCCTCAGATGAGTATCCTGGAGGCAGACTGACAGGACCTGTGAATCTCAGGTCTC
>NC_056747.1:1148526761-1148539261 GCF_019279795.1 Protopterus annectens | reverse complement strand
ACCAAGATTGGGTAAGGTATCGTTTGAGCTGGGTTTTATGGCTTGTGAATTTGTTAATCATTTTTACTTGTGTAGGGATGGCTGGTGTTCCAGTGTTTGGAGATGTAACAGGAGTATAGTGAGTCCCCAGTGAATTACTTGGTTTAGTAGTGCTTAGTAAAAATGTATCACCCCTTATAGGGGTGTAGGGCAATAACATGTTTTTTTTTTTTTAATGCAGGGCATGTTTCAGGAAAATATATTGTTTTGCATACCATAACTAGCTGATAGTGTGTTAGGCAGTTGTTAAGCTCTAGCGAGTTTAGCTATTTTAAGGCTTGGCAGTGGTGAGCTTGGTGTACAATGTTGATAGCAAACTTAGCTACTTTGTTGTAACAGGCTAGTTTGGATTTTAGTGTTGAGCTTAGGTTTGTAAAGATATGTCAGGCATATAACAGGGTTGGAATCAAATAGGATGAGGCTACAGTTTTTATTGCTGTGTCTGTAAGGTACAGTTTCACCCTGTAAAGGAAGACAAGTTTCTGGTGGGTCTTTTTAATTGTTTGAAGAATATTTCAATCAGATTTAAGACTGTCAACTATTATACTGCTCAATAATTTAGTCTGTGGTACCACCTCAATTTTAATACTATTTGCAGATGTAAACAAGAACAGTTGTTTCTGTTTTGGGTTGAAAAGCATCAGTTTTGTTCTATTGGAATTAAGGAGTGGGTTTGAATTTTTAGCCATGTTTCAATTGAAGAGAAAGAAATTTGAGTGATTTCTTGAAGTCTGGATATTGTGAGGGCTGTCCATATTAAAGTCCAATCATTTGCAAATTGTGCTATACTTGCTTGGTACATGGCAGTTTGAAGCTTGTTTATAAAAATATTAAAAAGAAGAGATCCTAGTATAGTGCCCTGAGGGCCACTTATGGCAACTGGGGGAGAGGAGGAGAGGTCATGTTGCCGTTGGACTGCTTGTTGCCCTCCAGATGGACAACAAAGGAACCATGCAAGGAAAGACAGAGAGATCTATAGAAGAGTGCTCAGTGAGTAAATGTAGGTGTGTTACAGTGTCAAGCACTTTGAATATATCTAGGAACATAGTTGACACTAGGTTACCATTGTTCCTGTGCTGGTTTATAGCGTTGGTGATATGGTGGAGGGTGGTGGGGTCTGAAACCATGCTGTGTTTCCGAGAGCAGACTGTTTGAATTTAGGTGATGTAGAAGCTGAACATGAAAACATTTTTCAAGCATTTTTGACAGGGGGAGAGGATTGCAATGGACCTCTAGTTATTAACCTTTGTACATGAGCCACCTTTGTGTAAAGGTATAATAATGGATTTTTACCAGATGGAAAGAACATATTTTTTGGATATTGATCTGTTTGTCAATATAGAGACTGGAAAAGCAATTGCATCTGCAGCCATTTTAAGCAGTCTGAGGCAAGCTGGTCAGAAGCTTGGGTGGTCGGTTTTACCTTATGTCAGAGTTTTTTGTAATTATGGAGGTAGGTACTGGGCTGAAGTCAAATCGCTGAAGATATTTAGCAGAAGCTGCAGGTACTGAGAGGATAGTGGGGTTATTAATGTTTGTGAGGGAGAATATTGTCTGTATAAAATAGTTGTTAAATTGTATGGGAATTGAATCAGTATTACTGTTGGATGTAGGGGTTGGGGTTGATAATTTGGCCTGGATGTAAATGTTTGCTTATGGATTTCCGAAAGAGTTTTGGTTTGTTTTGATGTTTATTTTGGAAGATGTCATGTTCTTGTCATGTTTTATTTGGTATTTTATCCTATACCTTAGATGCCTGAAAAGTATGTTTTGTTTTATTTTTGAGACACTCTGTCCAGCCTCTGTCATGCTGTAGCATTCATTTCTTAGTTTCTTTTGTTAGCCATGGTGCAGGATTGGATTTCACCCTTTTAGTACATACTGGGGTAAGGGTACTGAGAATTTTTAGGGATATTTCATTGAAGTGTGAGACAGCAGAGTCTAAGGGCATACATTTTAATATTTTACAGTTATATTCTCTTAAGGATTTGATAAAGTGTGTTTGCCAAAGTTTTTTCAGTTATAAACTTGGTTGTAAATGATAAGTTTACCTTGGCTATTGTAACTTCTGTGAGCATAAAGTAGGTTGATGGTCAGTTAGTCTATCTGGAAGGCTACCAGTTGCCCTGATTTTGTTGGGTCCATTAGTAAGAATCCAGTCTAAGATTGACGGACTACCAGTACTTTTGTGGACTCTAGTAACATATGTAATGAACTGTGTAAAGCAGTATAGGTTTATGGAGTCGTACGGGACATTGTTATTAATAAGCTGCCAGACTATATTTAGGTCTCCTAGTATTATTGTTTTATGTTGTATATGATGAGGTATACAGGATGGGATATTTTCCACAATGGTAATGTTTCTACCTGAAGGGATATATATGTTGAGCTATAAATAGGTAAAAAAATAATAAAGAAACTTTATTAGCACATTACAATCTGGATTTTACCATATACTTTTTAATGCTTTACGTCCCAATTTTCTTAATTCCAGCTATCAGCCAAACCCATTTGTTTTCCTGTTCTGGGTACTCCTCAGTGAAGGTGAGAGCTGGCCAGAGGAGGCCTTCACACAGGCATCCTCAGTGATGATGTATAGTATGACTACACACCCTCCTGGAGGGATGACAAGCAGCCCATGTTTCTGTGGGAGCCACTAAGCCCCCCCCCCCACCATGTCAGCACATGGACTTGTTCCCTTGCTAGGAGGGTTCCCGTGTATGTAACTTGGTGGCTAAATGTCTGTTTCTGATCCATCCTTTGTGTTCCCCCATTTCTCTAAGAAACTGTGGCATTAGATGGGGCCAATCCATCACCACCCCAAGATAGGCACACCTGTCTTCCCCACAGCAGCTCTTGTAGTTGCCCAAGACACTGTTCCAATGTGAAGCATCCAAGACACTGATTGAACTCAGGACACCTGGGCTGCAGTCAGGCCTTTATTCCTCCACAGTAGAGAGTCAATTATCTGAACGTCGATTATCCAAAATGTCAGTTATCTGAACCCAGTCCTCCAAAGTTTTTGGGTAGGAAAAATCATATAGTCTGAATATGTAAAGATTATACGCATTAGCCTGTGCATATTGTTTGAACTTGTGGCCTGCTTGTGTGTGAAAAGTATTCGTTACTGTGCACTGAAGTTGATAATGGTTGATAAGTGTATTCCCTGAGTGCAGAAAAAACATGATTTTAGAAGTTTTTTTATCCAGTTCAATGTATGTTTAATTATCTGAACAGTTTGATTATCCGAAGTAACCTTGGTCCCAATTAGTTTGGATAATTGAAACTCTACTATATGTTTACAAAGCTGGCTATGCGATCTGAAATTTTATTGTAATATAAAATAAAAGTCAAATGTAAGAACAACTAATAAATTGCACCAGAATCCCTCCAAAAGCCATCCCAAAGGCATGACACTCAGAACTCAATACCATGGCAGGTTACTTACTAATATTTCTCTTGTAGGATGCATCGCCATTGCTGAGAATGTAGGAGAAGCATAGGTCCGCTTTTATACTGTAAAATGACAAAGGAACAGAGTCAGAAAACAGATTCACAACAAGACAGGAAAACACATTTCTCAGCGGAACATAATTCTATAAAACATTCCTGATTTTGCCTCAGACTTCTGCTTTGCACCTCATGAAATTAGTACTTATTCTAGCAGATTAGTGAAGTCTGCACTCAGCAAATAAAGCCAAAAATTAGACTTAAACATTTCCTATAAAGTAACTTCTTATGGTAGTAACTTTCAAAGCAAATTCAAGCAACTTTTAAAAAGCATCCCTGATTTAGAGCATTTGTCATTTATTACATTTGGCTTTTTCCCTGAGTTTTGCTCTAAGGCTGAGAGTTAGTTATGAAGCATAAAACTACTAAAGTGAGTTAGGAAATACAAAGTCAGTAAGATTAACACATAATGCTTTAACCAAAAAAAAAAAAATCATATTTGCACTAGAAAACTTACTTATGCAAAGTAAATAATAATAATGACTAATACTATTGTCACATAAACTGTAGTCTGTAAATAATGCAAAAAAGAAGATGTGAACTGAAAGTTAATCAGTAGCTACTTGTTGGTGTAGGGCAATGCATTTCACCCAACTACCTTCTTAGATGGTTTCCATTTCTGCATTTCTCATGGTTGACTGCTGCTACTGCCAACTAGTTCTGCCTGATGTCCCCCTGTATAGCACAACTAACTCCACATGTCAGTCACTGCCGTATCTGCCTTCCACCTTGAGCATCACCAGCTGTTGCTGCTAATGGCACATTATAACATATCATGCTTCTAATGACTGCTGCTATTATGATCAATGCATTCTACACCCACAGCTTCAATCACCAGCTCCATTGCATGACTTGATCCCTACTTCCTCTTACTGTGTCACCTGCTGTTTCTAGAACAGGATCATTATACTATGGAATACTTCTGCCAAATAGATGTCCTGACTGAAAACACTGTTGCAATGTTCCTGACATACGGGTTATCACCACTGTCATCTGGCCTGGGTACCAAGGCTTTACCTTTCCTAGGTCGTATGTCCAACATGCAACATCAGCTCACATGCATTGTGGTATAAAGATGGAAGTAAAAGCATGGATCCTCAGAATATCTCACCTCCAGCCTGAATGCATGTCATGCATTAATAGAAATGATTGTTGTTTGGTCATTGGTACCTTTGCTTCATTCATCTATCTGCATAAGTGCCCCATTGGGAAATCTTCCTTTTATCTTACGATTTCTTTTAAATATGTAGATGCCAGCAGAGAGAGGTAAGTGTCAGTGTGGGTGGCAGATTCTGTGGAAGGCTTGCATACCAAGTGGCTATTTCGTCTAGGCCTAGAAAACAATCGCAAAGCTGCCAATCATTCATTCCAAAAACACTTAGGTCTAGGCTTTCTGCTCTCAATACCTTCCTCGAGAACAAGTGCCTTAAAAGCTTGGCCCAGTCCAAGATGGCTGACTCTGCATCCTTGGATGTTCCTCTACTGCTGGAGAAAAAAATTAACAGGCCACAAACAGATCCACCGTCCAGTGCTTCTGACATACCCACTGAAGTTACAGAACCTGTGGTACATCAAGCTACTTCTCAGTTACCCAGTACTGAGACCCTGCTGGAGGCCAGTACATCTGAGAAACTGTATCTAATCATTTTAGAAGGACAGCATGGTGTTGCACAAATTTTAATTAGGGGAGACATCCCATGCTCGCATTCAGATGGACATCAAGCTTAAAAAGAAAAAAATGAATACTAAAGCATGTGATGTCCCTCGGCAGCTAGAGAGAAGAGGTGGATGAACTTCTCACAAGGCTTATTCAAAGTTATTATGTCTTTGAAACCTCCCTCCTTTGGGTCTCCACAACCATATGTTACTCCTCTAAAACCAACCCTGGTTTCCTCTTCTTCTGATGAGGAATAGGATTATGATTCTGACCATTCTCTGGACTTTTCTTCTCAGCTGCATTTCCCAGGGCAAATCTCTTCCAACAAAGGGAATTGCCTCTCACGGGATTCCCCTATTGAGGAAACTTCTTTTTGGGAGAATATACAGAACACAATGAAACACTTTGACTGGCAATCCACATATATCTGTGATGCTCAGAATAAGTACTACACCCTCTTGGAGAAGGGTACCCGTGCCCCTTCCCCAGTCCCACCTGTCCTTGAGGCTTTTCAGGATGCCTTTCAGTCCACCTCTTCTGCACCTGATTCTCAACCAGTAGCTCCTAAGAAACCAGCCAAGTTTGCAAGGTCCCTGATGACTTGAAATATCTACATAAGAATCGAGTGGCAGATTCTTCTTCAGCATCTCTCTCGCTTCAGATAAGCCCTCCAAGCTTTTGCCCAGTGCTAATGCCCTACCTACTGACAAAGACAGTATGGCAAGGGATAGATGGCGAAGAAGGTTTACATTTCTGCTATCCTTGCCTTTAGGGTATTAATTATCAGACTCAAATGAAAACTATTTGGTCTCAGTTCTTAACTCCTTAAAGTTATCTTGGACCCTCCTACAGCAGACTCTAAGCATCAAATGCAGAGTTTGCTTTAGCAGGCCACTCAGATTGCCAGGAACAGCATTAAGTTCAGTTATGATGCTGTGGATGCTTCCTCTAGGGCACCTGTCACTGTATCCATTATTCATTATTCCTTATTCCCAGTCAGCCTATACCTGAGGATTTCAAATCAGAAATTCTAGATTTAACTTTGGACAAAGACTTACAGTTTGTTCATCAGAGAACCAGTCTATTCAAAACTCTCCAAGACAAAGGTAAGACCATGAAAGACTGCAGACAGATTCTACTCTCTTCACTCCTAGATACCATTGGAGCTACCCATCTAATTCGACTTCATTATTAAGGATTATAGGACAGCTCAGAAATAAAGAAAGACCCCTAGGAAAAGATACTCTGAAAAATCCCAAAGGGAACCTCCAGCTTGGAGGCCACCATTTGGAAACAAAAACCTAAGACTACCCCTGCAGCATCTCTCCCCTGTCCACAGCCCTATTACCCCCCTTTCTCAAAGGCTGTCATTCTCTATGGCCAGGTGGGAAGCTATTACCACAGACAAGGGGCCCTCTACATCATCAGGGATGACTATTTCATGTCTTGGGAAAAACATTTTTTTCTCTGAGAGGTGTGCCAAAACCTCCTCAAAACCAAATATCCCTTCTGACTCCCATTACTGAAGACCTCTTGAATCAGGGGACCATCAAGGAAGTCCTAAAAGAATTCACTGGAAAAGGGTTTTATTCCAGAATTTTTCGAGTCTCAAGAAAAGAAAGGCAGTGGAGATCCATCCTAGACCTGTCCATCATGAGCACTGACCTGAAAGTACCTTAGTCTCAAGAAAATAAAGGCTATGGAGACTCATCCTAGACTTGTCCATCCTGAGCACTTACCTGAAGGTACCTTCTTTCAGAATTCTCTGTCTTCAGACTCTTCTACCTTTCATCCTCCCACAAGCTTTCTTAGTGTCGTTAGATCTGGAGGATGCCAGTTTCCCATTTGTCCTTCTTGCAGGAGATTACTCAGGTTATTCTCTAGCTCCTTGCATTTTCAGTTTACTGCTCTGCTTTTTAATCTTTCAACAGCCCCAAGACTGTTAAGTGCTAGTGCCTGTAGTAGCTCTTTGTCATACTTAAGGAATTAAAAACTTCCCCTGTGTTGTTAACCTTCTGATCTAGGCTGTTTCCCAAGAAGTTCTTCAGCATCTTCAGTTCACCCTCCATCTTCTGACACATCTGGGCTTTACTTTAAACTACAAAAAAAATCACACATGGTTCCTACTCAGGACCTAGTGATTCTGGTTCTGCATCTTAACCCCCCTCACCCAAGGAAACTCATCTCCCCCCCTTGGGATCTTAATTTTGTGCTAGAGAAGCTTACTCTGCCTCCTTTTAAACCAAACCGACCTCTTCCACTTCTCTTAAACTTTGTGCTTGGAAAACTGTCCTCCTCTTTGTCCTCACCTCAGCCAGAAGGGTTTCTGAGCTACAAGCTCTCAAGGCCATTGCCCCCTTTTCGTATTTTTCACAAAGACAGGGTGACTCTCAGGGCTAACCCATCCATCATGCCTAAGGTAGTGAAGAAGCTGTCTCTCAGTCAGGCCATTCATCTTCCCACCTTCTTTTCCAACCCCCCCAAACAAGGAATAAAGGATCTTGCATCCTCTACACATTCACAGACAAATCGGACTTTACCTGGACAAAATTACATCCTTCAGAAAGACTGACCAGCTGTTTGTATACTTTATGTTCCCTAAACTGGGACTACCAGTCTACAAACAAACTATTGCAGTCTAGATTTCAAAGGCTATCCCTCTCTGCTACTCACACTATGGTAAGACCTTACCTTCCCATCCTAAAGCAGATTTCTCTAGGGCAGTCACTTTCTCAGGAGCTTTTCACAAAGAAACAGACTCCAGGTCCATCTTGGAGGTGGTCACTTGGTCCTCTGTAAACACCTTTACCAAACATTGCAAAACTGATGTTTTCTCAAGGTCCAGGGCAGCCTTTGTTTGGTCAGTCCTGTCTGGGCTGCTACAAAACTCCTCTCCTCTTCTCAATAGCCATCCTTCCTTCCTTCTTTCCTCCTTCAGCTCTAGGAATCACCACGTCAGGAATACTGCAACAGCAATTTCAGTCACGACAATATAGTTGTGTAAGAACTTACCATAACAGTAATGTCCTACTGGTCACTATTTCAGTATTCTATCTCTCCCACCATCTCCTCTTCTCTATCTGTCTTCCATATTCTGTTGTCTCTCTCCCTTTGCTCTAGCCTTTGCTCTCT
Organism: Protopterus annectens; assembly: GCF_019279795.1. Lineage (NCBI taxonomy): Eukaryota > Metazoa > Chordata > Ceratodontiformes > Protopteridae > Protopterus > Protopterus annectens. The sequence continues at coordinate 1,148,530,923 of NC_056747.1, read as the reverse complement.
TACATGGGTATGGGGGAGTTTTCTTACCAATTCAAGCTACACCTCTTCTAGCTGACCAGTCTCCTCTTTAAGTAGTCTTTAGGCCGTCATCTGTCTTTATACTCCAATGCATATGAGCTGAGGTGATACATTAGATATGTGATCTAGGGAAGGTAAAGCTTTGCTATCCCAGTTGGAAGATAGTGATGACAACCCATATGTCAGGAGTACTGCAACAGTTAACAGTAGGACATCCACTGCTATGGCAAGTTCTTACACAGCTGTACGAAAAACACTTCAATTGCCTGACGCTTCTTCCTTAATGCTGTACCCGATTTGTTAAATGTGACACTCACACCTTAATTGTGCCATTCTATTACTGATCTGCAATGCTTTGCCATGTACACCTTTCCCTCTGCCTTTGTTCAGTATTTTTCTTGATCTGAAACAAAGATATATCACTACTTTAACTGAACAAGATGCTTGCATTTCTAGAGGCTACACGTTCATTTGTCTGTCCACCTGACAATGAATAAAGCACCACCCGAGGCTTGTTACCTTACCAGGACTTCTCCATGCTGCACTTTTTGGCATCGACAATGTTTGGAGTCACAGTGAAAGTTTTGCTGACGATGATCACAGGTCGAGCTCTAAACGAGAGAAAGATTACAGAAGTTATAGAGCTTGCATATATATCAAAGGGAAAATGTTGAGTTATGTCAGGTCAAAGAATAGCATCTATGTACTACTATGTCAAAATGTTCCTTTAAAAAGCAAAATGTGGTTGACCGTTTAATGAACAGGTGACTGAGATCACTTTTACTCAGACTTCATTTTGCCACACTGGTGTTAATGCATAACAGGTTCACAATACATTTGTGATGACTGATGCAAGACAATAAGGACATTTGGTGAATCACGGACATGATGACAAGTCTTGGGATCCACATTAAGAAAGCAGCCCCTTGCCAGGACTTCTTATCAGATGTGCAAAACCTGATACTGCAAGTCCTGACACTTTGAAAATTAAAGTTTTATTTCAACAAATAACAGTGAATGTTGAACGCCACTGTCAAACCTTTGAAGGGTTTTTTTTTTTGTAGGAAACTTTGCCACTGTATCCCAAAATGGATGGGGGGGTGCAACTTACATGTACTTACACTTGACAGCACTGTACTTCTGGGGGAGCACACTGAGGTTCTATAAAATTGGATTTACTATGCACCCCCCAGTTTGCTTTTAAATGTATGCACTTCTAAAGCTCACATTTATAGTGTCATATGTTCGATGAGCACCCCGTTAACTGAGACCTTAGGAACATATTCAGATTTGGAGCTACCATGTTAAGGTTACCAAGGTGCAAATAATTTACAGCAGTCCTCCTCACAAATATGCGTCATCTGCTCTCAGTCCTTTTAAGATCTGACAGCTCATCTGATGTGGTTAAAAAGTGCAGTAATATCAGAGTCTGACCTGACCTCTGAGCAGAGGACAGAATCTGTTGCCAGGAGACTCACCTCTAAAATGCCAAGAGACTCACCTCTGAAACATGCATGTTAGAACACAGTCATGCCAATGTTAAAAAACTTTAATCACTTGCTCTAGTAATGGGCGGTACAATGGAGGAGCATTTAGTATTGTCTCTATATATTTCCTGGGTCTCCCTGCTTCCGTTCCTTTGCTGGGATTCCAGCCATACAGAGTTTGAGTGTTCTGTTGTGTCTGTGTGTGTTTTAACTGGGGTCTCTGGCTTCTTGTAACATCCCAAAGATATGCCAATAGCTGAAAGTGATTCTCCAAATTACCTGTGTGACTATATGGGGATGTGGGCATATGTATATGTGTGTGTGTGTGTGTGTGTGTGTGTGTGTGTGTGTGTGTGTGTGTGTGTGTGTGTGTGTGTGTGTGTGTGTGTGTATGTATATGTGTGTATGTGTGTGTGTGTGTGTGTGTGTGTGTGTGTGTGTGTGTGTGTGTGTGTGTGTGTGTGTGTGTACACGCATGTGAGTGTCACTCACTGTGTGTGTACAGACTCTGGCTTCCTCATAATGCTACAAAGAAAAAGTGGGTAACAGAAAATGAATGAATGAATAAAACATTCTGGTAGTCACCCAAAGAAAAAGACACACTTGTAGACAGCATGTCACTGAGAGTTGCAACAATGGCGAGAGGAATGCAGGTACCGATGTTTGGCTTCTGTAGCATAAGAAATGAAAATAAAAAGGGGACATTTGACATGAATGAACTGTACTGTTAAAGGATGATAGGAAACTGGGGAGGTGAAAAATGGAACATGGCAGAAGGGGAGTGGGCGTTTCAACAACTGCTTCTTAAAATACTGCTCCACATAAAAGATGGTGTGTTTCTCTGTAATATATTTCCAAATGGTATGCTGCAATGACATAGAATTTCATTAGCCACCACGATTCTTCACTAATACTGGCAGGTGGCTTGCAGCCTGGTGGCGAGCTGGGTGGTTAGGTGGCTGGGGCAGACCTAAGAATTAGCCTGATGAATGTAACTAGCAGTGATTCACAGACATGAATGGGTCCCTTTCTTGGTCTAAAACACGTCCCGCATTCAACTGCAGAAACTCTTTCTACACAGAACAAACAATGATCAGACATTTCAATGTACTGACAAAAGGACAAGCTTGAAATGTGGTACACAGGAAGTCACACAGGTAAGTTGACCTGTTTTTATTTTTCATACTTACATACGGTGATTACTTCTGTAGCCAAGCTTTCAAAATATTTCAATATTTCTAAAAGTAGATGTAATGAAATGCAGAAACCTGTCAAGTTTAACCCTAAACATAAATTTAAAACAATTGTTTGTTTGTCTTTACTGAAAGCTGACTTCCACCGGTGATAGATTGCAGTACTATATTAGACGGCGCAAATGCAAGCAAAAAAGGTATGATGCATCACACACACTATCTAAGCCAATGTAAATCACTTAAAAACATCAGCAGCTGATAAACACAAGGTTGTACATTTTACGTTCCTTAAGCTGGGACAGTCAGTGTCCAAACAAGGTATTACAGTCTAGATTTCTACTACTCACAGTATGGTAGGACCTTACCTTCCTGCCCCTAAAGCACATTCCACTTCAGCAGCCAATGCTGTTATAAATGTGGCAAAGCACCTAGTGAATAGATGCTATGTGATATATGAAATTTTTAACTGAACACTGACACTGCAGAAAGCAAACATATACTCTTTTCATATATCTCTGAAGGACTGCATTATAAATTAAGTTATTTGTTTCACACTGCAACAATGACAAGAATTACACACACAAACATTTACAGAGATACAAACACGTGCAAGTGAGCATGTATGTAAGGGTGAAAACGTTTGTTGACCAGACCCCTTACCTTGCACAAAATAAATACTCAAAATATAAATATAGTCAAAACATTAAAAGTATGAATACATAAATAAAAATATGAACTTGCAGTTTGTCTGCATACCACACGCATGAGGGAGGAATGTTGCTTTAAAACCTTAGCAATTTCTTCTCAGCTGATGCAATATAGTTCAGTGGGGTAGCAAACCAAAAGTGATCCAGAGGGTGTTGGTTTCTGTTCCTAATTGAAGCAGGGTCTTATTTAGTTTCTGTTTGAGTCTGCTAGGGACTTTGCTTGGCTTACTATCAAAATTTTGAATGCCGTTATTCGAACTTCGATTGTCGAAAGGTAGTTTATCAAAATTTCATAACAGCTATTCGAAAATGTCAAACCCATAATAGTGAATGCTAGTGTGCGTTCGCTGTTGTGAGATCGACATACTGACTGGAGATCGCACTATAGTGGGGATTGGGAACTTTGCCCTTTTCCTCACTGTAATGCAATCTCGGAGTTGTAATATATAAGCAACAGGGGGTGTGGGTAGCACAGCACCCCACATGGGGGGTGCAGGGGGGCTTGCCCCCTGAAAAATGTGTGTTGAAAGTCATCAGATGTTAAGCTAAATTTGAAAAATGTCAATAATTCAATTTTGAATTATAGACTTTTTTTGTTTCGTTATTTTGATTAGCTGCTATTGTTAGTTTCGATAATGTTTTTCAAGTATGTAATTACTCGCAAAAAAGTTTTCAAAATTTTGATAGTAAACCCTTTGCGTCCTACAACTTGTAATTGTTACAGTGGTTTGCTTGAGTGCGGAGTCAGGGGACATGT